>NW_027270890.1:6380000-6781023 GCF_040938485.1 Diadema antillarum | reverse complement strand
AGAAAAAAAAAACCAAATTGGTTGCGCGATCCAATAAACATCAGAATTCAGAAGTTCATCCCACAGTTATTGCGAATCATAAGTTACGTGAGACAGCATGTTATACTATCAAATTCACCAATAAACGCCCAACTGAAGCCATTTAGGACGGACAGCAAAGTTTCAGATACCCGTGACCAACGTTTATCTCAGGTCACTGTCAAAAAAAGAAGAAAAACACAACAAACATAATTATGTGATTACGCATACCGTAAACAAAGTTCAGTTAGTTAAATGTAACTGTTGGTGAGAACCAGGTCGTCATAATGAAGAAAGCACACACTCGGATATCATTAAAATATTTCATTTGAATACATAAGCAGATATTATGAATATACAAAGAATATATATATATTTTTCATTTCATATCATACAGTCACTTTCGAGGCGAGGCCAGGTCCTTGAAACAAATAGAGAAATTAGTGAATTCGAAGTACAAATCAGCGGATAATTTTTGTGCTCTTTGTGAAACATATTTGAATGATTGCTCTGAGCATCCTAATCTGGGTTCGAAAAAAAAAAAGAAAAGTAAAGAAGAGAAGAGAAAGGTCATGACTTGTTTACGCCATTTTCCAAGAAACAGCACTGGTCATGCGTTACGTGAATTTCGGCGAAAAAGAAAGAAAGATAAAACCCACAAAAAAAGACCAAAACAAAGTCCTTCGAAGATGGACAGACCTGACCTGTTACTCGTACAGATGTTACGAAAATATTTGTTACATAAAACAGAAAACAGTGCCCTTAAATTCATCGACAACGATGGAATTCTTCAGGACGCGTTGATAAGTACAGGGGTGTATACGCAAAAATGTTTTACATCGGGTGTCTGACTAAAAATGCAGACGATATTTTCAATTTACATAATAATAAGGCGTGCAAAATGTCACATGGACAAAATTCATGACAATCAGACTGTTCAATTTCAAAAAAAAAAGAAGAAGAAGAAAAGGAGACGTAACCGTATCAGAGGTCAAATATCAGTTCGAAACATGAAAGCTTTACCCAGGAATAACAGAAGTTTGCTAAGTTTAGACGTCTTTGAATACAAAGGATAATAAAATGGATATGAGCTAGGCATAGAAGAAGGGGAGTATGCTTCACTAATTATATGACCGGCACTGGCGCCACCATGTGCTTTCAGTATAGGTAAACCAAACAGTCACATCTCGACTGCTGTAGCTGTCGAGAGGCAGAACATGGATATAATGAAGTCATGGATATAATGAAGTTAATGAAGATATAACGGTTCTTTTTGTAGTTTACTCGAAATGGTCTTCCATGGACTTGGGTCGTTCTTATAGTCATATACTCAATTAGAATTAGAATTAATTGTTTCAAAAAAAATCTTATGATGCAATCTTGTAGACTATGACGTGGGTGTCACGCATGTCGAATTTCGTGGCGATTACTCCACCGATGGCCGAGATCTTGGGGGGGGGGGGGTGGGCGGAATCGGCCCCCTCCGGTTTTAGCATAGCCAAAACAGTCCGGCCTGATTATGGCTAAAAAGACCCCCTCCCCCCCCCCCCCCCCCCCCCAAAAAAAAAAAAAAAAAAAAAAAAAAAATCATAAGAAGTGACTAAATGGTTATTTAACGGACAATGCACCTCATCCCAAGACTACACACGAGAGGAATCCAGATTTCAAACCGTGAAAAAATATTCGAGTGTAAAAGTATTCAACTTTCAAATGATTGTGCATTTTAGAACGTTTTCTCTAAATCCATGTCAAGTTTTGAAACAAATGGGCATGGAATAAAATAATTAGCACTCAATTCAATATTGGAAAGGAAAAGATTGAACTCGTTTAACCGCACCGGCATTACACATTATTTTGCTATCATTTTTCAAGTCAATATCCAAGCTGTATTTTACTCACCACTTGGTTGCAGTGCACCATGAAAGCAACTCCTGACTTCGTATGCTCTGGTGTATCACAAGAGAGTGTGAATTCTTTCCATCGTTCTCCTACTGCCCTGGCGGCCGCCTCAGTATGACATTCAAACGCAACGTCAACGCAAAAATCACGGTGGGCATAATTGATCAAGGAGGAATTCTGGCCATCCGTCCTTATTAAGCCTTCGATAATATCAAAACCGAGGTCATTTCTTAATGATGAGCTAAAGTAGAGAATATAACGGAACTCCCGAAATCTGGAAAGAGGCTGTGCTTCATCTGTTCGTACTTGGCACGATCATCGGCGAATAGATTCTTCATATGTACCGCTGCAATATATTCTTGGAACAATTTGTGGGGGAACGCAACTGCTGACGCAACAAAAGAAGAATTGTTGTCATCTGTCTGTATCGTCAGAACTCCGACTTGACAGCATGTTTCCACGGCATTCCAACACTCTTTGAATTTTTCTTTAGGAAATGAAAGCATCCTGTCCATTAAACCGACAAGTGCCACCTCACTAATGTCTTGAATTGCATTTTCAGCTTTGCTCACATACTCAATAGCGTTCTGATTCGTACATATTTTGGATGCGTAATGTTCATTCAAAAAAGAGATCATTTCTCCAAAAATCTCGGAAAAAGTCTGTAATTTTTGCATTTGTCTACGTCTCTCCTCACTGAAGTCGTTCCACATGAGGCAAAGCATTGCACAGTAGATGGGAAACGGGGCCATGTTGGACCGGATGGCATCATTTTCTTCCATGAAACTGATCAAGTTTTCTGCAAGTGCGTCTTTCCCTTTGATCCGAAAGTACCTTCTGATATAAGTTGCTAAGTTCTTTTCATTAAATCCTTCGATGCGAATGAAAGTGTAAGCTTTGACGAGACTCTTGTCCTTCCTGAATTCATCCGTTCTCCATGGTCGTGTGGTCATAATTACCCTGCATGACTTATATTGCTCTAATCGTAGAATCCGAATGACCTGATCGCTGCTGTTCTTTTCACTTAATTTCCCTTTAAACTCGTCAAACCCATCAAACACAAGAAGAACTTTACTTGGATTTGTGGATATGTAGTTGTGTATCTGGAGTGGTGATGCTTCATTTGAATCAGAGAGATATCTTTTCACAATTCCACCAATACAATTGCCTTTGGTGACATCTCGAAGGGGAATTACGATAACCATATCCAGATCCTGGAGAACCCTTCCCTGACACCAGTCCCAAGCAATCTTGGCGCAAAGCGTTGTTTTGCCAACACCTCCCTCACCCTGGATCAGAAGTCGCTTTGACATGATTCCCGTTTCATCGTCAGTCAAAAGATACTCGTAAGTTATTGGTATTTGACCCATGTTATTTTCATCTATTAGACTCAAGTTGGTGTAAATATCATCCAGTTTCACACTTTCCATGAAGTTGAGCGGACTCACTCTGACGTTGCGTCGTGATTCAAAGTAGTAATCCTTCAGCTCTTCTTTACACTGCTGTACTTGTTCCGTTGTAAGCGGCAATGAGCTACTTGGTCCTCCATTGCAGTGAAGAAAAAACAATCAAACAAACAAACAAGAAAACAAAGTATGTAATGCCGAGCTTTCTTTCAAAAGGGTCTAAAGTCTTGTCAACTGATTTCTAGTGGATCAAGATTTTTTTTTCCACACAATTTCATATGAATTATATATGACTTCAGACATCATTAAAGTCTTAAAGGTATCTGGAACACGAAAACTGTTTCTCTTTATACCTGTCCATCCTTTATCAGTATAGGTTGTTTATTGGCTACAAAAACCTTGCCTGCTATAGCAATTAAAATTAATTCGGACTTTGAGCTTCAACACTCTTCATGCCTCAGTGAGGTCGTTAATTGCCACTGACATATCAACATTCATCACAATGAAAACAAAACTGAAAAACAAAATGCACGCTTCTTAAACGGGGGTTCTTCTTGCTTTCCCACCATCAACATATTTAGTCTTTATTATCATCAACATTGTCATTACAACAATCATCATCATAATCACCATCGCCATCATCATCATCATCATCATATCAACATCACCATTATCATCGTTAGCACCGCCATCATCATATGGGTGCACTTCACGAGACCAACACCCACGAGTCATATAGCCCACGAGTCATACAGCTCACAAGTCATACAGCCCATGAGTTATACAGTTCACGGGTCATACGGCCCATGAGTTTGACACTAAGCAAACAAGGCCCAGGAGATCGACACATTAAGCCCCGTGTTGTATCTGTCGAACTGGGCTATTTTTACCTAGTGTCGAATTCGTGGGCTGTATGACTCGTGGGTGTCAGTCTAGTGGGATGACCTCCATCATATTATGACTTACATATTACAAAGATGAACATATTTCACGCACGGAAAATATTTTTGCAATTGAAAAAAAAAAAACTTTTTGGCACAATTTCGTAATCTGTGTTGGTAAATTTCCAATTTCCTCTGACTTTGTTTCAGAGAAGACATGTTGCTTGTGTTAACGTTTTACAGTGAGTAGAATATAATGGAATACATCGCCGTTCTTTTCGGTATAAACAATCAACAGAAAGATGTTGTTTTGAAACTGCTCTTGCACTTTAGAGGCTTTTAGCAATTATTTTATCGCACTGAATGACATAATGTCACATATATGAACATGAACGATAATGTTTAGAATGAAACTTATTTGGATGTCATTGGAAACTTCAAGACCACCCTCCTTTGATAACAGAGGTTAAAGTTGTATTGCAATGTTTCTCTTACTTATTATCAATTCTTTTTCCACATCAGATGGTTGTGTTGTAAAGGGTCTTCGCCAGCAGGGATTCCATCCACATCCTGTATACAAATGATGTCACCGACAACAACATCGATAGAAATGAGTGTCCCTATGGCATGTCCTACACGTTAGCGTATCATTGATGTGCATGTTAGTTTAGTCATGGAAGTCATTTGCTTTCGTAGACTGTTGTTTCTTATAGACATTTTCCTGAAAGTTTGTACAATGATATATCTCAGCACTTGTATAAATAAGTATAATGTGTGAAATTTCACTGTTGCGTTGTAACCCATTCCATTGCTCGCAGTGTTTTGATTATTTTATCAATTTTTTGTGTGAGTTACGACTAAACTATTTAGAACTAGTCGAAATTTCATAATATAATAGTCAAATCATATGGATAACAGATGATATGTGTCATCCTATGCTACTCAACATTTGCAGATTAAATAGAAATCAATTATGCTTCAACATGATTGGATATGGTAAGGTTTTTTTTTTCTTTTTTTAAGTCCATTTTCCTCACCTTTTTGCGGTAAGTAGTCCGGATGATATTTCTGTAGGAACTTTCCAACAAGAGATAGGATGGCTAGGACAACAAGTACACCAATGACTGTTCCAACGATGGGGGCAGAATTAGTTCTCTTGCCTGAAACTTGATATACATGCACGGGTAGATATATCGTTCATTAACTGAGGAATTTAAATACCTACTCCGTTAGATCCGAGAGGTGGAAAGATTCCACCTCCCTAGTTAGATTTACGTTTGCCTTTTCCCCTTTTGTAACGTGTCCAGTGCCAAAGAAGAAACAAAACACATGAGCTGAGCCGGAAGACACTACAGACATAGGCCCTATTATAATTACCTTGATTACAATGTACAGGTGAAAGGTAAAAATTATGCCAATAGTTGAGGTACATTATTCTTTTTCTTTTTACAAATTTCATTTGTAAAGAGAAGGAGACAAATTGAAGAAAACTTGCAACTCAATATTTGTTTTACTTTTATGATCAAGTGATGTTAATTATCAATATTTGTACGGTCTTTGTTTGTGATGGTGAAATGTTCGATTGTCTGGCTAAACAAAAGCTAAAAATTCGGAACAAGATTACATGTATCACGACGGACCTCAATCAAAATATTTGTTTTATTCCTTTTGTCATAAATAATTTGAAGAAGCCATACCATGACCTCATAAATTTTAGAAACGCGAAAGTGGCAAAAATGTCACAAAACCTGATATTGGTAGAACAGTGACTTTCGCGGTCGACGTTCCATTCAGCGAGTCACCGATAGCAATGCAGTTGAAGGTTTGTCCTTTCCCTTGTTTAGCCATAACAGTGATTGTCTCGAGCCTCTCGTATGTGTAGTCAGGTAGTGTTGTCTGCCGTGACATCGTGGAATTTACTTTCTTTCCCGACTCCTCGGTCCAGAGCATGGAAATGTTAGGCTTGAATCCACTTACGACACACGCAAGGTTAAAGGAAGAAATATTGGAAGGGGGTTGGTATGTACACCGGTCTTCATGGGACTGACTCTTATCGAAGCATCCCTCGATGTCATGTTTTGATGCCATTGCTAGGAAAGAAAGAAATCATATCTTTAATGAAGTTTTGCATTTAAACTTGAAGCTGTAATCGTCATCCACAACGATTGCATAACGATATAAAGACATCTTTTTTCAAACAAAATATTGACATTTTCATAGTATTGTTTGTTACTTCATACATAAAGTCTAGAACGTTAGGAATGCTCAGAAGATTAAAATATGACAAAATTATGATAACATTGAGTATATTCATCTGTTCATGGCAGACCGACGAGTCTTTAATAGTCACAACTACTCGACTTTTCTTCACTATTCATGCAAGATTCCAATTCTGCCACAGAGTAGGCCTATCCCTCACAGGCGCGTCACCACCATGATTGCGATGCTGGTACAATCGGTTGATTTCAAAATTGTGTTGATGAATTATTTGGGCACTATATATATATATATATATATATATATATATATATAAACTATGTGTAAACAAATAGTGACATCTGTGATAATCATTTTGTCAAATGATCATTACAAAGGGAAGGGAGCCCGAAATGTTTGTGTTGCTCAAGCAAACTGTTTGTATTGACATTGCGATTCATGCCCATTTCTGGAGCTATAATATATCATTGATAACATCATTTGACCAAACACGTGGACTTTGAATTACTTGTAAATGAACTCGTAAATGCAAATAAAGTGGGGTCAATTCGTGTCGTATCTCCTCCGTCATCACTATAAGTATTTAAAAAAATCGTTGAAAGGAATACATTTCCGACTTAAATTGATAATGATGAAAATTTATATAACAAATTCATGGTCAATCCTTTATCTATTAGTAAATGTGATATGTAAGATAATTTGTGCCAAACCATTGTTTCATGGCTCTTGATTAATTTACAGCTTTCGCATTCATTTGACATTCAAGGTGTCCAGTAAGTATGCATTCACATTTCATGAAATTCATTAAGATCTTTTCCAACTCCTAATATGACATGTGAAAACCAAAATATTACTTACAGCTGATCGTCATGTCGGTGAAATTTTCAAAATTCTCGAGATTTTTCAGCACCATTTGGCAATAGTAGCGTCCCTCATCTTCTACCTCTAATTTATTGATTACGAGGCCGAAGTTTTTGTCCATGTCAAACCGTTCCTCCCTGCTCTGAAATTTTCCATCTAAAAATCTAGCTTTGGTCTCCCTCAGTTGCTGATCTGAATTGCTCTCCTTGACCCACACCACAGCGAAAGGCTCCTCCTGGATGTCACATGGCAGTCGGGTGTCCTTTCCTTTCCACCCTCGAACGTTGGGGGCTGTACGTACCACTGAGGCTAGATGGTGGATGTGTGAATGGAAATAAAAATGTGTCTTTTTAGGCATGTTTGTAACATGACTGAGATAGCGCAACTGCTGCTTAGTGTGTCTGCTAAAGGATGGATTTATACTGTGCCGAAATTTATACAAAATGGCAATGAATTAAACGAATATGGAATTTTGAATTTCGTGCAAAGTTGACCCCCAGGGTTGTTTGCACTCAGCCAGCGAATGATTTGAGAAATATACAAATTATACAAACTCCAACGTTCCGAGAAATTTTCCTCAGGATGATTCCCGACAATTGAGCTGAACAACAATTCGTGCTTCATATATAATACAACTGTAGTTCTCACGACGTACGTGCATTATGTGTGTGCCATTGCTGGAATACTGCCAGTCGTATTAAACACGAACAACGTAAATGTTCCAATGATTACAGGCATTATGCTTCGATGGTGAGATGATAGCTATCTTGAGTTGAAGTCATACACTTTATTTTCTCTCCTCTTTCTCTTTTTTCTCTTTTTTATTTCCCTCTGTTGATTGATGACCTCTACATGCATGTGTGGGTGTGTGTGTGTGTGTGTCATCTTCTTTTTGGAGGTAGAACCCAACCCACACATGCATCTGCTTTTCTATAATTTCCCGGCAAATTATTTTAATTTTCAAACAATTGTTAATTCAAGTGAGAAGTGATCCTATGGTGTTTTGTACCGTTTTTGAAGAGTCAATTGCCATGACTAGGTAGTTTAATCATAACTGCATTCTCACCTCTAGCCGGAGGATCATTCAATGATCCATGGAAATATGCATAGTGTTACATAAAGGATACAAGTCTTGTCTCGAAAGATGGGTTTGAGATGAAACGTCAGATGACATAATATACGGAAGGAGAATTACAATGGGAAAAAATACATATTTTGAACCCATGGATAATCAATATTTTGGATTTTTACCTTTAACCCTTTTAACAGAGATGAACCATGTAACAGAGTCAGGTCTTCTCCCGATTCAGGTCTGGCAAAGAAATTCCCTGTCCTATGAAGAATAATTATTGTACTAATGTACTACCTTTATAGAAGAATTTTGACCCTTTCTTAAGCCCAATGATCTTTTACATTGTTTGCAGCCCATCATGCATTTATTTGAATGTAAACAAGTAAAAACATCGTTGTTATGTGCAATACTGATGTACATTATTTTCTAAATAAGTCCACTTAAGTACGCTACATTGACAAATTTTTGACAAATTGCATTTTGTCCTGATAAAAGAAAGCTTACACCGTCATAAAGTTGACAGAAAATGGTTTAATTTTGATATCAGGCATTGATTATCCTTTTCCTGCTTCGCAATTGCATTCAGGAACATAAATCGGCGTTTATGTTCCGAACAACTTTAAACATTTTTTTTTAAATCCACGAAGACCTCATTCATTACCGATGAGGTTCAATCCTTTTTTATTGAATTGATATATGAAAGAGTTAGATAGTAATAGGCGTTTATAGGCATATTTTATTTAAATGTATATTCATATTTCAATGTTGATTTAAATTAATTTCTAATGACTTTGCAATAACTTGCATTCTAACATAACAAGTTTAATTCACTGCTTATCAAAGGATTCAGGTCAATGGTTTAAGATTGTGAAGACAATTAACACGTTGTTTGCTGGAGGTACGTAGCGTTAACTCCTTTCATTTCTACGATATTTCACTGTTACATAATATGTTAATTTATAAATAATCAAGAGATTCTTTAAGACCATCTCGTCGACCGGGGGCACGCAACGGGCTGTTACCCATCTGGAGAGACCATGTCAATAACCTCAGAATTCAAAGAGTTTCTGCTTGCCGGCGATAGTCTATCTTACTATTACGTTAAACGTTTTGCCTTACCTCAGTCAACATTCTTTAAACGTGGCCAATCTACATCTTGTCATTTTTTTTTTCTCCTTGTATCCTTAACGCCTGAATGGAATGTCTCAATCGGCGACAAAACGATACAGTGTTCCTCCGCTTTGTTTGTTTGTTTTTTTGCTGTTTTTTTTCTACTGCTTATATCTCCCACTGTAATTTTCTGTTCCCTGTCTACCCCCCTCCCCCCCCCCCCCCTTTCCCACCAATCGGTCGATGGTCGGATACCAGATCCGCCCACACGGGCAACATGTATGCATGAAATGTGTTTGTTTCTTTGATTTATTTTTCTTCCAACACAATTTCATACATAAATCAAAATTATTTTCAGTACTATCACATGGAATATCAGTAAGCAGATTACAAGTACATGATTCAAAGAAGGAAAATCGATGTGTAAATCAATTTCATTAACAAATTATAAATCGTATTACCAATTTTCCAAATAATTATCTGAGAAATTATGCGGAAGAAGGACTGCCACTATAAGCAAAAGCTTGAGCACGTGGCAGCTCAGGGACCTATCTACATAATACACAAAAAATTATATTGTTTGCGGAATGGAGAAATACTACAAAATATAAAACACTGTAAATACATTATGTTTTTTATATTCCTAGTGCATAGGTACGAATAAGAGTAACGTGAGATATGATGATGATGATGATGATGATGATGTATGATGAAGTTGACAGGGTAATGATGAAGGAAAATGTGATAATGAAGATGAAAGTGATAGTGGTGATGCTGAAGATAATGGGAATGAAATGAAATGATAGACACAGAAACATTGCGTATATTTATTGTAGTTTTAAATCCAATTTACAGGAAAAGAAATGCGATCAAACAAAACAAAATATATATTCAAATGCTATATTCATAGATTGTAATCTGACAGTAATGTAGTTTTCAATCTAGCCTTGAAAGAATATAAAGCTTTACATGATTTAACATAATCTGGGAGTGTATTCCAAAGATTTGGTCCATTATGTCTTATAGATTTTTGTGCAATTAATAATCTGGGATTTACTAAATGAAAATTTTGCATAATACGAGTGGGATATGAATGAACGGTATTATTCAGTTTAAAGAAATCGTGAAAAATGTTTGGAAGTAAGTTGTTCAAATACTTAAACATAAAAAGCAAAGAATGTAATGTATTTATATCAAATATATTCAGTGTTTTTAACTGATAAAAAAGTGAACTGGTGTGGGCTAAGTATTGTGATCCAGTACAGATGCGAATAGCTTTCTTTTGTAATAAATAAATAGGGTTGAGTTTAGTTTTTGAACTTGTAGCCCACACTAGATTACAATACATAATATATGGTAGGATTAAAGAATTGTAAAGCATAAAAAGAGTATGTTCAGGAAGATAACTTTTCATCTTTGAAAGAACACCTATATTTCTAGAAATACAGGTTGTAACATAACGTATATGATCATTCCAGGTTAGGTTTTCATCAACAAAAATGCCTAAAAACTTAATAGAACTTTTACGTTCAAGAAATACATTATCAATCCTAATATCATTTACAAGATCATCTTGAAATGTATGTAGCTCAGGACGTATTTGCGCACCTATTATTTTCGTTCACTGCATCCAATCTCACGGCCAAACACATACTACAGGCACTCACGTTTTGTCATCCATACTGATATTTACCAAGATATGGCTGTATATCAGTCTGATTATTATACGGGTGAAGAATTAATGAAAAATTTAAGACTGATAATGATAATGATTTTAATTTTCATTTCAATGATTCGGTTGACCAGAGTGTTAGGACTGATAGTGTTAAACATCACTTCAATCTGCTTCATTCAAATGCTAGAAGTATGAATGAAAATTTTGATTCTTTTAATTTATTGATTAATAATTTTCAATTTTCAGTAATGGGAATAACAGAAGCTTGGTTACATTAAAATTCTGCTCCCGTATTTAATATCGATAATTATACAATTTCACGAAATGATCGCAGATTTAGACGAGGAGGAGGTGTCACCTTATGCTCATGATTCTCTCACTTTACAAAAACGTAAATGATATATATATGTTTATATGTATATATATATATATATATATATATATATATATATTGAAGGAACCAAAAATATATTTGTAGAGCTTATAAGTAATACCTCTGAAAAAAAATGATTATTGGAGTGGTTTATAGACCCCTAACAGCTCAGTATATTTCTTTTTAGAAGAATTAGAATATATTCTAAATAAATTGGCGCTTGAAAATAAATATATTTATAGTATGGGTAATTATGATATTGATAATTTACCCTCTAAATAAGATAATCTAAGAGTTTTAAGTTATTGAACATACTCACCATGTATAGTTTTCATCCTCACATCAATAACATTAATAAATCACTCAGAATAGTTAACAATTCTGACATTTTAGTAGATAATGTATTTCCCGATGTCAGTGAGCCAGAAAATTCTAATGGTATTTTATATGTTGATGTATCTGACCATCTCCCTATTTTTGTTATTTTTCAAAAGATTGATAGTATCAGGAATAAGCACAAATGTGAATATATCAGAAAGAGAAACACAACAAAATATCGATAGATTAATTGCTGATTTGATATTTGAGTATAGGGATGATGTTTTTCGGTGAATCCGATGTACGAATGAAAAAAGAAAATGGGAGAAAGCCTCGCAGACCATATTTACCAAGAGTATATTGTAATCGATAAAAACATGCAATAATTTATACAGGAAAGCGTTACAGACGCGATAAGATGTTGATTTTAATAGATATAAAAAGTACAGAAATGTATCAACAACTATTATACGATTGTAAGGCAAATTCTATTATTCAAAAGAATATTGAATCTAAAAGATCTCATACAACCTCAATTTGGAAGGTAAGTAAGGATCTTTTGGGAAATTAAAAAAAAAACCTGCTCTAAAATTATTGAGAATGAATATGAAATTGCGGACCCAAAAGTTATTGCTAGTTCTTTTAATGAGGATTTTATTGACATAGGATCAAATTTAGCATCTTCCATAAATGTAACCGATAGTGATTCTAAGCAGTTTTTTTCCGAATCACTTGGTATTTCTCTTTTTTTTCTCACCAACTTCATACCATGAAAATATCTCAAATCCAGAAAATCTTCGGATTACGATGGTTTAAATGTTTATCTCCTCAAAAAGATTATTTATTTCATCGCACCCCCACTAGTACACATATTCAACATATCTCTCAATTCAGGCTGCTGCCCAAACTCACAGAAAATCGCAATATCCCAATGCAATGTTTCTCACACACATTTCAAACCTCAAACGTGATTGAAAACAAAATCTGTAATACGACAATAATCACACTTGACATATCAATCTTCTCATGTGATCTCTCATTATGTTAGCAAAGTCGGAGTTTAACCATTCTGTAAAATAATGTGATAACCATTTTGATGAGAAAATAAAGTGAAACAAGCCGAATAGAAAAAAAAAACATGAAAAAGAGATATTGAAATTGAAATGATATCACTGAACGTTGATGAATTTGCCATTCATCAACGTAAGAATATTCGTGAGAATTGCATAGAATTACACGACTTGATGCTAATTGAATTTGAACGTTCAAAAGGTCGAAGTTGTGTGCCTATAAATGAAATTGAAACTGGTATTTGGTACAAATTTGAACGTCTATCCAGCTGACGCGAAATTGAATGCCATCTTTGAGCCGTTAAATTGAATGAATTTCTCTCTAAATTAAATGAAATAAAATCTAAAATGACATGAAATGAAATTGAATACTCAAAGAATTAAAATGAACCTTGATAGTAGAGCAGTGACAAAAATCCCTTTAATTTGAACGCCTTGTCATTAATTCGAATGCAAATCTGATGAAATTAGGCGACAAAAACTACATTATATCGAGAAACATAGGTATATTGTTCAAACTGAAAGCTCGTTTGATAAAAAAAGTCTTTTTTTATTTTATCATTTTATATAATGCACCGATTTTACTATACATCACACACTGTAATATGGTATGGGCATATTCTAACAAGACAAAAATTCAATCAGTTCACCTTCTCCAAAAAAAGAGCACTCCGCATTTGCACTAACTCACATTAGCTTGGAAACTCTGAACCATCATTCTCTAAATTGAAAACCCTGAAAATAAACGATATTTATACTTTGCAATGCGCCGTATTCACGTACAAATTTATACACATCCAACACCCTCCCTTCTTCGTTCCACAACCTATTTACTGTCAACTCCGGTGTCCACGCTTACCCAACTCCGACATACTAACGATTGCCACCTTCACAATCCCAAGCTGATGATAGCTCACAAGTCAATTAGACACCATGGACCAGACGTTTGGAATAATCTCCCTGAGCAAATCAAGGCAACCACTAAATTATGTGTATTCTTTTAAGGCACTTTTGAAAGAATATCTTTTATCTAAATATGATAATGTATGAGTGATGAGAAATTTGGGGCTTTTTATGTAACTCATAAACAGTTAATACCGGTAAATTAGGAGTTTAGTAATTTGCTGTATATCACCTTTGATATTGTAAACAGAATTCTTTATGTAACAGACATACATAACATGACACAAAAATACATTAGAAACAACCCAATTATCATGATTATGCATCATCTGCCCAAACGTTAAATTAAAAAAATATATGTATTTCACGGGGTGCACAGCCCAGCTGCACGGCACATCACAGCACAGCACGGCACATCACAGCACAGCACAGCACAGCACAGCACAGCACAACACAGCACAGTACAACACAGTATATTACTCAGCTGAGCACAGTATTTATATAGTAAAGAATGCCTGTTGAAAATGAATGTACGATAACTATTTTGAATTTTCCCTCTATTTTAGACCTCATAAATTACATTTTCGATTTTATCATTGATTCTATTTTGAAGACATGTCCGTTATACATGCAGTTATGTAAATCGAATTTAAATTTCGAATTTTACCCCGAAGCCTCGATCCATATCAAGCTGCTGATTATGATCGCGGTCTCCTGCTTTTCTATTATTATAATACATGAAAATGCTCAATTCTAAAGTCAATTCATTCAAATCCCCTTTTTTTCTGAAATTTATTTATTTCTACAACATGACATATTCTGAATGGATAATCAATCATTATTTACATAATTTACAACAGTTAATTCCACGAGTCACTTCTGAACATCTTTATACGTCTCATACATCGAATACTGTCATGTTCATAATGTTTGTATATTATGTACTTTGAATTGATTCATAAGACAGAGTGCTGATTTATACGACGTGTAATGTTCATTTCTAAATATATGCATTCTTTTGTTATGTGTGATTTGAAAAAAAAAAACAGAAATAAAACCAAACGAAACCAATCCAAATGTATACAAAATTATATGGAGAGCCCCATTTGGACTTGTAATGAAGATGGAAGTCTGATGGGTGATATTGATATTAAGCTTATGGAATTTATTTCCGAAAATACCTCACAAGCTAAAAATACTGATGGTTCATCTTTTTAACGTCTGATTTCAGAACCTACCTGTGTCGTTGACCAATCAGATACTCTGATATATATATATATATATATATATATATATATATATATATATATACAGTGCGTATCAAAAAAAGAACGCAACAAGATTTAATTTCAAATTTGTGAAGATTGTGTCAACTTTACACCAAAGTGAGTAGCATCATCTTAAAGCCACATATCTCTTCTTTCCAGTGATATCTTATTTATTCTTACACGGTCATGGATGGCTGAGTCATCATTCTTTTTGGACAATGGGTCAAATTGGACTTGGGACCAAGTTTCAGTTTCTACATTCAACTATGACACCGATTTTCGTAGAGAAAAGCTAAATGTCTGTTCTGGACTTTCTGGAAACGGTTTGCTCCTAGGGCCTTCTTCTTTGAAAACAACATGAACGGAAATGGATACTTACAAATTTTAAATGAAATATGATTCCTGAATTAATGGAAAATTTTCCTGTGCAACAAAGGAGTGTGTTCAGATGCCTAGGTGGGCACAGGATGGCGCACCAGCCGATCGACTAGTTGCAGTAAGCAATCAGAAACAGATTGGCTGAGGTATTCGGAAATCGGGTGATTACCTTGTATCATGATGTGGAATGGCCACCACGATCTCCAGATCTGACTTGTGACTTTTTTCTTTGGGTTATCTCAAGAGCAAAGTGTTCATTACCCTTCCACCTGACATTGCAACTCTGAGACAAAGAATCACTGATGAGTTTGAAGCTCTACGCCACCAAGCCCCAATGATTCTCAGGGCTGTGCGTGAGATGGCTAAAAGCTAATCTCAGTGTGGAAAGAAATGGTGGCCATGTTGAGGGGCATGGGATGTAATGTTAAAAAGAGATACTAGTATCCGTAAGAAGACAATGGTAAGTTGCGATGATACGTTCGATAGAGTTCCCTATATATGACCAAATAACCTTATTATATCTGTGACATATTTCCATATAAATAGCATTACGCTGACTTTACAGTTACTGGCATTTTACTGTGAAAGTGATCATTCGCAACACTTTTCTGTGAATGCTCTACGAACTGTTACCAACTATGGTGAATGCATCATTTTATACGCGAGGTGTCAGGCTCAATGCTCTTGGGGATTCCCATTACCTACGCAGTGCTCTTTACAATCAGAATTCTGTTTCAGTGCAGATATGTGTTACTACAGCGTTGCAGACTATTGTTCGGATTGTTCCGATACAAAATGGCGCCAATTCCCTTGTGTGAAACGCCCTCGGATTTCTGTCATAGACACTTGCACACATTAAACTCAACAGTATTTCTGAGCGTGAATAATACGACCGGGCTTTTCTGAGGCAGCTCCTTTTGCTGGCCTGCCACATAGCAGCATCATAAACAAAACAACCATTTTGGTGCAGATAAGCTAAATGACACAGTTCTATTGCTTCAGTTGTCATCATTTTACTGTCTTTCTTCAATCTCAATCCCAATAACCTTTTATATAACCTTGTTTATAAAGTGATATACAGGATAGGCCCTACTCTGCACAATATCATAGTTTACTCTAAAATTGATTATGGAGATCCCACTGGTTCCCAAATGGCTTTATTCACGCGTTAACTCTATATTATGACATTATTTGCACTTATGTCTTGTTAATGTATTTTTTAATGTAATATGTGTGGTTGTCTTTCTCAACCTCATGACGAGTCACAGACAAGACATGTTTGGTATAGGCCACTTTGTCAGCGTTTTATATAAAATAGCGTGTAAGGTTTGCAGTTCAATTAAAGCAACATGTTTGAATTTCCAATTTCCACCTTCCAGATCAGTGAGGGTCTTAAAAAGTAAATTTTGCACCCATCTGTCTGAAAAGTGAAAACTTGCACCCGTTAAGGGGCTCCCAGTGCGACACGGGTAAAAGATGCAAAGTTTACTCTATTTTTCCTATTCTTATTATAGCACACATCAAGTTGACCGGAAGCTTCTATTTATTGCTCATGGTTAGCAAGGATCCTTGAAAAAAAAAATAAAAAAAGAACCTTGAATTAAGGGGGAAAAAATCCTTGACATTATGTTTTAACCGGGGTCATCCGAAGAGACCGTCACCCACGAGTTCGACATTAAAAAAAGTCCATGAGTCATAATAATAGTCCACGAGTCATATAGTCCGTGAGTTCGTGTGGTATAAACAGCCACGAGTTTTAAAGGTACATGACGGGGCTTAATTTGAATTCAAATTCAAACTTTATTTTCACTTTTTTTTCAACAGAATGTACGAGAAACAATTTGATAAATTTGACTTGCGAGTCATTGAGGATATACATAGCCAGACAGGATTAACAACATGTTCATGTCTACATGATCAGTACAAAAAGAAACATACACACACTCTGCGAAAAAAAAAAGCGGAGGTACCCACTCAGAGAGTAAGTGGGAATGGGGGGGGGGGTGAAAAGCTTTCAACTGCAAAGAGTGCGGGAAACTGGGAAAGCCGTGAATAGAAAAAAAAGAAAGCAATTTGTCGGTCTCGTGGGCCTTGTTTTCTTAGTGTCGAACGCATGGGTTGTATTAAATTATTGTGCTGTAGGCCTATAACTCGTGAGCTGTGTGACTCATGGGCTGTATGACTCGTGGGTGTCGGTATCGTGACGTGCACCCGTTTCATACACCACCTAGTGTATAAGGCAAGTGCCTACACGCCTTAAATCTTTAGATTATTATACATTGTAATAATGATAATGAGGTAAATATACTTGTCACTCGATAGAGGATGGATAATGTAGGCATTAAGGATCACACTATGCATCAGGTAAAAGAAAAAATGGCTCTATTGGTAAATTCACTTGTATCGTTTCTTGATTATAATGTGCATAGGTTAAGATGGTCCTCCCATGAGTGTCCAAAATGATCGTGGGCCGTCTTACCCCGATCTTGTTTGCTTAGTCAAATAGTTCGTAATTTTGTTTCCTGGCCTCTGATGATGTTATGCCACTACATAAAGCAAGACAAGCGAGAAATTCACGGATATCACATAACAAGAAAAAGGCCACAAAATATTGTCAAGTAGAAGGGACTTGCAGTGTATACAGTGACGGGATTAGAAGACGCACTGCCTCGGCGAGAGATTATATACACTGGTAGTATAGGTTAAATGAAAACAAGTTACTGATTTCTTAATACAACATGTAGGTCTATCCCTGAAGTACCAGGAAAGCACTTTGATAGGTTGTACAAGGATACTAATACAGTAAAAGCTTATGAACAAAATCAAACTCTACAACACAAATACAATTTGCTTAAAATTTGATATTACAATTTTCATCAATTCTCCGTCTTTTAACATAGACACCAGACTTTATTCGATTGTGTTTGATTTTACTTTAGTATTTCTTTCTCAAAAATCAACAAATAAACAAATAAACTATTAAAATATGATACATTGATATTTAAAGGGTTAATCATGAACGATGCAGAGAGCATACATAGTGCAGTTTATATAAGGCAACTGAAGCTAGAGTAAAATCTGAAACTACGCACCACAAATAATATACTTACATGAAACTTGACCATTATTCATACTGATGATTCCTTTTTTTTTACCTCTATAGGCAAACATAATCGTTACACAGTGTGTATTCCTAAATGGATAAGGATGTCATGATAACAACAACTAATAAACAAAACGAGACATGAAGGGATATTTGACTTCACCAGAATGACATAATCAAGTGATTAACCGAATTTCTTCAATGATGGTTGAACATAATCACAAGTGAATGTCATTTCTCTGCACGTTAACGGAAATTAAACTTGTCCTTACTGTAATCTTATCATAATATCTATTTCAGCAACAGTCATTTTGTGCATGAAAGGTATCATAATTACTTTCACACAATAGAGTAAGAGTGAAAAGAGAAAAGTCAAGAATTAGGTTATGTTATGTAGAGTGTTTTTATTAAAAATGTCAAATTCAGTTACTTTGTATTTTAAAATTGGTTTAACACATGCTTAAAATGGTCATCAACGTATTGGCGCAATGATCATGGTTCATGGAATTTGGTTGTGTTTATGTGTTCTCAGTCAGCTCAAACTGAGCTTCAAAATCATATGCTAAATAGCGATTTGCCAGTGCGATCTAAATGTTATCATTGAAGAAGACAATTTCGTTTTTGAAGTGCCCGGGGCAAACTAGACCTAGTCGTCCATTTTGCTACCCTCTTATGACCTATCTTAACCGAGGCCTATAAAGCATAACAAGACCCACGACATTTAAAGAACAAATATATAATATTTTATTCAAAACAACTATAGCTGAGTATTTTGACGATTATGTCAACGTAGATTTATATGCCGTCATATCACAAGCTATACAATTAAGATTTCCCAATAACTATATAGTTAAATGTCCCTCCGAAGTTAAGGGATGCATCTTATTCCATTTTGCCCCTACCGCACAGTTGATATTAGAGTGCAGGTTCATATTATTAAAACATGGAGATACACTAACCTTCTGCGGCGGGGCCGCAACATACAGAAGTAGTCAGTGTTATTAGCAGAACGAGGTGGTATCTCCCATCCATTTCAGGTAGTCCAAAACTTAGACAGCTCCTTTGTTTCATATTATAAAACAAAGTGATTAGGCTTATACGTTTTGATCGCGATGTCCGCCAAGTCTGTCAAATGATTACAGTGATTAGACTTCTTCAAAATGGTGATAGTCGAGCACACCCACGAAGTATTTCAGACAGACGAGACTATGAGGTAAATATGAGCGCTGCTGCACCCTACCACCTATCCGTTTGCATGGTTCGCTTACTTCTTTGTCAAAGTTTCTGAATGTCTGAGGTGGTGTACATTCGCGCTTGACATTGTTGTTTCACGGAAGACTACACCCCATACAATGAACATTGAGATATTTCGGGGGAAAAATCATACAAAACATTTCGACTCTTTTGTAATGCAACAAAGGTGTGTAGGGCAGATTCCCCCATTGAGCCATGAACGCGCTACGTTATTCCTGTGTGTGCAGAGTGCAGTTGCTATATACATTAGGACGGGAAAAGCTTATTCACCTGTGCAAAGTTTGCATGCATTTCACCTACACTAGCATATGACATATATACATCGATGTGTAATGTATAGGGCCTACTATCCTGCCTTTTACACTTGAAATCTATGTCTAAACCGTCGTGGTTAAGTGGAATCAGCAATGTGAATTTGAATACAGTGTTTGTGATGAATGTAATATAGAATGATATTTTAGAGTCCCTGTTTGTGGAAATTTTCATTCCGCAAAGTAAAAATATTATGATTGGTATTGTTCATAGACCCCCAAGTTCAAGTCCTAAAGATTTTCTAGATTGTATAACAAACTTATTAAAAAGCCCCTTTTTTACTAATAAAGATATTTTCATAATGGGTGATTTTAACATTGATTTGATTAAGAATAATGATAATACATCTCAAGAATTTCTTGAAATGTTTTTGTCAGCTTCCTTTTTGCCATTAATTTCGAAGCCAACTCGTGTTACAAATCATTCCGCCACCCTTGATAATATTTTTACTAATTCTGTGCAGATTTTAGATTCTTCTATAATTTTATCTGATATTACTGATCATTCTCCCATTATAGTATGTTTTGACCTTAAACACTGTGTTAATAAGTTTCATTCTTCTTTATCCAGACATAGAGCTACACCAGAAAAATTGGCTAGCCTTGGTGCTAACCTAGATAGGGCTGATTGGTCTAGTGTTTATGATGATGGTGATATAAATGTATCGTTTGAGAATTTCTCAGGGATAATTGATAGATATTTAGATGAATACATTCCCAGATTAAAAGAAAAGTCAGTTAATTACAAAACTTCCCCCAAATTACCATGGATTACAAAATGTCTTCTTCGTTCAATAAATAGGAAAAATAGGTTATATTATAATTTCAAAATGAAAAAAAAAAAACCGAGAAGTGAAAAAAATAAATACACTTCGTATAAAAATATTTTAACGAAGATTGTACGGTTGGAAAAGAAAAAAAGTATACGATTCAGTTGGAAAATATAAACATGATATAAAACATACATGGAAGGTGTTGAAGCAGGCTATGAATATATAAAAAAAACAAATCAGAAATTATAAGAATAAGACATGATAATAAAGTTTTTGAAGATCCCAATGATATAGTTAATATTTTTAACTCTTATTTTTCAACGATTGGAGAGAATTTGGCAGAAAAAATACCACAGTCAAATATACATTTTTCTAAATTCTTAGGTCAATCCAATTCCAGTTCTGTCTTTTTGTTCTAACAACAAAACATGAAATGATAGATATTGTTACCGCAATGAAAAACAAGCGAAGTGCCGGTTATGACGATATCAGTAATTTTATCTTAAAGGGAATTATATTCTCAATTGCTGACCCACTGTCATATATCTTCAATAAATCCTTATCAAGTGGTGTTTTTCCTGATTTTATGAAAATAGCTGAGGTTTTCCCTTTATTCAAAAAAGGAGATGATTCTGATATATGTAATTATAGACCTATTTCTTTGCTTTCATCTTTATCTAAAATATTGGAAAAATTGATATTTACAATTTTACAAATTTTCTGAATTTGCATAATGTTTTTACAAATTCTCAATTTGGGTTTCGTCAGAAACATAGCACCATTCGTGCTCTTTTAAAGTTTATTGACCACGCTGCGCACACTATTGATAATCATTCTCATCTCACTGGTATCTTCCTGGACTTCTCCAAGGCCTTCGATACAATTAATCTTGAAATATTACTTTATAAACAGTCACTGTCTCATTATGGAATATGCGGGGAAGGCCTTGGAGTGGTTCAGGAGTTACCTACAAAACCGAAAACAATATGTATACCTGAACGAGTACAGCTCGAGTTTAGAATTCATTAAATGTGGCGTCCCACAGGGTAGTTTATTAGGACCTTTAGTTTTTTATCATTTCTATTAATGACTTTTGCAGATCACCTGACATACTCTCATTTATACTTTTTGCTGACGATTCAAATATTTTCTTTTCTCACCAAAATCCAGATACTTTTGTACGCATCGTTAATTCCGAATTGAAAAAAAAAAGTAACTCAGCGGATAAGAGCTCATAAATTATCTCTTAATCTTCAGATAAGTATATGCTTTTTAGTAATTCTTTAGAAGATTTAGGCACAGGTATTGCTTTTGATGACACTTTGTTAGAACGAGTTTCTCATATAAAATTCCTTGGTATCACAGTGGACGATAAACTTTCGTGGAGGCCACATATTACAAACATTAGTACAATAATTTCACACAATATTGGTATTATTAATAGACTCAAGTTTCATATTCCATTGTCCTCTTTGTTGACGCTGTATTTTTCTCTAATTTTACCTTATCTTAATTACGGACTCCTAGCGTGGGGTAGTGACCATCAAAACTTACTAGATAAATTACTTTTATTAAAAAAAAAAAGTTATTCGTATCATTTGTGGCGTCCCGCCACGTTCCCATACAGAGCCATTATTCACTAAATATAAGATTTTGAAAATTAAAGATATTTTTTTTTCAACTTGGTCAGTTTATGATTAATTACAATGTAAATGCACTTCCCAGTATTTTCAATTCAACGTTCCCACGGAACCAGTCTTTTCATGATTTTCCCACTAGACAATCTAATGAGTTTCATTTACCCCTCCTTAGAACTTTATTGGCCCAGAAAACATTTATATACACCGGTCCTCGATTTTGGAACTCACTGAGCTGTGAAATAAAAAAATCCCCATCTTTGTATTCTTTTAAGCGCAAGTTGAAATCGTTTCTATCAAATCCTCTCTGATATGTTTTTTTTTTTTCTTAGCTATAGGTTTCGTCAACCTCAGGGTTCATCATTCACCCACCAATCATTCAATCACCGAATTCATTATTACGTAAAGAAGTAGCCATCACAATCCTTGCTCAGCTGCATGCAGCACCAACTCTATGAATCACATTCTCTACCATCCCCTGATCCATTTCCCTTGTTCAGCGTGTAGGCATTCTCTCATTCCCTCTTTCCTTCTTTCCTTCCATACATTTCATCTATTCTGGCAAGTTGTGTCATGTTGTTGTGTTTCTTCTGTTTTTGTCCCGTCCTGTCGTATATCATATTTTGTCACAAGTGTTTGTAGTAATTCATAAGTTCTGTGAGTGGTTCACAATCTACAAGCTTTGCTTTTTAGTGGACCTCTCTATTCTTTCTTCCTTTTTTTTCCAACTGAAGCATGACTTTGTATTATTATTTTTTTTTTTGCCAGTTGTCACAAATGTACACACTAG
Source organism: Diadema antillarum (assembly GCF_040938485.1). Lineage (NCBI taxonomy): Eukaryota > Metazoa > Echinodermata > Echinoidea > Diadematoida > Diadematidae > Diadema > Diadema antillarum. The sequence continues at coordinate 6,757,706 of NW_027270890.1, read as the reverse complement.
TAGTTATGTACACGCACATGTATGATGTACTGTATGCCTGGCTGTTTTAATGTGTATGTACACAGGTGGACCAGATTAATGGAGAACATTCTATGTGGTATAGATATAGTACATACAGGCTGACCAGATCAGTGGAGAATTTTCTAGGTGGTATACAATGTAACTACACAGTACATGCATGTAAGAGGAAATAAATTATAACTCACTCAATCTAGAATGCTTTCACCCTTTCCAGAATTTTCAGGGAAGTGCTTACATATTTGGCTGAGTGAGGCACTGTCCCTGTAGCCCAATGTGATTGGTAGTTATTCTTGGCAATGATGTTTTGTACATAGATAGGCAGTGAGTCATCCAGGATTCCTGGAACTTGGACTAGCTAGAATGTGTGGCCCCAGGTTGGAGAGAGTTACAGAATGTGCTAGAAGGGGGTGAATGGATAGTATATAAGCCAGAGAAATTCTGCAGTAGGCAGAGTACCCAACACCTCTGCTCTGAGAGTTACGTCACTTCTGGCTCTGAAGCGACTTGTTATAGTCAGTCCTGTGTTACCTGCTGACCTGTTATGTTTGTGGAGATAAGGCCTGGGAGACATTTTGCCTGCAGAGAATTAATGTGCCTTCATTGGACTCCATATTTTTGTGTCAATGGACATTGCTACGACAAAGCTGTGACGGGCTGGATTCCTAGCTGGACAATATAAAGTGAATCATCATTCAACGCATCGACTGGACGTGGTCGTTGGATCTGCACATTTCGCTGTGAACATTATACCGTGGACCTATCACATGGACATATACCTGGATTAATACCGAGGATAATCGCAACCTGCGCCTCTGGATTTACGTCGGAGGTATCATTCATTTGTGCATCGCGGATCATTCATTCGTGCATCGAACATCGTATCTGGACACTACCAGGGAACTGTAGCGACTTTGTGATAGTTTGGATGCATGTAAGTGATTCCATTACCGATTTGTAATTGTTTCTATTGATCATTGTTGTACTGATATGACGCCGATTACCAGTCTGTACCCTCAATATTACTGTTAATAAACCGCCTGAACATCAGTTGATTGTTTCTTTTGTGCGATCATTCTCAGAGTGATTTTTGGTCGTAACACAGTATGCGCTCCAATGTTTATCGATATCATGTATTTATTGCAAAGGCAAATGTTTTGTTTATGATGTAATACCTGATTTATCTTGTGTTATGTTTTTGTTGAAAGAAAAAAAGAAGAATGAAAATAAATGAATTGAATTGAATTGAATGTCAGCACTTTGTTTAATTTCACAGTAAACTTATTTTAACTGTCTTATTTGACACGTAAAGGCATGTTTAGAGAAGTATTGAAGGCTACATTCTGGTCTGAATTTGTATGCTGATTGAAGAGTTCGGGGCAATCATTCAATTTTGATGATTGGTAATGAACCCTACTGGAATCACAGATTGTTGTGTTGTAGTGATAAATTTTAATTTTTATGGTTGTTAGACTCGCTCAGATATATTGGATATAAAGGAAGCATTTCTGCATTCTTGCTTGTGAATAAGTATAATTGAGTCCTGTCTTGTATTATGCAGCTGGACTGCGTGCTGTCTAAAGAGAGTGTGTATGGCAAGAAATATATAATGACATCATTTGGCCTATACAGAGATGAACGCAACTGTCAGGCGTCTAATCCCTCACAATGATACTGTTATATAAGTGCATTATCAACTCTCACAGTAAGCAACTTTGGATGTAATCCTGTGAAGGTTATTCAAATTAAAGTGATTCAAATTATTGTGTTTTGAAGCTCTTTACGATATGCTAATACTGATTCCCGCAGCAGCACATATTGAACATACATGTTATGTGTGTGTGCGTGTGTGTGTGTGTGTGTGTGTGTGCGTGTGTGTGTGTGTGTGTGCGTTTGTGTGTTTCTAAATAGGCCTAACCTTATTACGTCACGAGATACGTTTCGATTGATTTCCAAAAATATTTTGTTTTACTTTCAGATGCACATGGAGCTCGAGTAGATGCTATAAGCTAAGGGAGAAGCTATCACTTAATCATCATCGGGAATAAGTTTTGTTGTAAAATAGCTACACAATAGTTTTGTCATTCATGCTTCTACTATTTGTAACCTGTTTGTTGTGTCTTTTAAAGACATTAAGCAGAGATAGAAATTAATATCACAGTGCTTATATAGCGCATATCACTACCGTGGTGTCTCTATGCGCTTTAAGGAGAGGGATGAAGTAGAAAGAAGAAATGCAGTGTACAATATGTGTACCATAAATGCAGAACCAAACTCATTCATAATACTTTTTGAACAGAAATGTCTTGAGAGCAGTTTTAAACTTTAACACTGTGGGAGCTTCTTTTATATAACACGGAACAGCGTTCCACAGTGTGGGAGCAGCATGGGCAAAAGATCGCTCACCATAAAACTTTGTTGTGATAATAGGACATTGGAGAAAATTTTTCTGAGTTGATCTTAAATTACGAGAGGGAGCGTACCTGACCAAGAACTTACTGAGATATTCTGGTGCCATTGAATGGCGGCACTGATAAGTCAGTAACAGTATCTTGAAAACTATACGTGACTGAACAGGAAGCCAATGGAGCTGTTTCAAAATGGGGGTTATGTGAGAATTCTTCTTTGTGCGGGTGATCAATCTTGCAGCTGCATTATGAATTGCCTGGAGTTTATGTAACTGTGAGTCAGAGATATTATACAACAAACTGTTACAATAGTCTAAATGACATATAACAAAAGCCTGAACAAGCTTCTTAGTGGTCTTAACATCCAAAAACTGACGAACTTTTCCAAGCTTATATAAAGCGAAAGATGCTGATTTACATTTCTCTGAAACAAATTTGTCCATGACCATATTCTGATCGAATATCACACCAAGGTTTTTGGCTGTTTTACCAGGTACAATGGAAGTACTGTCAATCTTTATAGCAGGAAGTTCCATTCTTCTGCGAAATCGAGATGTAAGGTGTAAGATCTCAGTTTTTTCACCATTCAGTTTAAGACCATTTTGGATTGACCATAGTTTAATCTCTCTGATACAACATTCTACTCGAGAGATTGCATCCTGCATGTTACAAGGTTGAAATGAAATGTATATCTGAGTGTCATCAGCATAACACATCCCTGACATTCGGTTGGACATGATAATATCGTGTAAAGGAGAAGAATACATGGTAATTATAAACAACACTGGGCCAACCACAGAGCCCTGGGGGACACCGATATCTAATACATGAGCAGAGGATTCTAACTTCTCTATTACAACTGTCTGCCTTCTCTGCTTCAATTATGATTCAAACCATTTATAAGCAAGAGATGTGATACCAAACTTGTGTTGCAGCCTGTGCAGTAAAACATCATGCCTGATGGTGTCGAATGCCGATGAAAAATCAAGCAGAACAAGTATGGTTTCATTGCCATGGTCTAGAGAAAGATTAATATCATTTGACACTTTGAGTAATGCTGTTTCACAACTGTGGAATGGTCTGTACGCAGACTGCAGGGGTGAGTGTAAATTGCTATCAGAAAGATAATGCTGAATCTGCCGAACTGCAGCTCTCTCTATAATCTTTCCAAGAAATGAAAGATTAGCAACTGGTCGATAATTCTTCAACTGCTCGGGATCCAACCTTGACCCTTTCATGAGGGGAAAAACAATGACATCCTTCAGACTTTTAGGAAATGTACCCTCTTCAAATGATCTATTTACGACGCATGTGATATATGGAGCAAGTTCTACAACACACTTCTTTACAAAAGAAGTTGGCATTGGATCAAGTTTACATGTTGCAGCACTCGACTTCTTGATAATTTCCTGTACTTCATAAATCTTCATTCTTTCGAACTTAGAGAAATTCACGTTCTTACAAATCTGGTCTGGAGCTGGTGTGGGATCTGTACTCATGCTACACAAACTATCAGATATTTGTCTAACCTTATCAACGAAAAAATTCTGAAAATATTCAGGTAATGCCACAGAATCAACACTAGGTAAAATTAAGGAAGGCTTAGGCTTAAACATCCTTTCAAATTTCCGGAACAACTCACGAGAGCTACAGTCCTCAAACTGTCCTTGATGATATTCTCTCTTTCTTGTCGTGAGTGCTTTCTTATAGTGACAACAAGCTTTCCTGAGGATTTGGTGGTGTACCTCCAACTTGGTTGACCGCCATCTACGTTCAAGGCGTCTGAGATCTTGTTTCAGCTTATGAAGGTCTTCGTTGAACCATGGAGCATGGGGGCGAGGGAAAATCAAGCGAGTAACCAGTGGCGCATGCTCTTCCAGTAATTCAGACAGGACTGAGTTGTATAGCTGTACCAGTTGTTCCAGATCATTAGGGACAGATGCGTATAACATAGAGCTCCTGACATCCTCTCGGAACACATCAAGATTGATCTTATGAAGTTTCCTAAACGTAACTTCTGTCCTCTGTTGCTTTGGCTTATCAATCATCAGAGAGCACATTAGGGCACAATGGTCAGAGGGAAGGTAGTATGTGGAGTCCAATTCAGAGACAAGGTTATCAGTCATACGAGTCAGGAGGAGGTCCAATGTGTGCCCCCTGAGGTGAGTTGGTATAGTGACATGCTGTTTTAGGTTCACAGAGTTGATCATCTCCAGAAAACAGGATGCATCTCTATCTGAAGGATTATCTACATGGAAATTGAAATCACCTGCCAGCATTAGCTGATTTGGATACACAGCAATCTGTTCAAGAAATGAGGAAAACTCATCAAAGAAAACCTGCGTAGTTGACCGGCCAGCTTCAGTTCTTTGAGGACGATAGACCACCATGAGGCGAAATGATGATTTTCCTTTTGCACTAAGTAGAAGATCAATATACTCAAATGATGTAAACTGTCTTGTGTCGTACTTGTGAACATTGAAAACTTTCTCAATGCATACTCCCACACCTCCACCCAAGCGACTCTTGCGAGGAGCGTGATGGAAGTCGTAATTCTTGAGGCAGCTAGTTAGATCAGCAATAGCTCGATCATCTCTCACATCACCCGACAGCCAAGTCTCAGTCAATGCTAGAATGTTAATATGGTGAACTCACAGATTACCGGTGTTTTTGATGTTATGGACCGTGCATTCCAGAGAGCGAAACGACATATTGATGACAGACCTCCTTCTTCGGGGCATAAAGCAGCCACCTTTTCTTCCCCTCTTTGTTGGCTGTTTGGAAGATATCTCGAGTTCATTGATAGTCGACCACACTGAAGGACTGACACGTCGGTGAACATGGTTGATGGCAAGGAGTTCAGACCTATCATACTGAATTCTCTTCCTTGCTGTATTCTGGGTTGTTCGGGATGAAGCTGCAGTGGCATCATGGTTAGCATTGGAAGTACCATGCTGTAGAAGAGGCCCTGGGTTTTGCTGCACATCACCACACTGTACAATGTTAAATGTGGAGTCTGCATTACTGTAGTAAAGTACTGCCTTCCCTATGAACTTCACTTTGACAATGGGACATTTAAAATGCCATTCCAGTTGCTTAGTAGACTCAGGTGTTATTAGGCTTACTTCTTTGTCTGCCTGGCCAGAGTTGCAGAGGATGGTCAGGACAACAATAAGCCACACCAGAATAGAAGACATTGTCCCTCCAGAGGCTCTGCTCAATCACAATAGGACCTTTGTATAAGGTGTTGCTGCTCAGGAATCATGCTGCTGTAGCTGGGTCTTGCCCATGTAATGGAGTTTGAGCAGCACAAGAATATCAGATAAATCCAAAAACAGAGTTTACCAATCACGAGGATAATGAAGCAGAATTGCAGTTCAAAATTTGTCCAGTAGTGTCAGTGATAACTCCCAAGCACTCTGATAATAACATGAATGAGAATAATGTGCAGTTACCAGCAAGGAATAGCAAAGAGTTGGAGAGAGGTAATCAAGCAGCTGTGAGGCGCTTGACTCTCTCCGGCTTTTAAGTCATTTATACATCTCACTTATTCCTGCAATTTACTTTTTTAATGATTTTATTTTAGTCTGCGTTGGTATGATTTATTAAGATATCAAATCATGCAACAGATAACATGTTTATTCACTTTAAATATTTGATATCAGCTATATTGAGTTAAAATCAAAGACGTAAGGAGTTGTGAATGGGGCACGCGGGCACGTTCAGACAGATGAGTTGAATTTATTACATTAAAATTGGAGGCTTTGTTTGTTGGTTGTTTTGAAACCTCAAATATAAAGCACTCGTTGCAGCCTTGTCATTCTTATGTCTCTTCCCATAAACTTGATCAAAAGCGTGTCAATAACAATCCTTCCACAAATGCCAATCTTTTGCTGCATCACTTTGGCGTAAAGTTTGAATTGGAATTATTGTGAGTGATAATCAAATAATGTATGACGGACAGACCTGGCCTCAAGCTGCAAAAAGTAATGGCGACGATGATGAAGATACACACACACACACACATTCACACACACACACACACACACACACACTCACACACTCTCTCACACACACACACAAACACACACAAATGAAATGTCGCAAACCGTGTACGAAAAAATTTTATAGAACTCATGCACCAGAGAAGTAAATGAAAATAAAGAAAACAAACATGGAAAACAGATCGAAGAAAAAGAGAAAAATAAGGGAATGGTATGAAAGAGGAGAAGGAATATGACAAAAAGAAGAGAGTAAAGAATGAGGAAATGAAAACGAATACACGAAATTTGAATGTAAATCAAAAATTATGTATGCTTTTGCATGCTTGAAATGTGCAGGCATGTTCAATTCAATTTCAATTCAAAGGTTTTATTTTCACTTCTTTCAACAGAATGTACAAAAAAGTATAAATTCGACATGCGTTTGAAGGAGTGATACATGGATAGCGAAGAATAACATTTGTCAGTAGTCATTACAAAGTGAGAGACATTTTTCATACTAAGATATTTATACATTCTGCGAAAACAAAAGTGGAGGTACCCACTCAAAAGACTGTGCTTATACTATGTAAGCACTTCACAGGAAAAAAAAAAACGTAAATAACTTAACTACAAGTGTGCGGGAAATGAGAAAAGAAGGGGAAATAGGGAGAGAGAGGAAACAGAAATAGAAGTAAAGAGACGAGACAACTAAAAATAAAAAGCCTAGATCAATCGATACATTGAAGTTCAAACCCACAGAGACTATTAGCCATATTAGAAGTGTAGAACGTTGAAAGCGACCGAGAAAGTGACATAATGGAATTGCTGATAGCGGAACGTATTATTCTGTTCTGTGAAGGCACGTATAAAAGTATACAAATTCGCAAAAAGCATGAGATGTGATGTGGATTGCCGCGAAAGATTAATAATGCTTAATATAAATAAACAAACAAACTTAGTTTCTTTCTGTTACATCATAAGACTTAAGGAGGAATGATTTCAATCTTTTTTTACACGAATGCAGTGAAGGAGCATTTTTTTATGTCTGGACTAAGGGAGTTCCAGAATCTTTGACCTGTATAAATAAATGTCTGCTGAGCTAACACAGTTCTAAGCAGGGGCAAATGAAATTCATTTGACTGTCTTGTTGGGTAACTATGGTATGTCAGGTTACGAAGAAACATGGAATCAAATATAAGCGGGAGACAGTTATTATTATTATTATAGCTATTGTCCTAAATGAAATAAAAACAAATCTTTAATTTTCAAAATCTTATATCTTTAATATGTTAAGATCAAAATGTCGAGTCCTTTTGGGGATACATCGTACACAGTAATCCGGATTTGAATACTAGTAATTAATGAAGTAGAAAATCGACTTCCTAAAACCTAATTTGAATGCTGGAAAGAAGCTCAACAGCCGAAGCTTATTAATTTGCTGCAGAAATTTCAAATTCCACCGCGCATTGACGAAAATGAGTTCTTATACAGGTTTGATTGCCCCCCCCCCCCCCCGCCAAAAAAAAGAAATATCGTGCTCTAAAACGAAATTAACTGCTGTTTGTGTTAAATTGACTGACCGATAGTCACGAAATGTAGGCCTACCTATTTGATTTTGTTCTTTAGCAGTATTGTGATGATGGGCTTCTTTTAAAATATTCGGAAAATGACCTGTAGTACATTTTTCGATGATACTGTTCGTTTTATTTCATCTAATGTTCCAACGTTAAGTATAATAAATTTAATGCAGCACAACAACTGCGGACGAGGTATGATATAAACTTAAAATTGAAGTGGCATAGCCGTATACTTTGCATGTACTTAATGTGACTATTGCATTTTCGAATCAAGCAATCACAAAATAACCCATTAACTGAAACGCACGAAACCGCCCGTCAGATTACTCCTTAACACAGCCCGAAACTGCCCGCTCGCTTTTAATACTTGCTTTACCATTTTATTTTTTATACAGAAAATATAATTACGTAATTTGAAAGAGGTCAAAGGTCAACAAAAGTATGTCAAAATCATTTCTGTGACACATAAAGTGCCTTGGTAAAGTCTCGATAGGCTTTCAAATAAACATAACTTATAATAGACAAAAAAAAAAAAACACTTTATGCAGTGATCTATTCTGCATGATTTGTCGAAAGTTGTCGAAATGAGAGTAATATTGCTAAATCGTCCAAGGAGCAATATGTCATTATGTACCGAGTCTACAGTTGCTAAAGGGATAACGAGGAGAACAAAACAAATAGATAACAACAAAATATTCTCGGTACCGGTAAATGTGAAAATACTCCCATGTCTGTTTGCAGGGCAAACGAGACGAGTGGCTGACAATTAATTTACTTACTGGTGTTTGAAACATTAGCATTATCGTTGTCTTATAAAGCGATTCCCTGTCACAAACTTCTCATCACGGGGAAAATTTATCGAATGCAAGCACAAGGGCCTATTACAGCTAACAGGATCTTCGTCTCTTTTTTTATTATTATTAATCTTTTGTCTCCCTCCTCCCCGCCCACTACTTCCATAGCTGTAAGCTCTGTTTATAGGTTGACCGCCAAAATATGGAATCTGATGGCTTCCATTTAGACGTCATTTTTAAAAAGAAATCGCTAATATTCTACTTCGTAAGGACATAATTTTGATGCTTGAATCTATGATTAAATTTCAATGGTCATGATTGACAAGCAATCAGCTTAATTTTCCCGCCTGCATATTGATTTTTATGTTTTATTTCTCAACAAATTCAAATGATTCTAGCTTGAAATTTATCGTTCATAAGGGCTTTTTACACTTGTAAAATTTTGCTTAGCCCCGGACCAACGGTGGGGCTAAGGGGGGGCCTTAGCCCCACCGTTGGTACGGGACTATCCTTAGCCCACTTTCTGTTTACACTCGTTTTTGCCAAAGTGGGCTAGCCCCACCGATAGTACGGTACTATCTGGCCCTGCAAAATAGCAGGGGTTAGCACCGCAATTGCGGTGCCAAGCAAGTGAGTGTAAACAGAACGAAAAAATAATCCTGGGCTAAGCGACGGAGACGAAGTCCGACCCTCACTGACCAATCAGAAACGAGGTAATCAAGTGCTGCCGGTGCGTGCGTGCACGTGTACAGTACACAGCGTAATCATGAATATTCATGTGGTTTGGAAAGTCCGGGGCTAAGAAATACGAGTGTAAAAAGGTCAGTTTTCTCCTTAGCCCCGGACAAGAGATAGTACGGGACTAATTGGCGAGTGTAAAAAGCTGAAAAAATTGGTACGGGACTAACGATAGTCCTGGGTCAGAGAAAGTCCGGGGTTAAGAAACGCAAGTGTAAAAAGCCCTTTAGAATGCTATAGGCCCTCAGTACCCATAATTTATTGTAAATAGGCCTGTGCATCAAATAATAATATGAACGAAGGGCAAATTCGTTGCAGCTAGCTGCGGCCCAATCTGAACAATCCAACCAAATTGTGGCCAAAAGTCAGATGACGCCCTCTGTGGTGCATTATTTACAATAATGTTGGTGCTGCCCAATAATCAACACTATAAACACTGCGTATAATACGAGTAAGTCTTTGATGGTGAATAGTCCTCAAGGTACTTTACCATTGTATTGACAACACCTTACTCAATACATTTTCATCAATGATAGGTCCTAATCCCTGATTAACCTTTCGTTGCACCTGTGAGCATTCATTAGTGATTCGTGAGCAAATAGACCTATAGTATTTAAAAATCGATACACTTGTTTGCATGTTCTACTGAGTCTCGAGAAGGAACGAGTCTCGATTTTCAAGAGAGGTTTTAAAGTCAAATTGAAACTGGAACGAGTGAATGCATTGTTTGCTTAGCAGCGTAATCGAGATTTTATTCTTGCTCCTTTATGTAGCCTAATACCTAATTAATAGCCTAATAGGCACCCTCTTTTCACCAATTGCATAAAGGAAATATTGACATTATATTATAATATATTATGGCTGTGCAGTCCTCACAGTAACTGTTGTGTCACACACGCACGCAATGCACACAGACGCAATTTGCACTCATCTATGTTTTATGCAGGCCTTTTAAATGTCCATTTGCGTTTAAGGTTTTTGTAAAGGCCGTGTCACACCAGCCTTGCGTGCGACTTGCAAAGAACAATTTTGACTACCCGGAGATCCCCTTAGATATCCGCACATGACAGTACCTAGCATGTATCTCAAAAGTAGTCGCCCGGAGGTGGGCACGCATAACTTTTTACCCACAACCGTGTTTAGGCCCTGTCACACCTTTCCGGGCAAGCTACTCGGGCTTGTTACGTGTAGGGATTTTCTAGCATACCGGACATTCCTGAGGGCGGAAAATGATTTGTGCGAGTCAGCGCATGTGTCTTGCTGGACGCGTTATACTTGCGAGTACACTGTGTGACCTTTGTGCCAGTCGTGTGGGGGCTGACAACTTAGTGAAGGAATTCCTCTAATGGAATGGCTGAAATCTCACAGAATTTCATTATCTTAAATTGGCTGCATACGGGACTGCGAAGTACCTGCGTGGGAATTGCCTGGGAAGTACTGCCGCTAAGGGTCTCCTACTGGCGTTCTGCGTGGACCTCTACGGGCATTCCCGCGACTCACCCGGAAAAAGTTTTGGTCATGCTCAAAACTTGGCTGCGGTTAAATCGGACTTGCGTGAGCACCTCCGGGCAAGTACGCGCTAGATACTGTCAGGTGCGGACCAACTGCGGAGAGCTCCTGGGAGTAAATTTGTTTCCCCGCAAGTCAAGCCGCAGAAGTTCCCCCGTACGGTATGACAAGGCATGAATGAAAATTGCAAACATTCTTGTTCGCCCGCTGAAAATCTTCTGCGTGCTGGAAACTACCTCCTCGCCACAAGCCCGCGTTATGGTGTGACACGGCCTTAAGACATGAATAGGAGTGAAAGAGAAATCATGAGACTCGGGAGGGAGGGTGAGAGCCGTGAAAGGGTGGCCGGGAGCTTGTAGGCCTATGTGATTTCTTGTTTGCAAAACCCAAGAGCAGAAATTAAGAACAATAAGAATTAATAGGCCTAATTGTAAAGCATAATTGATTGATCGAATACAAAAAAAAAGAAGAAGGATAGGACTATATAGGGGGAAGAACAAGGGAGCGAAAATACGTTGTACGTCCAGTTTGTGGTAATTTTTTGATTGATTCATCTGTTAGCATTTTATTTTTTGCGTGGAATGTGTGTATGTGAGTGTTTTTGTTTTGTTTCTTTTTAGTCCTCTATTTAGGCCCCTTTGATGATCGCTACATTTTTGGCAAATCACACACATTTTAAGTGGAAGTGTATAGATTTTTCATGCGCTTCTATAATTGGGCCTACTCTTTAATTGGTTTATCCTAGATATCTAGAGTTAAACGTGAGAGGCAAAACCATCTCTTATCGCCTGGGTGCCCATTCCCCAAAACGAAAGAAAGCAAAAAAAAAAAAAAAAAAAAAAAAAGAAAGAAAAAAGAAGCATACCAAAATAAAACTAGAGATTGTAATTTGTCATCACTGACAAATTAAGGTGATCCGGTTTTTTTTTTTTTTAATCAATGATTCGAGTCCTGGGGTGGTATTCTGAGACCGTTTTATCTCTGTTGTAAGTCTGTTGTAACAAATCGGTATTCTGAACACCGTTTTATCTCTGTTGTAACTTCTGTTGTAACTTGTGTTGTAACTAGTGTTTTATCTTGCGCACTCTTTGCCTGCGCATACCATTGTCTTAGGGTATGCGCACGCGCGTAACAGTGGGCGCAAACCTGAACACCCATTAGATTACACGGTATTCTGAAAACTGTTTTATCTTCTGTTGTAAGTCATGCCCCGTGCAAATTTATGCTTCTGAGATAAAACAGGGTGGAGGGTGTTATAACTCCGTTGTAACTTTCGTTTTAACTTATGTTAGATAGTGAGATTATTCATCAACTCAATATTGTGGTATGCGAGTTCAAAATAAAAAAGACATACAAAAAATAAAAACAATGTATGTACAGATAGACAAATGATATAGCAGTTTGACAAAATGTAAACTCATTCCACAATACAAAATTTGGTAACAGTAACATTGCAAGTACATACGCGTAGCATAATTATGCACATAGATAAAAACACAAACACATGAACAGAAAGGTTACCGGCACCGTCGGCACTAACTTGTTTTAAGCACTATTCATTTCAAAAATATCTTTCAAAATATTAAATATTTTTTAATATGATTTCACTATCTTCACCAATAAGAATTCATTATCAGTAGGGCTACCTTTGGGTGTTTCAAAATATTTATTGCTGGGGACGGCGCGAATCCTAAGAAAAGTATTAGAAGTCTAAGTTAACAACAATAATAATAATAATAATAATAATAACATGGCATTGCAAGGGCTTAACATAATTTAGAAGCGTCTAGTTCCCCATAAACCATGAAATTTGGGTTCCTCTTATGAACGCCAGATATCTTCTTATTTTTTAAACAAATTTCAAACAAAAAGACTTAATCTGAGATAGCTTTGCGAATCCCCTACTGCACCAACTATACGTCAAAACCGGTAAGAAGGCATAATGATCCAAGCTTCTGTTGTAACTTTATTTTATCTCTGGCTCTCTTTACCTGCGCATACCATTGTCCTCTTTGTGCGCACGCCAGAGAATGAGCGCTTCTTAAAACGCGCAGAGTTAAGCACGGCGCATTTGCCCAAGGGAGCAATCTTATTGGTTGAAATGTCTTAGATGCTACTTCTAACAATATTTCTTATTGGATATGATTATTGCGATGGGCGTGGTTATCATGACTTACAACACCGTTAAAACAGTTTTCAGAATACCTATTTACAACTGTTTTAACGGTGTTATAACTCACAGACTTACAACACAAGTTACAACACAAGTTACAACAGAGATAAAACGGTGTTCAGAATACCACCCCTGATCGCAATACGCATGACCATACAGGTTTCATCTGTATTCAGAGAGATTGGCCGTGTGATGTTTGGATTCTCATTTAGAAAAGGGAGTCATATCTGCCATCCTTGGTACTAAATTCTGTATACACTAGATAACGAAGATACAGCAACAAATACATATGACCTTTGACCCACCTTTTACACTCCCAAGATGGCATCTGAGCAAAAAGTGGTTATTTTGTGAAATGATTCTTGCGACATCGTCTATACGTGTGCAAAATATGGGAAAGATAGGACAGGTATTCACCAAGAAACAGGATGAAACAGTTATGACCTTTGACCCTAATTTACATACCCAAGATGTTGTCCGATCAAGTCGTTGTAATTCTATGAAATAATGGACGTGACATGAACTAAACATCTGCTAAGTATGAGGGTGATAGGGGCTGTTTTTCTTGAGTTATTGCAAAGAAAGTTGCAGAAGGAAAGAAATATCTCAATACATCGAAGATAAGCTTTAATTTCAACCAAGTTTTTTTAACATGATCCCGACATTGTATGAAGAAACGAAGGCACACATTCGATAGCGCACAGTCTCAGCTACAACATATTAAAACCTGGGAGAAATTCACTAAAGGGTGAGCTAGTGCTCGATAAAGACAATCATGTCAATTTTCACATATAAAAGAATTCCCTCCCATAGAGATAAAACGTCATAACGAAGATACAGAAAGAAGCACATATGACCTTTGACCCCACTTTGCACAGACATGATGGCATCTGAGCAAAAAGTAGTTATTTTGTGAAATGATTCTTGTAATATGGTCTTTGCGTGTGCAAAATATGGGAGAGATAGGACATGTATTCACTAAGATACAGAATGAAACATTTATGACCTTTGACCCTGATTTACATACCCAAGATGGTGTTTGATCAAGTAGTTGTTATTTCATGAAATAATGTACGTGACATGAACTAAACATGTGCAAAATATGGGGATGATAGGGGCTGCTTTTCTTGAGTTATTGCAAAGAAAGTTGCAGAAAGAAAGAAATATCTCAATACATCGAAGATAAGTTTGATTTCAACCAAGTTTTTGGACGTGATCTCGGCCTCGTATGAAAAAATGGAGAGAATGTTGGCAATAGACCAAAGTCTCAGCTACAACATATTAAAATCTGGGAGAAATTCACTGAAGAATAAGTGAGCTAGTACTCGATAAAGACCGTCATGTCAATTTTCATTTCCAGAAAAATTCCCTCCCATAGAGATAACACGTAAACTGGTTAAATTTGACAAGGTTACATTATATCCATTTTCACGAGGTGAAGACATCATCCGATTAAAACTTTGATTGAAGAAATCTTAAAGAGTATTAAATTGGCTACAACATACTAAAATCTGGAAGAAATTCACCCAAGGGTAAGTGAGCTAGTCGTCGATAAAGACAATCATGTCAATTTTCACATCTAGAAAAATTCCCCCATAGAGATAACACGTCATAACGAAGATACAGGAGGAAGTACATATGACCTTTGACCCCGCTTTGCACAGACAAGATGGCCTCTGAGCCAAAAATTGTTATTTTGTGAAATGATCCTTGTACTCTCTAAAAAAGAAAGAGTGAATTTCCACTCGATTTTCACTCCCCTTGGTAGTGACGTCAAGGATCACTAGAAGTGGAGTGAATTTCTAGTGAACAGAAATTTCACTCCAAAAGAGAGTGAAAAAAGACGGAAATGTTTTGGGTGGGATGTTCACTCCTTTCTCACTCTAAATTCACTCCTGACGTATTTCACTCTTTTGTCAGTCGTTTTTCACTCCTTTCTCACTCTCAATTCACTCCTATTTATTTCACTCTTCTTTAACTCCGGAGGTTTTTCACTCCTTTTTCAATCTTTTTTCAATCCTTTTTCAATCTTTTTTCAATCCCAAACGGAATTACACTCTACATGAGCACACATCTCTATCACAGCACTCAGTGCACTAGTTATTCAACCCTGGAAGAAAAAGTGACAATGGTGATGAATTTGGGAATAATCTAGGTGGTCTGGGCCCCGTTGCTAGAAACTTTGCGTTTAAACGCAACTTGCAACTGATTGTCACTGGCCAATCAAAATCATTGTTGCATGCATGTCTTCTTAATAGGGCAGACCCTGAGCCAATCAGAATGGTTGTTTCAAAATTAGCAATTATTTGCAATTGATTGCAACTTTCTTGCAACGGGGCCCTGGAGCCATTTCTGGAATAATGAATACCAATCAAACTAATACAAACAAAAACAGCAAGCAACGTTCATAATATAGATATTTGTTAATATTAATGCATGTATTTTGAAGCCAACGATCCATCACTGGTAGCCCAGTGCATTGCCAACTTTGTGTTCCAGTTTTGAAAGTCATTCCTACCCGGCCGACCTGGATCAATACATGAAACTGAATAAATATAAGCTAGTAATCCAATTGGCTGTTGTTTCATTCTTTCTTATTAATTTATTATTTCTTTAAGTAGCATTGAGGGGGATATAAGAAGATAATGTACTAAATGCTATGCATGATATGTTTTTTTTAATGAGCTGATTCTCTATATTAAATAAATGTGTGATGTCCACTGGATCACCTGAAATAAAAAAAAAAGGAATATACCTCTTTTAATATCTAAACTTCAACTATATACAGAGCAGTACACCATTACAAACAGTCTTCATGTGCTGAGTATCTGGTTTTCCATGAATTATGTGGCCAATAATAATTATACATATTTTCATCATTTAAGAACAACTGTCACCATAATCATCACAAGGTCCTTGTAAATATGCTATTCTAGCTGTCATTCCCAAAGCTCTACAAATGAAGAGTTTGTTTGCAAAAACTGATAAGTTCATATGTGCCAAATGGAGATATTTGCGATTAAAGGTCAAGAAAAATACAGAGAATAATAAGAAAATGTTTGCTTCTTTGATCATAACTTCAAAAATGTACCTTTATATGTAGTGACCAATATATACTGTAATTCAAAAGGTATTATTTTATACTTTATGACAGAGACCGTACTTCAAAATCTTCAAAAATGGACATATCGGTTTTTGCGAACAAACTCTTCAAATATTAGCATCACACATTTCCCCGAAAATATGCCAAATTCATAAAGTTTGTGCAAAAGTGAAAATTTTTACAAGTACCCTTCCTGAACATGTTTAATTTTCGACTACAAGCGAATATAATTATTGCATGTTCAATGATAAGCTACAAAAGACTTGCAATGTATAGTCACCATTATCTATATTATAATACAAAAACAATTACACATGTACCAGGAATTGTGATTGCTTTGAAAAATTGACAAAAATACAGACATTTTCAATACTGCATGGTTAATCAAGTTTGGATCCTCTGTCATGTAACACAGTGATGCTCTACAAGTACATTGCACAAATACCTAAACATACTCGATCAGAGAAGCATGGTCTTGACTTTAAGTAGGCTTTAGGTGGGGTATTTATGTAGATGATAGAGCCAGAGGGGGCCTCCCTGAAACCCCCCAGACCTCGGTCATCAACCGTGCGATCATTACAAAATCCACACACAAATTGCCTGTGACATAATCTATAAAACGGTAATGTTGATTTTCAACAACAAAAAAAGTCACTTGGCTAAATTATGCTAATTTGAGCATGAAATCAGACCATTTGCCATAACTAAAGTTCCAAAAAGGCACATTTGTTTTTTGTGTAAATATTCTTTCTAGCGTCCATAGCAAATGAAAGAGAAAAAAACTGTGCCATCAAAAAATTCTGAAGTATCTATTTTTTTCTATTTACTCATGTATTTCCTTGTTTCTTACTTTTTGTTTTTCATTGCTTTTTCAATGAAATTTGTCAGCGACACGTCCAGCATGAAAATATTTATGTTATTGATTACAATCAATAACCCCACAAAATAATCATGCCTTCATGAAATTCGGCATGGAATGTCAAAGGGGAGGAGGGCTCATAGCCCCCCCCCCCCCCTCAACCGGGCCTACTATTTATGGGAAAAGAATTGCAATCAATACAGTTGACACAACATGTATCATATCATTGATCTTCTTCACCTAAATAAGGCATCATTGTACAATATTGAACACTTGTAATCCTTCCGAGTTTTGCCAGATGTAGCAACAACTAATGCTGCAAACTGAATTTCTTATAGAGTGATTTGACGTCATGTTGGCCACCATAATGGTGGCTTCCATAGCAAAGGCGATCAATATTCATTCATGCATGCCTCTCTATAACAAAGGTGTTCTTTTGTCTTAGGTTTCCCTGAAGTAAACATTGCTGCAGCTTTTGTATGCAGTCTTGATTTCTAGTCAGTTTAGGCAATTGACTTCGTTAGGCTGCGTTCACATAGAAGTATACAGTATATGGTATTCGCTATTCGCTATTCGGGCACCCAGTACACCATCACCCTCACCGTCAACTTGCCATCCCATGCAGTGAGGATTTCTTCCTCCTTCATCCCAGCAAATCTTATTAACAATTTCTAAACTGCATCAGAATGTCAGTCTACATGCTTATTTTTGCTAAAGGGCAAATCCAGACCAAAATTGTCATTATTTCATAAACGTGAGACGGTATACGCTGCAGGAAAATCGAACAAGCTCGATTCCCACTTTGCTACACTATTCTATGCTATTCGGTACATTCAAATAGTGCCCTCTTATGTGAACCGGCGTTAGGAAATCCTATCGTTCGATTCAAGCTATTTGCGTGCCCTCGAAAACGAGCCCCGAATACCCAAATAGTATACTTCTATGTGAACGCAGCCTCATGGTGGGCAATTGTGACATCACTGCTAACACTCTATAACAAAATATGATTGTCAGTTGCAGGTTATCTTAATAATTTGTTATGAGGTCAAGGGAAGAATTATCCATAGGTTTGACTTGGCACATTAGTGAACTAATCTATTTGGCTCCATCTACTCTAATGCCATGGATTTATCAATGATGGGCTGCAGTTTCGTGGAAAAAGAAGGTGAACCCATTGAGCTTCTACCCACAAGTTTTTTCAAAGTACAGTACATCAATTACATAAAGGTGAAAATGTATAAAATAACCCTGGGTCCCGTAACCCTAGGGATCAATGATTCCCATCAATTTTGTTTTATTTTTTTTAAAAGATTTTTCCCTCTACTCCAAAGAAGATGGATGCAATAAATTTGAGCACATGCATATTGTACTGCATCACTGTTAATCAAAGGGGTGACAAATGTATGTGGTAACTTAATCACAACATGGAGACATAATCTTCATCCCAAGAGCATGGATGACCATTGGAAGATCCTACTATTTAGCTGCTATTTGTAGCATCCCCCCCCCCCCCCCCCCCTCAAAAAAAAAATGACGGAAAGAAAAAAAATACATACGAGTGTCTGTCAACAGTTTTCTCTCTTGAATATTAGACCATAAAAAGGTTTTATTAAAGAATTGCCTGGAGAGAAGGGGGTGCTTAATCATGAGCACAGCCAGATTCGTATCATGCGGAATGCCAAGCTGTGTGTGGCCAAACATTCTTTCATATGCTTGGAACACCTTACAGATGAATGTATTGATTAACATGTGGCCATGAAGAGGAGATTTTTTCTTGACTATATAAGTCAAAACTATTTTCAGTTACTAGTATTATATATACAACAATCAACAATTTAAAGCATTAACAATCACACATTCTATGCAACAAACTCTTTTCATCGGCGAGCCCTGTTCTACTTTTAATGTTGAAGTGCTGCAGTACATCCTGGTAACAGCTTCATGCTAAACTACCGCTGAGCCTGATGAGGCTGACTCTTCAACAAGAATGTAAGTTCCAACGTCAGAGGAGCATATACTGTATCTCAAAAGAGGAAAAAGCAAGGGTATTTAGACCTATACACCGATGGTAGCTGTCTCTTCTTATTGGGCTTCTAATCTAACGATGGAATGGTGCTCGGTCAGGTGCTTGGTGGGAGCTGCAACTACTCTCTCTCTCTGCCTGAGGTGATGAGTGGTGTCATAGCTCCTCAGGGTCTTAAAACGATACTCAATGAATCCATGATCCTTGCCATACAGGTATACTCCTGAAATATAACAATGCATTGTAAGTCAAAGCTTTTTCTTGAGTCTCAACAAATTTGACTTTGGCACAGAGTTGACTATAACTGATGAAGATCTGATAGCAGTAGAAATACATGTAGTGGCATTCTTATGGAAGAAAACGAGAATAGGTTTATTATAAATGAACGGCGCAACTGGCATGTTGGAACTTAAGTTACATTATGTTACGTTGAAGTTAACGTTTAATATCGAACCTAAGTCATGGAATCAGGCCAATCTGCACACAACTCTATTAGACATCTATGAGAAGGTACATCAAAGATTATAAAAAGTCCCCACATTGCCTGTATATTTGCACAATAAGTTAATTAAGAAATAGATGCAATTTCCCTGTAAAGGCCATTTTTTTTTTTTTTTTTTTGGGGGGGGGGGGGGGGGGGGTCATGCCCATAACCTGAAAAACTTTTGGGTCCTTGCCCCCTAACTAAACAAGGATGATCAACTCCTCGTTTGGTTGCTTAATTCTGTCCACTAGCTCTTGAGAAAAGTTGAAAATGTTGAAGTTTTTGCAAGCTAGATGAATAAGATACCATGTTACAAGGTATGTCACTTAAGCTTTCTGCTAAAGAGGGCTAAAAAAAGTTGTAGATCACATAAACTTACGAGTATAAACTTACATGTCCTTTTGCACCTTGTGTGGTGTCTCACAAAGTGGGGTACTGCATCGCAACAGCCTTGGCTACAACATCCTTAGCTCACTACTTGGTATCTGAATGTAAAAAGAAAGCAAGAAGAATGTTAATCATATTCTTGGACGCAAATATATAACATCAAAAATTTGGCCCTCATTTTAATCTTTTAAGGGGCTGAACTATTTTTATGTTTTTTTTTTCTTGGCATTAATTTCTATTGCTATTCAATACCACTGTTTCAAGTACATTTATTGCTACTTGAGCCAGATATCAGTTAATACATGTGAAAATTTCATGCAGATAGGTTAAGTGTGAATGTGCACAGTTAGTAGAAAAAATTTATACAAGATGTGATTATCCATTGAACTTCATGGCACATCAACTCCCACTTTTTTATTAATCATTGTGATGATTAAATCATAAGTATTAGGACTATTATCAAATCAATATACATGTGGCCCGATGGGGCTACCAAGAAAATAAGTCAGCGTGGAGTCTTGTACGTACACTGTGTTTACATGTCTCATACAAGTATACCAGTCTTTATTTTTAAATCTATAACCATCACTTCATTAACAATGTTATACTTACCGGTCCCTTCTTTCTTTCTTCTTTTTTTTTTCGGGGGGGGGGGGGGGGGGGGGGGGCAAATTTTAGTCTGGTTTTCTCTATACTTGAGAAGACCCCCCCAAAAAAAAAAAAAATGAACAGGCAAATTACATGCTTATATATTGGATGGAAATGTAGTACAAGACATGACAATGGGAAACTGGTATTCCAGACCAATAATATAATATATGAATAATAATAATATTTTAAATAATTGAACTTACGCTGTACAGTTTTCTGCCTCCATTTGCAACAACAAATATGCTGCAATGATCTGGGTGTGCAGATGTCTCCTCGGAACAGTCAGAACTCCTTCCCTCAGCTTTTGAAGTATCTCTTCCCCCTTGAAGTGATGTGTGTGTTGAATTCCTGGGCAAATAAGTAAAATCTAATGGCTTTATGAATAATACAAATGGCATGAGGATAGTAGGTTCCTCCAGTTTACATTATAAACTTGAAGAGCAAAATCATTTAACATACATATTTGACATAAGCAACAGCTCTACTTACACAACTCAAGACTGACCATAACATGGTTTTCACTTCTATCAATACGGCAAGTACACGGTACACATTTTTCTTAAATACAAGTACTAACCTGTCAAGACATTCATTTTCAGAGGGAAGGACAGCTCCAAAACTGCTCCATGAAGTATCTTGAAAATCATTTCAAACAAAATAAAACCAACCAAGCATTCAGTCTCTTAATGTAGCCTCTTATGTAATTACTAAGACTCTAGAATGTAAAATAAATATAAATCAATTTCAAACTAGTCTCCCTTCATTAATCATAGTGGAAAACAACAGAATAGCTTACAGCAGGGTTAATGCAATGGAAGTCCATATCTCAGAGGCTCCTTCGCTGATGTTGGCCCGGTGTTTCCAGCATTCGTCAACCCTGAATTCAATGGCTAGTCGTTGACCACATCTGGTACTTTGCAATCTGGTGATCTGCACCCTCTTCGTGTGACAGAGACTGTACAGCTATCAATATCTGTCTTTGTTCTCCAAATGATGACCCCTACACCGAGTTCCTTTAAATCACCATCACTCCCAAAGAGCTGTCATGTCTACGTCTTTATCTGGAGGAAAGTATGAAAACACAAGGTTCAGAAATGGATTTAGAACTCATTTCCACAAGACAATAATTATGCAGTTGTTTTGTCCACACAAATACTAAGTGAGCACCAATACAAAAGCTAGTACGGGGTAGGCCTAATTACTTTTTTAGCTACATCAGCATATTTAATGTTAGAATTAAAGACCCAAAGATGATCTCTGCCAAATTTCAATACCGGTACATAAGGTCACCTGTAACTTTCATAAAAAAACAATGTTGAAAATAGTACCAGTCATCGTCTGCTCCAAGGGGGATCAATCTCCATGATGTGTGAGCACGCTGATCTTCAGCTAGAAGTGTGATGTCACAGTGGACCAACACTTAACACGAACAGAACACGCATCATACTTCTTACCTAGTACAGTAACGCTAGTATGTAGGTGATTACGACACATGACGTGGGAGCTAGTGTACGTGTATTCTCCCAGCTGTTTGGATGCTCGAATGTAGCGGCAAATAAAAGTCCTTTTTACAACATACAGTGTATGATAATGAACAACAATCATAAATCACAAAATTTCACCATTATTACCGTCCTGATCGAGATCACCATCTCATCTGGCAACACAGACCAGTGTCAGTGATTCGGCTGTCAACTCAACAATAGCAATGTAGAGTACGTGTCTGGCGCCAGGCGCTTCTTAAATCTATTGCTTTAATTAGCACAGCTTAGTAACAGTTAAAGTTCGATCTCTACACTCGACCACAGTAATCTCTGTGTGATGATTAACTATACACAGCCCAGTCGCTGTACATTAAGACGTACCTACGTACACACAGCGACTGGGCTGTGTATAGTTATGTGATGATATTATGCTTACGAATGTCAATTCGGCATAATGGCTAACGACCAACGTTTCATTCATCACTCTTTTTTTTTTTTTTTTTGAATAGTTCAAGCCCTAGATCCCAACGTGTACAATTAAACTAAAGTCTAAAGACTCAACGTATTATTAGACATCCCAACACCAGGGGGGCATTTCATGAAGGAACTTGTCGGATAAAATGTCCGACAAGTCAATTATATCCGACAAGTTCAGAGAAATCAGCCAATCAGACTAAAGAATTTCTCAAAACTTGTCGGATATAATTGACTTGTCAGATATTTTATCCGACAAGTTCCTTCATGAAATGCCCCCCTAGTGTGTACCAGTTGAGTTTCGGCCTCTAGCTATTCTTAAGGTGTTCTATGGTATGACCAGCCCCATATAGCTAACTGTGCCACGGGCGGCCCGGGGTTATTCGTATAGAACCCTAAAGGTAACTTACTTATGATGGTCGTTTACGGAGAGGTATAACGTTAGACTAGCCCGTAATGCTGAAAATAACTCAATAAGTTATAATTAGATCGATCTATGGTTTGCTTACCTTCAAAAATGTGAATAATATCTCCGCCCCACTCAATTTGGAGACAGACATTTTCTCACGTCCATCACGACATCCAGGCTCAGATTCTCACGATTGCACTTACACGCACGTAAATCTGTGATCCTATGCATAATACACGCACAGCTAGCACACAGCACGCAATTGCACACAGTCCACGCACAGCTAGGCGACGCGTCGCTGCGTCAGGTAAACCTGCCCGCGCCCAAGCCAGGGGAAATTGCGGCTGGTGATTGGCTTAGAGTAAACACATGACAGGGGAATTCTCAATTTCTATTGGCCTAGCCAAATGCGTTTAATTATGTATTCACTCGGAATTCACTCGGCTTAATTTTCACTCGGAATTCACTCGGCGAATGGGTTTCACACAAATTTCACTCGTTACAAGAGTGAAATTCACTCGCCAACGAGTGAAAGTCACTCTTAATTGAGTGAAATTTTATTCACTCCTTCCGAGGAGTGAATTATTCACTCGAAATTTTTTAGAGAGTAACATGGTCTTTACGTGTGCAAAATATGGGAAAGATAGGACATGTATTCACCAAGATACAGGATGAAACATTTATGACCTTTGACCCTAATTTACATACCCAAGATGGTGTCTGATCAAGTAGTTGTTATTTTGTGAAATAATGTACGTGACATGAACTAAACATGTGCAGAATATGGTGGTGATAGGGGCTGTTTTTCTTGAGTTATTGCAAAGAAAGTTGCAGTAAGAAAGAAATATTTCAATACATCGAAGATAAGCTTTAATTTCAACCAAGTTTTTGGACGTGATGCCGACTCCTTATGAAAAAACGAAGTGCACACTTACGATAGCCCAAAGTCTCAGCTACAACATACTAAAATATGGGAGAAATTCACCGAAGCATAAGTGAGCTAGTGCTCGAAAAAAATAGTCATGTCAGTTTTCATTTCCAGAAAAACTGCACTCCCATAGAGATAACACGTAAACTGGTCAAATTTGACAATGTTACTTTCAATCCCTTTTTACGAGATGATGCTGTCATCTAATCAAAATGTTGTTATAATATGACTGAAAGACCATTTAATAAGCTACAACATATTGAAATTTGGACGAAAATCAATTGAAGAATAAGTGAGATACGCTCGAGTGAACTTGACATTTGATGACGTCATTTTGAAAATTTACTTTTTTTACTTTATTAAGAAATTTGATATCTTTTAATCATTTTTTCAGCATCGCCAACCCATGAAATGACATGTACAACTCATCAGCTTTTAGAATATGTAAAGAAAATGGGGGGTCACCGTCCATCCTGACGAGTAAAATCGGATTTAAAATTGGCGATTTTTTGGCATAGTTGCACTGTATATCGCCATTGACGCGCGCGCGGAATTTCAACTTTGATTGGCCCGTACGACGTCATATTGAGTCGGATCGACTTGAAACTTGGTAGAAATATTCCTTGACATTTCAGACATTCGATCCGTGCGATAAAATGGGAAATTTCTATTGCATATGAGCTGTGCGTGCGTATATGCGCGCGCGCGTACGCGTCCGTCGATTTTTTTTGAAATGCTGTAAATGACCTAAAACGTGTGCAAAACAATTTTGAGGTTGATTAGAGCATGTTTAAATTTCAACGCGCGCGTACGCGCTCGTTTACTATGAACGTAACTAAATTTTATGAAATATATCAATAGACCTTGACTTGGACTATATGATATCTTAATATCATTCAACAATTCCGTTCCATTAATGAGATATTGATGTAAACGTGATTTCAGATAATGACGTCATTATGACGTCACGGTTAACTGATCACATTGATACAATAGATCTGTCGTCCTTAGGACATGATACAAATATGGTATAAGTTTGAAAGTGATAGGTAGGGGACTTTTTGAGTTAACCGCTGCACAAGATTTGAGGAGAAAGAAATAAAGAAGAAGAAGAAGAAGAAGACTAGAGATTGTAATTTGTCATCACTGACAAATTAAGGTGATCCGATTTTTTTTTATCAATGATTCGAGTCCTGATCGCAATAGGCATGACCATACAAGTTTCATCTGTGTTTAGAGACATTGGCCGTGTGATGTTTGCATTCTCATTTAGAAAAGGGAGTCATATCTGCCATCTTTGGTACCAAATTCTGTATACACTGAATAACGAAGATACAGCAATGAATACATATGACCTTTGACCCACCTTTGCACTCCCAAGATTGCATCTGATGAAATAGTGGTTATTTTGTGAAATGATTCTCGCGACATCGTCTATACGTGTGAAAAATATGGGAAAGATAGAACAGGTATTCACTAAGATACAAGATGAAACCTTTATGACCTTTGACCCTAATTTACATACCCAAGATGTTGTCCGATCTAGTAGTTGTTATTTTATGAAATAATGTACGTGACATGAACTAAACATGTGCAAAATATGGGGGTGATAAGGCGTGTTTTTCTTGAGTTATTGCAAAGAAAGTTGCAGAAAGAAAGAAATATCTCAATACATAGAAGATAAGCTTTAATTTTAACCAATTTTTCATCGTAATCCCGACATTGTATGAAAAAACGAAGGAAACAAAACGATAGCGCAAAGTCTCAGCTACAACATATTAAAATCTGGGAGAAATTCACCGAAGGGTAAGTAAGCTAGTGTTCGATAAAGACAATCATGCCAATTTTCACATTAAAGAAAATTCCCTCCCATAGAGATAACACGTCATAACGAAGATACAAAAAGAAGTACATATGACCTTTGACCTCAATTTGCACAGACAAGATGGCATCTGAGTAAAAAGTGGTTATTTTGTGAAATGATCCTTGTAACATGGCCTTTGCGTGTGCAAAATATGGGAAAGATACAACATATATTCACTAAGATACAAGGTGAAACACTTATGACCTTTGACCCTAATTTACATACCCAAGATGGTGTTCGATCAAGTAGTTGTTATTTTATGAAATAATGTTCGTGATATGAACTAAACATGTGCAAAATAATGTGGTGATAGGGTATGTTTTTCTTGGGTTATTGCACATAAAGTTGCAAAAAGAAAGAAATATTTCAATACATGGAAGATAAACATTAATTTCAAGTAAGATTTTTGACATGATCCCGACATCGTTAGAAAAAACGGAGGGCACACTTACGATAGCCCAAAATCTCAGCTACAATATATTAAAATCTGGGAGAAATTCACCGAAGCATAAGTGAGCTAGTGCTCGATAAAGATAGGAATGTCAATTTTCATTTCCATAAAAACTGCACTCCCATAGAGATTACACGTAAACTGGTCAAATTTGACAAGGTTACTTTCAATCCATTTTTACGAGGTGATGCCGTCATCCAATCAAAATTATGTTTCTACAATTATGAAAGAACAATTCATAAGCTACAACATACTGAAATTTGGGTGAAAATTGGCAAAGGATAAGTGAGATACGCTTGAGTAAACTTGAAATTTGATGACGTCATTTTGAAAATTAACTTTTTTTACTTTATTAAGAAATTTGATATCTTTTAATCATTTTGTCAGCATAGCCAACCCATGAAATGATATGTACAACTCATCAGCTTTCAGAATATGTCAAGAAATTGGGGGGTCACCGTCCATCCTGACGAGTAAAATCCGATTTAAAATTGGCGGTTTTTTGGCATAGTTGCACTGTGTATCCCCATTGACGCACGCGCGGAATTTTGATTTTGACGGGCCCGTATGACGTCATATTGAGTCGGATCGACTTGAAACTTGGTAGAAATATTCCTTGACATTTTGGACATTCGATCCGTGTGAAAAAACTGAAAATTTCTATTGCATATGAGCTGTGCATGCGAATATGTGCGCGCGCGTACGCGTCCGTCCAATTTTTTCAATTTTTCAAAAAATGCTCCAAATGGTCTGAAACGTGTGCAAAAAAATTTTGAGCTCGATTTGAGCATACAAATATTTCAACGCGCGCGTACGCGCGCGTTTTTGAGATAAAAATGAATTTTGAGAATATGAGTACAATTCACTTGACTTGAAATATATGTGACGTAAATTTCATTGAAATATTCCATTCCATTAATGAGATATGCATGAAAATGTGTTTTCATATAATGACGTCATAGTGACGTCACGGTCGACTGATCACTTTGATTTTACTTGCGCTGTCGTCTTTGTGACATGATACATATATGGTATAAGTTTGACATTGAGAGGCAATGCACTTTCTGAGCTAATCGATGCACAAATTTTGAGGAGATAGAAATAAAGAAAGAATCCGTACAGAAACAATAGGTGATCCGAGAGGATACTCGGATCACCTAACTAGAGATTGTAATTTGTCATCACTGACAAATTAAGGTGATCCGATTTTTTTTAATCAATGATTCGAGTCCTGATCGCAATAGGCATGACCATACAAGTTTCATCTGTGTTTAGAGACATTGGCCGTGTGATGTTTGGATTCTCATTTACAAAAGGGAGTCATATCTGCCATCTTTGGTACCAAATTCTGTATACACTGAATAACGAAGATACAGCAACAAATACATATGACCTTTGACCCACCTTTACACTCCCAAGATGGCATCTGAGGAAAAAGTGGTTATTTTGTGAAATGATTGTTCCGATATCGTCTACAAGTGTGCAAAATATGGGAAAGATAGGACAGGTATTCACCAAGCTACAGGATGCAACATTTATGACCTTTAACCCTAATTTACATACCCAAGATGGTGTCCGATCAAGTAGTTGTTATTTTATGAAATAATGTACGTGACATGAACCAAAAGATGTGCAAAATATGGGGGTGATAGGGGCTGTTTTTCTTGAGTTATTGCAAAGAAAGTTGCAGAAAGAAAGAAATATCTCAATACATCGAAGATAAGCTTAAATTTCAACCAAGTTTTTTGACGTGATCCCGACACCATATGAAAAAAACGAAGGGCTTTAAAGCGATAGCGCAAAGTCTAAGCTACAACATATTAAAATCTGGGCGAAATTCACCCCGAAGGGTAAGTGAGCTAGTGCTCGATGAAGACAGTCATGTCAATTTTCACATTTAAAAAAATTCCCTCCCATAGAGATAACACGTCATAACGAAGATACAGAAAGAAGTACATATGATCTTTGACCCCAATTTGCACAGACAAGATGGCATCTGAGCAAAAAGTGATTATTTTGTGAAATGATGCATGTAAGATGGTTTTTGCGTGTGAAAAATATGGAAAAGATAGGACATGTATTCACAAAGATACAGGATGAAACATTTATGACCTTTGACCCTAATTTACATACCCAAGATGGTGTCAGATCAAGTAGTTGTTATTTTATGAAATAATGTACATGACATGAACTAAACATGTGCAAAATATCGGGGTGATAGGGGCTGTTTTTCTTGAGTTATTGCAAAGAAAGTTGCAGAAAGAAAGAAATATCTCAATACATAGAAGATAAGTTTTAATTTCAACCAAGTTTTTCGACGTAATTCCGACATCGTATGAAGAAATGAAGGGCACACCGACGATAGCAAAAAGTCTCAGCTACAATATACTTAAATCTGGGAGAAATTCACCGAAGCATAAGTGAGCTAGTGCTCGATAAAGATAGTCATGTCAATTTTCATTTCCAGAAAAACTGCACTCCCATAGAGATAACACGTAAACTGGTCAAATTTGACAAGATTACATTTAATCCCTTTTTACGAGGTGAAACCGTCATCCAATCAAAATTGTGTTGAATATTTCTGAAAAAGCATTAAATAAGCTACAAAATACTGAAATCTGGGTGAAAATTGGCAAAGGATTAGTGAGATGCGCTCGAATGAACTTGAAATTTGATGACGTCATTTTGAAAATTTACATTTTTTACTTTATTAAGAAATTTGATATCTTTTGATCATTTTGCCAGCATCGCCAACCCATGAAACGACATGTACAACTCATCAGCTTTCAAAATATGTAAAGAAAATGGGAGGTCACCGTCCATCCTGACGAGTAAAATCGGATTTGAAATTAGCGGGTTTTTTTTGTATAGTTGCACTGTATATCGCCATTGACGCGCGCGCGGAATTTCAACTTTGACGGGCCCGTATGACGTCATATTGAGTCGGATTGACTTGAAACTTGGTAGAAATATTCCTTGACATTTTAGACATCCGATTCGTGTAAAAAAACGGGATATTTTCATCGCATATGAGCTTTGCGTGCGTATATGCGCGCGCGCGTACGCGTCCGTCGATTTTTTCTGAAATACTCCAAATGACCTGAAACGTGTGCAAAACAATTTTGAGCTCGATTGGAGCATATTAAAATTTCAACGCGCGCGTACGCGCTCGTTTACCAGGGTCGCGATGAAATTTTATTAAATATATCGATAGAACTTGACTTGAACTATATAATATGTAAATTTCATTGAGAAATTCCATTTCATTAATGAGATACGAATGTGAACGTGATTTCAGATAATGACGTCATAGTGACGTCATGGTTGACTGATCACAATGATACATCAGATCTGTCGTTCTTATGACGTGATACATATATGGTATAACTTTAAAAGTCATAGGTGAATGACTTTTTGAGTTAATCGCTGCACAACATTTGAGGAGAAAGAAATAAAGAAGAAAGATTCAGTACAGATACAATAGGTGATCCGAGAGGATACTCGGATCACCTAAAGAAGAAAGAATCCGTACAGATACAATAGGTGATCCGAGAGGATACTCGGATCACCTAACAATTAAGTTGGATTAATATGTGTTTGGCAATTATCATTTTGCTTTTTATAGGGGCATCGATCTACTCTACCCTCAAAAAAGATGAACGGTAGCAGGTTTAGGTCTTTTATTAGGTGATCCGAGTATCCTCTCGGATCACCTTCTGTATCTGTACTGATTAGGTGATCCGAGTATCCTCTCGGATCACCTTCTGTATCTGTACTGATTCTTTTTAGGTGATCCGAGTATCCTCTCGGATCACCTATTGTATCTGTACTGAATCTTTTTTCTTTATTTCTTTCTCCTCAAATGTTGTGCAGCGATTAACTCAAAAAGTCATTCACCTATCACTTTTAAACTTATACCATATATGTATCACGTTATAAGAACGACAGATCTAATGTATCATTGTGATCAGTCAACCATGACGTCACTATGACGTCATTATCTGAAATCACGTTCACATTCGTATCTCATTAATGAAATGGAATTTGTCAATGAAATTTACATATCATATAGTTCAAGTCAAGTTCTATCGATATATTTAATAAAATTTCATCGCGACCCTGGTAAACGAGCGCGTACGCGCGCGTTGAAATTTTAATATGCTCCAATCGAGCTCAAAATTGTTTTGCACACGTTTCAGGTCATTTGGAGTATTTCAGAAAAAATCGACGGACGCGTACGCGCGCGCGCATATACGCACGCAAAGCCCATATGCGATGAAAATATCCCGTTTTTTTACACGGATCGGATGTCTAAAATGTCAAGGAATATTTCTACCAAGTTTCAAGTCAATCCGACTCAATATGACATCATACGGGCTCGTCAAAGTTGAAATTCCGCGCGCGCGTCAATGGCGATATACAGTGCAACTATGCCAAAAAACCGCCAATTTTAAATCCGATTTTACTCGTCAGGATGGACGATGACCCCCCATTTACTTTACATATTTTGAAAGCTGATGAGTTGTACATGTCATTTCATGGGATGGCTATGCTGGCAAAATGATTAACAGATGTCAAATTTCTTAATAAAGTAAAAAAAGTAAATTTTCAAAATGACGTCATCAAATTTCAAGTTTACTCGAGCGTATCTCACTTATCCTTGGCCAATTTTCACCCAGATTTCAGTATGCTGTAGTTTATTAAATGCTCTATCAGTTACGTAATAAAACAATTTTGATTAAATGACAGCATGACCTCATAAAAATGGATTGAAAGTAACCTTGTCAAATTTGACCAGTTTACGTGTTATCTCTATGGGAGTGCAGTTTTTCTGGAAATGAAAATTGACATGACTATTTCTATCGAGCACTAGCTGACTTATGCTTCGGTGAATTTCTCCCAGATTTCAGTATGTTGTAGCTGAGACTTTGGGCTATCATAAGTGTGCCGTTTGTTTTTTCATACCATGTCGGGATCACGTCAATAAACTTGGTTGAAATTAAAGCTTATCTTCGATGTATTGAAATATCTCTTTCTTTCTGCAACTTTCTTTGCAATAACTCAAGAAAAGCATACTCTATCAACACCATATTTTGCACATGCTTAGTTCATGTCACGTACGTTATTTCATAAAATAACAACTACTTGATCAGACGCCATCTTGGGTATGTAAATTAGGGTCAAAGGTCATAAATGTTTCATCCTGTATCTTGGTGAATACCGGTCCTATCTTCCCCATATTTTGAACACGTAAAGACCATGTTACAAGGATCATTTCACAAAATAACCACTTTTTGCTCAGATGCCATCTTGTCTGTGTAAAGTTGGATCAAAGGTCATATGTACTTCCTTCTTTATTATCTTCATTATGACGTGTTATCTCTACGGGAGGAAATTTTGCTAGATGTGAAAATTGACATGATTGTCTTTATCGAGCACTAGCTCACCACCCTTTGGTGAATTTCTCCCAGATTTTAATATGTTGTAGCTGAGACTTTGCGCTATCGTAATGGCTCCTCTGTTTTTTCATACGACGTCAAAAACACGTCGAAAAACTCGGCTAAAATAATCAAAGCTTAGCTTCATTAGGTGATCCGAGTATCCTCTCGGATCACCTATTGTATCTGTACTGAATCTTTCTTCTTTATTTCTTTCTCCTCAAATGTTGTGCAGCGATTAACTCAAAAAGTCATTCACCTATCACTTTTAAACTTATACCATATATGTATCACGTTATAAGAACGACAGATCTAATGTATCATTGTGATCAGTCAACCATGACGTCACTATGACGTCATTATCTGAAATCACGTTCACATTCGTATCTCATTAATGAAATGGAATTTGTCAATGAAATTTACATATCATATAGTTCAAGTCAAGTTCTATCGATATATTTAATAAAATTTCATCGCGACCCTGGTAAACGAGCGCGTACGCGCGCGTTGAAATTTTAATATGCTCCAATCGAGCTCAAAATTGTTTTGCACACGTTTCAGGTCATTTGGAGTATTTCAGAAAAAATCGACGGACGCGTACGCGCGCGCGCATATACGCACGCAAAGCCCATATGCGATGAAAATATCCCGTTTTTTTACACGGATCGGATGTCTAAAATGTCAAGGAATATTTCTACCAAGTTTCAAGTCAATCCGACTCAATATGACATCATACGGGCTCGTCAAAGTTGAAATTCCGCGCGCGCGTCAATGGCGATATACAGTGCAACTATGCCAAAAAACCGCCAATTTTAAATCCGATTTTACTCGTCAGGATGGACGATGACCCCCCATTTACTTTACATATTTTGAAAGCTGATGAGTTGTACATGTCATTTCATGGGATGGCTATGCTGGCAAAATGATTAACAGATGTCAAATTTCTTAATAAAGTAAAAAAAGTAAATTTTCAAAATGACGTCATCAAATTTCAAGTTTACTCGAGCGTATCTCACTTATCCTTGGCCAATTTTCACCCAGATTTCAGTATGCTGTAGTTTATTTAATGCTCTATAAGTTTTAATCAATCAAATTTTTCGCTTGATGAAGTCTTCACCTCGTAAAAATAGATTGAAGGTAACCTTGTAAAATTTGACCCATTTGCGAGTTATCTCTATAGGCGTGCAGTTTTTCTTGAAAAGAAAATTAACATGAATGTCTTTATCGAGCACTATCTCACTTATCCTACGGTGAATTTCTCCCAGATTGTAATATGAATTGTAGCTGAGACTTTGCACTATCGGCAATGTTTCCTCCGTTTTTTCAAACGACGTCGAAATCACATCGACAAACTTCTCTTAAATGAAAGCTTAGCTTCGATGTATTTTCATATTTCTTTCTTTTTGCTAATTTCTTTGCAATAACACATGAAAGACATTCCCTAGTACCCCCATATTTTGCACATGTTTTGTTCATGTCACGTACATTAGTTTATAAGGTAACAACTACTTGATCGGACACCATCTTGGTTATGTAAATTAGGGTCAAAGGTCATAAATGTTTCATCTTGTATCTTGGTGAATACCTGTTCTATCTTTCCCATATTTTGCACACGTATAGACGATGTCGCGAGAATCATTTCACAAAATAACCCCCTTTTCCTCAGATGCCATTTTGGGAGTGTAAAGGTGGGTCAAAGATCATATGTATTTGTTGCTGTATCATCGTTATCTAGTGTATACAGAATCAGCACCAAAGGTGGCAGACATGACTCACTTTTCAAAATGACAATCCAAACATCACACGGCCAATGCCTCTAAACACAGATGAAACCTGTTTGGTCATACCTATTGCGATCAGGACTCGAATCATTGATTAAAAAAAAAATCGAATCACCTTAATTAGTCAGTAATGACAAATTACAACCACTATTTCATCAGATGCCATCTTGGGAGTGCAAAGGTGGGTCAAAGGTCATATGTACTTGTTGCTGTTTCTTCGTTATAGTGTATAAAATTTGGTACCAAACATGGCAGATATGACACCCTTTGCTAAATGTGAATCCAAACATCACACGGCCAATGTCTCTAAACACAGATGAAACTTGCATGGTCATGCCTATTGCGATCAGGACTCGAATCATTGATTAAAAAAAATCGGATCACCTTAATTTGTCAGTGATGACAAATTACAATCTCTCGTCTTCTTCTTCTTTCTTTATTTCTCCCCAAAAGTTGTGCAGAGGTTAGCTAAGAAAGTACTCTGCCTATCAATTTCAAACTTATACCATGTATGTATCGTGTCCCAAAGACGGCAATCGAACTAAAATCAAAGTGATCAGTCGACCGTGACGTCACTATGACGTCATTATATGAAAACACATTTTCAGTCATATCTCATTAATGGAATGGAATTTTTCAATGAAATTTACGTCACATATATTTCAAGTTATGCGCATTCTACTCATATTCTCAAAATTCACATTTTCTCTTGGTACGTGCGCGTACGCGCGCGTTGAAATATTTGTATGCTCAAATCGAGCTCAAATTTTTTTTGCACACGTTTCAGACCATTTGGAGCATTTTTTGAAAAATTGAAAAAATCGGACCGACGCGTACGCGCGCGCGCATATACGCACGCACAGCTTATATGCAATAGAAATTTCCGGTTTTTTCACACGTATCCGCTGCCTGAAATGTCAAGGAATATTTCTACCAAGTTTCAAGTCAATCCGACTCAATATGACGTCATACGGGCCCGTCAAAGTTGAAATTCCGCGCGCGCGTCAATGGCGATATACAGTACAACTATGCCAAAAAACTGCCGATTTTAAATCCGATTTTACTCGTCAGGATGGACGGTGACCCCCCATTTTCTATACATATTTTGAAAACTGATGAGTTGTACATGTCATTTCATGGGTTGGCAACGCTGACAAAATGATTAAAAGATATCAAATTTCTTAATAAAGTAAAAAAAGTAAATTTTCAAAATGACGTCATCAAATTTCAAGTTCATTCGAGCGTATCTCACTAGTCCTTTGTCAATTTTCACCCAGATTTCAGTATGATGTAGCTTACTTAATGTTCTTTCAAACATAAAATTACAGTGTTCTGATTGGATAACGGTATTACCTCGTAAAAATGGATTAAAAGTAATCTTGTCAAATTTGACCAGTTTATGTGTTATCTCTATGGGAGTGCAGTTTTTCTGGAAATGAAAATTGACATGACTATCTTTATCGAGCACTAGCTCACTTAAGCTTCGGTAAATTTCTCCCAGATTTTAATATGTTGTAGCTGAGACTTTACGCTACCGTAAGTGTGCCCTTTGTTTTTTCATACGATGTCAAAATTACGTCAAAAAATTGGGTTGAAATTCAGGCTTATCTTCGATGTATTGAGATATTTCTTTCTTTCTGCAACTTTCTTTGCAATAACTCAAGAAAAACGGCCTCTATCACTTCTATATTTTGCACATGTTTAGTTCATGTCACGTGAATTATTTCATAAAATAACAGCTACTTGATCGGACACCATCTTGGGTATGTAAATTAGGGTCAAAGGTCATAGGTGTTTCACCCTGTATCTTAGTGAATACATGTCTTATCTTTCCCATATTTTGCACACGCAAAGACCATGTTACAAGGATCATTTCACAAAATAATCACTATTTACTCAGATGCCATCTTGTCTGTGCAAATTGAGGTCAAAGGTCATATGTACTTCTTTTTGTATCTTCGTTATGACGTCTTATCTCTATGGGAGGGAATTTTCTTTAATGTGAAAATTGACATGATTGTCTCTATCGAGCACTAGCTCACTTACCCTTCGGTGAATTTCTGCCAGATTTTAATATATTGTAGCTGAGACTTTGCGCTATCGTTTTATTTCCTTCGTTTTTTCATACGATGTCGGAATTACGATAAAAAATTGGTTGAAATTAAAGCTTATCTTCTATGTATTGAGATATTTCTTTCTTTCTGCAACTTTCTTTGCAATAACTCAAGAAAAACACGCCCTATCACCCCCATATTTTGCACATGTTTAGTTCATGTCTCGTACATTATTTCATAAAATAACAACTACTAAATCGGACAACATCTTGGGTATGTAAATTAGGGTCAAAGGTCATAAATGTTTCATCTTGTATCTTAGTGAATACCTGTCCTATCTTTCCCATATTTTTCACACGTATAGACGATGTCGCGAGAATCATTTCACAAAATAACCACTCTTTCATCAGATGCAATCTTGGGAGTGCAAAGGTGGGTCAAAGGTCATATGTATTCATTGCTGTATCTTCGTTATTCAGTGTATACAGAATTTGGTACCAAAGATGGCAGATATGACTCCCTTTTCTAAATGAGAATGCAAACATCACACGGCCAATGTCTCTAAACACAGATGAAACTTGTATGGTCATGCCTATTGCGATCAGGACTCGAATCATTGATAAAAAAAAATCGGATCACCTTAATTTGTCAGTGATGACAAATTACAATCTCTAGTTTTCCTTCTTCTTCTTCTTCTTTATTTCTGGACAAAATTTGTGTATCGGTTAGCTCAGAAAGTCCTCTTCCTATCAATGCCAAAATTATACCATATATGTATCATGTCCCAAAGACGACGGGTCAAGTAAAATCGTAGTGATCAGTCGACCGTGACGTCACTATGACGTCATTATATGAAAACACATTTTCAATCATATCTCATTATTGGAATGGAATATTTCAATGAAATTTACGTCACATATATTTCAAGTCAAGCGCATTCTACTCATATTCTCAAAATTCATATTTATCTCAAAACGCGCGCGTACGCGCGCGTTGAAATATTTGTATGCTCAAATCCAGCTCAAATTTTTTTTGCACACGTTTCAGACCATTTGGAGCATTTTTTGAAAAATTGAAAAAAATGGACGGACGCGTACGCGCGCGCACATATACGCACGCACAGCTAATATGAAATAGAAATTTTCAATTTTTTCACACGGATCGGATGTCCGAAATTTCAAGGAATATTTCTACCAAGTTTCAAGTCAATCCGACTCAATATGACGTCATACGGGCCCGTCAAATTCAAAATTCCGCGCGTGCGTCAATGGGGATACACAGTGCAACTATGCCAAAAAACCGCCAATTTTAAATCGGATTTTACTCGTCAGGATGGACGGTGACCCCCCATTTTCTTTACATATTCTGAAAGGTGATGAGTTGTACATGTCATTTCATGGGCTGGCTATGCTGATAAAATGATTAAAAGATATCAAATTTCTTAATAAAGTAAAAAAAGTAAATTTTCAAAATAACGTCATCAAATTTCAAGTTTACTCGAGCGTATCTCACTAATCCTTTGCCAATTTTCACCCAAATTTCAATATATTGTAGCTTATGAAATGTTCTTTCATAAATGTAATTAAACAAGTTTGATTTGATGACGACATCACCTCAAAAAAATGGATTGAAGGTAACCTTGTCAAATTTGACCAGTTTACGTGTAATCTCTATGGGAGTGCAATTTTTATGGAAATGAAAATTGACATGACTATTTTTATCGAGCACTAGCTCACTTATGCTTCGGTGAATTTCTCTAAGATTTTAATATGTTGTAGCTGAGATGTAGGGCTATCGTAAGTGTGCCCTTTGTTTTTTCATACGTTGTCGGGATCACGTAAAAAAACTTGGTTGAAATTAAAGTTTATCTTCGATGTATTGAAATATTTCTTTCTTTTTGCAACTTTCTTTGCAATAACTCAAGAAAAACAGCCCCTATCACCTTCATATTTTGCACATGTTTAGTTCATGTCACGAAAATTATTTCATAAAATCACAACTACTTGATCAGACGCCATCTTGGGTATGTAAATTAGGGTCAAAGGTCATAGATGTTTCATCCTGTATCTTGGTGAATACATGTCCTATCTTTCCCATATTTTGCACACGTAAAGACCATGTTACAGGGATCATTTCATAAAATAACCACTTTTTGCTCAGATGCCATCTTGTCTGTGCAAAGTGGGGTCAAAGGTCATATGTACTTCTTTTTCTATCTTTGCTATGACGTGTTATCTCTATGGAGGGAATTTTTTAGATGTGAAAATTGACATGACTCTCTTTATCGAGCACTATCTTACTTATGCTTCGGTGAATTTCTCTCAGATTTTGATATGTTGTAGCTGAGACTTTGCAGTATCAGGACTCGAATCATTGATTAAAAAAAAAGATCGGATCACCTTAATTTGTCAGTGATGACAAATTACAATCTCTAGTTCTTTGTTTTCCTTCTTCTTCTTCTTCTTTATTTCTGGACAAAATTTGTGTATCGGTTAGCTCAGAAAGTCCTCTTCCTATCAATGCCAAAATTATACCATATATGTATCATGTCCCAAAGACGACGGGTCAAGTAAAATCGTAGTGATCAGTCGACCGTGACGTCACTATGACGTCATTATATGAAAACACATTTTCAATCATATCTCATTAATGGAATGGAATATTTCAATGAAATTTACGTCACATATATTTCAAGTCAAGCGCATTCTACTCATATTCTCAAAATTCATATTTATCTCAAAACGCGCGCGTACGCGCGCGTTGAAATATTTGTATGCTCAAATCCAGCTCAAATTTTTTTTGCACACGTTTCAGACCATTTGGAGCATTTTTTGAAAAATTGAAAAAATTGGACGGACGCGTACGCGCGCGCACATATACGCACGCACAGCTAATATGAAATAGAAATTTTCAATTTTTTCACACGGATCGGATGTCCGAAATTTCAAGGAATATTTCTACCAAGTTTCAAGTCGATCCGACTCAATATGACGTCATACGGGCCCGTCAAATTCAAAATTCCGCGCGTGCGTCAATGGGGATACACAGTGCAACTATGCCAAAAAACCGCCAATTTTAAATCGGATTTTACTCGTCAGGATGGACGATGACCCCCCATTTTCTTTACATATTCTGAAAGGTGATGAGTTGTACATGTCATTTCATGGGCTGGCTATGCTGATAAAATGATTAAAAGATATCAAATTTCTTAATAAAGTAAAAAAAGTAAATTTTCAAAATGACGTCATCAAATTTCAAGATTACTCGAGCGTATCTCACTAATCCTTTGCCAATTTTCACCCAAATTTCAATATATTGTAGCTTATGAAATGTTCTTTCATAAATGTGATTAAACAATTTTGATTTGATGACGACATCACCTCAAAAAAATGGATTGAAGGTAACCTTGTCAAATTTGACCAGTTTACGTGTAATCTCTATGGGAGTGCAATTTTTATGGAAATGAAAATTGACATGACTATTTTTATCGAGCACTAGCTCACTTATGCTTCGGTGAATTTCTCTAAGATTTTAATATGTTGTAGCTGAGATGTAGGGCTATCGTAAGTGTGCCCTTCGTT
The DNA here is from genome assembly GCF_040938485.1 of Diadema antillarum. NCBI lineage: Eukaryota > Metazoa > Echinodermata > Echinoidea > Diadematoida > Diadematidae > Diadema > Diadema antillarum. Next base: position 6,718,535 of record NW_027270890.1, on the reverse strand, counting down.
TTTTCATACGTTGTCGGGATCACGTAAAAAAACTTGGTTGAAATTAAAGTTTATCTTCGATGTATTGAAATATTTCTTTCTTTTTGCAACTTTCTTTGCAATAACTCAAGAAAAACAGCCCCTATCACCTTCATATTTTGCACATGTTTAGTTCATGTCACGAAAATTATTTCATAAAATCACAACTACTTGATCAGACGCCATCTTGGGTATGTAAATTAGGGTCAAAGGTCATAGATGTTTCATCCTGTATCTTGGTGAATACATGTCCTATCTTTCCCATATTTTGCACACGTAAAGACCATGTTACAGGGATCATTTCATAAAATAATCACTTTTTGCTCAGATGCCATCTTGTCTGTGCAAAGTGGGGTCAAAGGTCATATGTACTTCTTTTTCTATCTTTGCTATGACGTGTTATCTCTATGGGAGGGAATTTTTTAGATGTGAAAATTGACATGACTCTCTTTATCGAGCACTATCTTACTTATGCTTCGGTGAATTTCTCTCAGATTTTGATATGTTGTAGCTGAGACTTTGCAGTATCAGGACTCGAATCATTGATTAAAAAAAAAGATCGGATCACCTTAATTTGTCAGTGATGACAAATTACAATCTCTAGTTGTTGTTGTTGCTGCTGCTGTTGTTGTTGTTGTTCATAATTTGATATTCTTTTTAATTCTTTTTTATTTACTTATTTTTTTTTTCCTGCACAGAGAGCACATCGAGTCGAGCACGACACTTTCCCATTCCCTATCCATATTCTGCGTGAGTGTGTGCAACGGCACACACACCTCCGTCCATAATGACCATGGCGTTTATTCGCTCTATGGTAACGAGTGAAAGATAGTCTCGAAAACAGTCAACGCTCAGAGTGCAATGCAAATGAAAATAATGTTGATTTAAAAAAAAAAATCAACGTTATGATCACAATGCAAATTAAAAAGAAATACGGTTTTGGTGAGCATTATTAGGGAAATAAAATCGTATCCACTGAAAGAAAAACACATTTAAGTGGTAAGTGAATAAGTCTAGATAATTATGCATTTTAACGATAAATTCTAAGTGGATGCGACACTTACACGGAGTCTAACGAGTGAAACCCTGGATTATCTCATCTGGCGAAAGTGACGAAGACGCGGAATCGACACTATGAATTTTCTGTTTTAGGGCAAGGGAAGGTTGACAATGTGTCCTTCATTGTGAAGATAGGCTCAGAATATAACTGTTTGGTAAGCTGTGTATGTTTTGAATTCCTGTTTCCGTCAAAGTTTTATTCAGTTATTGCAAAAAGGGCACAGTCGCATCAACCTTGACTCAAGTGCCTACCAGAATTCTGTTCATAGGCAGAGTACAGTAACCACGTTTGACTGGTCGAGCGACAGTGAGCCTGCAGCGCAGCCTTGCGCCTTCTTGCGGCCAGGGCTGGCAAATCACTTGACCGAATACAGTGACAGTGTAGACGAGACTCTGTTTGTGGTCATGGTCTTTCTAATTGGGTCGTCTGCTGTAATCACAGGCAAATGATGATGGTAGTATAATTGGTACACATGATATTTTGTTTGGTAGTGAAATGTAGTGCCTGAACCCTTTGTCTATAGACCTGGCCTGGAAGTCTTTGAAAAATATTTTTCTAGTGCGCAAATTGACTTTATCTACATGGTGTAAAAAATGCCAAATGGTTAATGAACATGTTTTTGTTAATGTTATGTAAATTTACGTTATAAACTCTTGGTAGTTGTAGGATTCTATTTCTAACAAGTGTTAGTTTAATTTACCACTTCACTTCAGGAGCAAACTTTTGTCTAGTAGCGGGTAGGAGTTTCTCTTCATACCAGACATCTATGCCAAAACCCACAGAGAGTAATTTGCAAAATGTGTTACACATTTTGCTCCCTTTGTGTTATTAATGCAAGATGGATGTGAATGAGTACTGCGCTCCGATATCTTACACATGTACATAGAAACGTCTCCTTGATTTGTCTTCAACTTCAAATACTCTCATTCAAAATTACTGTTAATTCAAATAAGCTGTTATTTTCGCAAATGGGGATTCAGTCACAGACATTTTTGCCAAAATGTTTTTGCGAATTAACACCGAGGCTATTCAAAATGCGCTATTTGCCCTAAGGCTGAAGCCACGGCAATATTTTTGCATGTTGTTAAATTTGTGGTCCTACTGTAATTTGCAAAATGGCAAAGATTAAAACCTCACAAAAATAACAGCTCATACATTGATGTTCAGCTTTGTTCGCTTTGCAATAATTTTTTTTAGCAGAAAGGACAATCGCCATGGGAACCAAGGTGTCCAAGAATCAGGGTGGGGAAGCATCGAAGAAAGTCAAGGCCGTAGCAGCTTTTCAACTGGCTGGGAAGAATGCTGTCAAGAGAGCAGCAATACAGGCAGCCAAGGATTCATGTGAGTGTTCCCTCTTCGGCATAGCAGTCAGTCACAACCTCAACACATGAGGTCAATGTCCCAAAGGTCAAATACTTGGCTATGAATTTTACCATGCACACTTTGACCAAGATATGATTCAATTTCAGGATTTTAAACTTAGTAGTCTACAAAAAAAGTCCCATTTTTGTTCTTTTTAATAAACATTGGTGTCTATGTACTTGAAAATTCATTTGAATCTTATTGAAGGCACAGATGATAGTATTTAAGAGGAATTCCTATTTGCATTTAATTGTTATTGGAATGCAGAAGAAGAAAAAAATCAAAATGTTTTCTCTCTTCATTACATCCATACCTGTGTGGTAAATTATTGCATAACGTGTAACACGGGTCTCTGTCATCAGTGTAAACTTGCCTCACATGTAGAGGTGCAGGAAAAAAAATACATCTTTGAGAAAAAAATGAATTGTCATAGCATCTCGTAAATCAATGAGCGCATGCTGGGCACGAAGATTTATGAATGTATACACATCTGGTCAAGATAAAAAACTTACAAAAGTATTAGATGGATACATACATTGTACATAATTACAGTACATGTACGATGATGTAGCTTTGCTCATTTTGTCTTGTTACGTAGATTTAGAACTTGAAAAATGATATCAAATTCCTAATATGTGTCAGTGAAAGTTTAAGATGTTGCAGGAAGTGTGTTGTGTTGAGCAACAGTAATAAAATTAAAAAAGCTCTTCACAGTATTAATTTGAAATTGAATGTTTATTTGTTTGCTTTTTTGTATGTTTGTGCAGTAGGCCTTTCTAATAAAATAATGTACACTGTATGCAAACTCTAAATACCGGTACTTATTTACTTGGTCACGCAATCTCGGAAGTATGTATTCCCAGATCATCAGAAGTATGAAATTCTAGGTCAACTGTTATACAATTCAACACGATGTGAGGCATGATTCAGTTTATGTTACTGTTTTATTATGATTGCTTTACTTCTCAAGTCATGAAATGAGAAAGTGTGAAGCTAAATTGTCATACAATGGAAATACCTTGCTATATTTGACTTTTGACATTTGAAAAAAAAAACAATAATTAATGTACTTCTTGCTTCTGTTTGAATTCATGGAAAAATAAAAAAAAAAACTGTAAAATTGTTGGAGATCATAACATTCTTACTCTAAAACTTTTCTCATGGTGTTAAAAAGATTTGCAACCACTACTCTGAGCTCTCCACAGAAAGCAAGCATTTTAATGTAATTTTAACATGAACAGCAAGTTATAGTAAAATAGTGATTTTTTTTTTTAATGATTGTCACATTTGTTTTTGATTATTTATTTAATATATTTATTAATTGATAGTACATGTTGCTGTATTTATGCTAGAAGCCCGGTACATGATATGTTAATATCTTTTCATCAAAATATTTTCTTTTGGAATAGTGGCAGCAAAGGTCTTGCCAAAGGGTGATTTCAATCTTCCTCCCAAGCCTCCACCACCTGCAAATGTTGGTAAGTGAATTTTTTTTTTCAGTTAACATTTTTTGTATTGATTATTGATAGATGTTGACATACATTTTTGAGATATTCACATGGTGTCAGTAATATATTATATCACTTCAGTGTTACCATCTCAGACCCAGTATTGTATTCTAGTTCTGAATTAGTAAGTGATTAACTAGTGATTGATAGTAGTTGAATTTATGTACCAATTATACATTCTGTCTAGACAAGGTTTCAATGACATCATCAAGCCAAGGTTCAACTTGCTGAGGGGCAAAAAAAAACAACCAAACAAACAAAAAACAAACAACTGAGTAAAGCAAGTGAATTAGCTTTACATCCCACATTCCATCATCGCTCACAATTTTATCATGGCAGCCAGGCAGGTTGGTATGTGGTACGCCTACCACGTGCTGCAGCTCTACGCTTAGTACACATGATTTGTTTGTGCCCCTCGAGCAACACATTTTCTGGTGTCATGAAACCTCATCTAGATACTGTACATATCCTTTTGAACATTCCCTGAGCATTGTCTAGTGACGATACATTATTGGATGTGCACGCGCTTAGACAGAGATAATTTGGGCTTCAATATTAGTGAGAATCAGTTCTTTGATAGACAATAGCATGGCTGCCCCCTCCCCCCCAAAAAACACACACACACACACACACACACACACACCAATAACAAACAGACAAACATACAGCTTGCATTTCAGATTGTTTGTGGTCAAGAAGGAATCTAACTATTAGCAGAGCTATTGGAAACATTACAACACTGCTGATTAACAAACAAAAATCCCCATACCCTGTAGATGACCATCATATTGGTCTAACAAACAACTGAATGAAAATAAAACTCACAGAAAACTATACTGTAGAATATGATATATTCGCGGCATGAAATTTTCGCAAATTGGAGCCAACGGCCTTTTTCGTGGCATGAAATTTTTGCTTATTGCCACTGGTGTTCAATGCATATTATAAAGATATGTAGTGTAGACAAGAACTTTCGCCTTCATTTTAATTTCGCAAATCTTGGCGCATGCGTGTGAAATTCGCGAAATTAAAATGCACGCGAACATTCCTCGTTTAACAATATTTTCACTTTAAACTCATCAAAATTGTGTGTAATTGGTAAGGACATACAAATCACACATTGTCTAATCAGTCATTAGTCACACGACTAACCTGCACAAATTCTTTTGTGCTTGTACCAATCCTCACACTTCAGCTGACTGGGCATGCCTTGAGGCATCGTCCAGCTGCGGCTTTCCCATCCCGGCGCTGGTCCACACAGAGTTTAATGTCAATGCCAGGCATGGTGGTGGCACAGCCCTCCTTCTGCTCACAAGGGGCAAGAGTGACGGCGACTCCTCCGAAGTCGCACTCTTGCGATGCGGCTTTGATGGGAACCACTTCTCCGCAAAGTCCCTGGCGCAGGGTGGGGAGCACAGCATTTACAACTGGAATGAGATCTTCACCAACTGCGATGGCTACCTCCAGCCCAAGCTGATCTTTGGCCATGCGCATGCCACAATCATCACGAACATCGCCAGCTACGGTCACGGGGGCTGCGGGGTTCTGTTCGACGGGCCCAAGGCTGGGTCTTACGATTCGACGGCAGATATCACCCCCTCTCCGCATATTTCCACGACTTCTGACTCTGATGGTTCTTGCATTCTTGTTGTCTGCAGTGCTGAGCCAAACAAGGCTGGCGCTGTGCCCAGCCAGACGTATCTCGTACACTTCAAGCGAGATGGTAATGTTACAAAGGTACAATCTTCAATTTATGTTTGGTATCCAATGTTGTTAAGCTGCGTTGACGTAGTCACATGAAGTGATTTTGTAAAAGCATGATCTAAAAGTTTACTTTTTGCGATATACATATGCAAACATTTGTATTATTAGTTTCTATCATTAATTTCTGTAACATTTCTATTATTAGTTTCATTATTACCAGTATTTAAATGTTACAAAAAATGCATTGTACATTACAAAGTAGAGCCACATAAAAAAGAGAGTAGTGGGGTATTGTCACAGTTTGAAAATTATTCATAGAAACAGGCAACAAGACAAACAAAAGAAGATAAGTGAATTTTGGGGGAGAAATTATTATGTGAACTAGAATGACTAATCTGCTTGTTTCCTTGCCATCAATATCTTTGCACTTAGCTGCTTTGCGTCCATATTTCTGAATGCTGAAGTTGGTGGAATCGCCCTCATTTTAAGGATTGTGTATTTAACTGTTTGGTGTTATTATGTTCTCTGTTCCACTCATTCCCTCTACTTCACATCTCTACCTCTCCCTTCACCCTTCCTCTCCCCTCTGCCCATTTTGTCTATAGGTACCCCTGTACCCTGATGGCATTGACATGTGGGAGTTCTTAAGTCAGGATGGTGCACTTCAGATGAGTGGCCCCTCCCACAGTCACTATGCCGTGTTCCACAGCAAGAGTGCGCGCTTCTGCGAGTCCCACATCAGCAGGCCGCGTGGCAGGGTCGTCCACCTGCAGGAGTTCAGCGGTACCACGGCGACCACGCTTCTGGAGAACGCTGGCAAGTACGTCGGTCGGACGATGCTGCTCTTGTGCTCTCACAGCCTGACTGACGAAGACAGCACAACTTCAGCCCTTTATCAGGTACCACACCCATAAAATGCACATACACACACAAGTATAGACAAAAACGAGCAGATATGCATACAGACACACACAAACACACATGCAGACACATACACATGCACACATACAACGTACTGCTGTATGTATCTGAAGAGATGCATCAGTGGTATGTAAATCATCTCCAGTTGAATGGAAAGATACTGTAAAAGTGGAAATTTTCGCTGTGTTGATATTTTCAATCATTTCGCGCAACCAGAAACTAGCGCGAAAATAAAAGCATGCAAATATTTTTGCTTGCCATATGTTCCTGTGCATGATGTCTTGATTCCGCGGAATTAAAAACATGTGAAACTCTTCTGACCAGGCCAAACGCGAAAAATTGGTCGCGCGAAAATATCCACTTTTACAGTACTGTAGTAAGTCCTGTGTCTTGACTGGAAAGCAATAAAAAATTGGTTCAATTGCAGTTGGTTCAGAAACTTGCCCAGTAATGCAGCAGACCAAATTCAGTGTTATGCTGAGCTTAGCACACTATTGGACCATAATGCTGAGCTTAGCACACTACTGGACCATAATGCATGGCAATAAATGCATAGCTACCATTGAATATTCCTTCTGTCTGCAATTTCCATGACTCGTGCAGTGTTTTATTTTTTTTATACCTATGGCAGGGCTGCACACTAACCCATTTTTTTTCTACCGGCGCGACCTGTCTGTCGGACCAGTAGGTACCCAGTTTTTCCATGTTTTACTGGTCCGACAGTTTTTTTTACTCGTCAGGGACCATCGAACCAGTGTCGGGGTGCAGCGTTGCATATGGTTTCATTTTGTAGTTTATTTGTTTAATTTCTTTTTTTTTCTGTAAGATACAATGTACTTCATATGACCTAATTTCAAATGTGTACAACTATCTGATGCAAATGCAGTGTGGTTTAGAAGTATATTCTGAAAAAAAAAAAAAAAAAACACCTTTGAATGATAACCTTAGAAGAGGTATAGTAGGTAATGATGAGATTTCATGCTTGCCCTTGTAGATTGCTCTGATGAAGGGTCAAGTGGGAGTGGCATACATCGCTGGTCTCACTGGTATGATGGACTCGCCGGACGTCTGGACTGTCTCATTGGTCAACGGTCAAATGCTCACTGTTGTTGGCCCGAGTGGACCCTGTCGCTATGCTTTCTTCAGTAACATTCCGGAAAATGTACCTGTTCCAGAACAGAGGTTAGTACAGTTTGATACCTATTTTCCCTTTCAGACAATTCTTAGAGGTATATGTTTTCTCTAATTTTGTGAAATGTAATTTTAAGGTCTTTCTTTTTCTCTTGCTGAAAATCAGTGTTATGACCAAGTAAAAAAAAAATATATATATATGTGACCCTGCACCACAAAACCAACAAAAAGTCGCCAGACATGGATTTTCAGTTAGGGGCATATTCTGAAAGAGCAGACTCTAAGCTTTAAAATGATGTATCTAACTTAATTTAAATGGACTCCCCTAACCTACTTGAATACATGAAAGAAAGCACACACTCTGGAAAAAGTGTGAACTGAGAAAAGAGGCTCAGAAGTGCACGGTCTATTCAAGCGCTTAATCTTTACGAAGCTGTGCTAGCTGTGCCATGAAAGGGACAAAGCACAGGATATAACCACCGGAGCAACATCAATGAAGAGATTATCAGATTAAGCTACAATTAGGCATGTTGTATTGGCACATTCTGCCCATGATTAATGCTAACTTTCAAAGCAGTAGCGTCATCCTTCCAAAAGTTATTAGACTTGAAAGTGAAGAGTTTGCAAAGGATTTCAAGACATTAAAAGCGGCCTCTAAGTCATACCTGATCATTCTACTCTTCCCCCAAAAAGGGTTGTAGAAAAACTGCTAAAAACACATTTTCCCATTCTTGTTAAGATACCAAACTGAAGAATAATGTAGAAGAAGGCTAGCTCTTTCAGAAAATATGAAAAACTCAAGAGTGACTTGGTTGAACTATTTCACCTGTTTTGAGTCCTCACGTAAAATCAAGGGGTGCGACTTTTTTTTTTTTTGTGGTGCACGGTCACGTGTATATATTATTTAAAGATATGTTGTTCCAACGAACGTTCTTTCAGACATTTACTATAACCCATATCTAGAGAGGAATTTGTTTGTTGGTAATTTTTGTTGATTCCTTTTGCTAGGTTTGAGTCTACATACCTAACAGAATGGATGATTACTTTCTGTCAGACGTGAAGTATCTACAATAGTTTGTTTCTTTTACATCAACATATAGATTGAAAAAGATTGTATCAAAATATCCTGTTGTGATGTACGAGTAATTAAGGTACAATGTAACAACAATCAGGACACCAAAGAAAACACGTGTGCTCCCTTCAAGTGCGATTCCAAAGCAACTTTTATTGCGCAGAGCGCGTGCGCAGCTTACAGTGGGTGTGTGTCAAAATAGTCTTAGTTTCCATACACAACATTTCTCCCCCCTTAGTTCAAAAAATACCGTACAACATTCATCTGCAGCTTCTTTAAAATTCTTCCAAATTACTTAATGACTTATATTGAATCCAGGTTCCTCATAACAGATTGTAGTCTTAATGGTCCTTAATACCATGTAATGGAACAACACAAAAATCATCTTTCCGACAATTGTTTTTGTTTTACTCTTGCTTTGAATTTCCATTCCAAACTTGTGTGTACCTATACTGCATCATGAATTCAATAAAAACATATTCATGACCTAATGACAACAGCTTAGATTAATGAAATGTTATAACCCCAATAAAAAAACAGTTAACATATTTCTGAAACTTCCAAAAAAAACATGTCAAAACATTAACTTTGGCTGTGATGACAAATAAGGATGCGATGTGTACATCGCTGTTGTAATCAGTCCTCAGATTAATCAGTCAAAACCGTAGTAATCCGGTTTTCTACGCTCTCGTCGTGGATATGTCTTCCTGTTGCCATTGATGGGGATATCGCGATTGACGTCGACTTCGTTCGCCAGATTTTCGCGGGGGTCGACCGGTTCATCGCGAATATCATCCGCGTCATCACCGAGATCGTTGTCGATGGGCGTATCCTCGAATGTAAGACCCGCTCCGTCGTTCGCTCGCGTTTGTCGTGCTGCGATTGGTGACGACTCTCGACCTCGAAGCTGGTCAACATGACGCTTCCACTGGTGTGTCGTACCTTTGATGACGACATCGACCGTGTACGACACGGGCCCCGACCGTTTGACTATCTGGCCAGGCACCCACTTGCTCCCTTGCCCGTAGTTCCGTGCTAACACGTCTTCGTCTATCGCGAATTCGCGTGGAGCTCGCGATTTGCGTGACGCGTTCTGTGCTAGCTGGTTTTTCTCCACGGTTGCGCTGACATCTGGCAGCACTGTTGCGATGCGTGTACGCAGTTTGCGATGCATGAGCAATTCTGCTGGCGATTGCATCGTGGTCGCATGTGGCGTGGTGCGATAGCTCAGCAGGAAACGCGATACGCGTGTTTGTAGCGGTCCACTCATCTTGCGAAGGGCGGTTTTCACTGTCTGCACCGCTCGTTCTGCAGCCCTCTTGTGGCTGATCGCATTCATCTTCAGAAAAGTGGCGAATTCATCGCTCGCGAAACAGGGCCCGTTGTCTGAGACGAGTGTGTGGGGGAGACCATGTGTCGCGAACACTTGTCTCAACTTTTCGATAGTAGCTTCGCTCGACGCCGTTGTTGTGATTTGGACATCTATCCATTTCGAATATGCATCAACGATCACGAGAAGCATCTTTCCTTGTACCGGACCCGCGTAATCCACGTGTATTCGCGACCACGGTTTGCTCGGGTACTCCCACTGGAGTGGAGGTGATTTTGGAGGTTGACGTTGGTGTGCCTGGCATTCCACACATGATTGGACTTTGCGCTCCAAATCCTTATCGATTCGCGGCCACCACACGTAACTTCGCGCACTCGCTTTCATGCGAACGATCCCAGGGTGGGCATCGTGGAGCTCATCCATCATTTGGGCGCGACACTTTGGGGGTAGCACGACTCTAGCTCCCCACAACACGACTCCTTCATGTACGCTCAGCTCATCTTTTCTATTCAAATAGGGGGCGTACTCTACATCGCTCAATTCACGATCATTCGGCCATCCATGCAAAATGAAATTTCGAACTCGCGATAGGACCGCATCCTTATCGGTCATCAGGCGTACGCGTGACGGCGTCACCGGTGATTTCTCCAACGCATTCATGAGAAATATGACGTCGCCTGGGACGGGTGGGTCTGCGATGGTCTCATTCAGCGGTAGTCGACTGAGGGCGTCGGCGTTCGCGTTCTGATCTCCCGCTTTGTAGGATATGCGATAGTCGTAAGCCGCTAGTGTGATGGCCCAACGCTGCACTCTAGGGGAAGCCATATGGGGAATCGCTCTCCTCTCCCCAAACAACCCCAGTAGGGGCTTGTGATCCGTGACAATGTCGAACTGTCGGCCGTACAAATATTGATGAAACCGCTTCACTCCAAAAACCACAGCTAACCCCTCTTTATCCAATTGAGAATAACGGCGTTCCGCTTGGCTGAGAGTGCGCGATGCAAATCCGATTGGCTTCTCAGAACCATCAGCCATCTTGTGCGCGAGCACGGCGCCGACGCCGTATGGGCTGGCATCACACGCCAGCACCAATTTCTCACTTGGGTCGTAGTGCGTTAGGACCTCTGTTGATTTCAGCAGCTCTTTAGCACGTGTGAACGCAGCTTCTTGCTCCTCGTTCCACTGCCATCTCGCATCCTTTCGCAACAACTGATGTAGGGGTTCCAATGTCGATGCGAGGTCAGGCAAGAACTTCCCATAATAGTTCAGCATGCCCAGAAAGGATTTGAGTTCTTTCACATTGCGAGGTGACGGTGCCTGGTTGATAGCCCTTACTTTGTCATCTGTAGGGCGCAGACCGTCAGCCGTGATTGTATGACCCAAGTAATCCACCTGGTCAACGAGAAACACACATTTTTCTCTTTTCAGGCGCAGTCCTGCGCTTTGGAGAGTAGACAGAACACGCTCGAGATTTCTCAAATGTTCCTCTACTGTCTGTCCCGTGATGAGCAGGTCATCCAGATACACGGCCACTCCGGAAATTCCCGCTAGCAACGATTCCATCGTTCGCTGAAACACTGATGGCGCTGTCGATACGCCAAATGGTAGACGCTTGTAGCGGAAAAGTCCCCTGTGAGTGTTTATCGTGACCAGCTCCCTGGATTTCTCTGCTAGGACCAGTTGCTGGTAGGCATGACTGAGATCCAATTTTGTGAAAAGCCGTCCATTGGCAAGTCGTGCAAACAACTCCTCCACCCGGGGAATCGGGTATGTGTCAGAACGCGCGGCTGAGTTGATTGTGGTTTTGTAATCACCACAAACACGGATAGACCCATCTCCTTTCACAACTGGAACTATGGGAGCCGCCCACTTCGAGTACTGCACCGGTTCAATGATGTCTTCCGCCAGAAGTCGATCGATCTCACGATCCAGCCGGTCTCGAAGAGCAAACGGTACAGGGCGCGCTTTGACAAATTTCGGTGTAGCATCCTGGTCGATATCAAGCTCCACTTCAACACCACGGAGCGTTCCCAGCTCAGGTGTGAACAGGCCCTCGTAGCCAGCGAGCAGCTGCTTCACTCGATCACTGCCCGTGAGGAGATTTATCTCCCTCCAGTCCAGTCTGATAAGGCGCAGCCAGTCTCGTCCCATGAGATTCGGTCCTGACCCCTTAGCAACGATGAGACCCAGCTTCTCCGTCTGGTTGCCATGCTGGACCATGACGTCACACTCGCCTACAATTTCCACGCTGTCACCAGTATACGTGCGGAGGACAGTGCTGGAATTCCGAAGAGCGGGTCTTTCGTGCATTTCCCACTGCTTCTCCCACGTAGTCTCGCTGATCAGGCTCACCGACGAGCCTGTGTCGACCTGAAATTGCAGCGCTTTTCCGTGAACACAGAGTTCGGTCATCACTGGCGGAGATTTTGCATTGTCCGCAGTTTTGTGGAACAAGCCGTACGTCTCGCTAGCATCGGCTTTATCTTCCGACATCTGATAGGTGCGCGATTTGTTCTGCGTCGCTTGTTTCTGCGTCTGGAAATTCGCTTTCTTCGATGAGCTGTTCTTGGCTGTTGAGCGACATGCGGCTGCGTAATGTCCCTTTTTTCCACACGAGAAACATACCGCGCTCTTCGCCGGACAGTCCTTCCCTTGTTTGTGTGGGACTTGACCACACCGATCACATTTCGAAGGTCGCTGGGAGGGCGGGCGATGAGCGTGATAGCGACGGCCACTCGGAGATTCGATTTTGTTTACCGCCCCGTTCGACACTCTCTCCCCACGGAGATCCGCAGTATTTCTGTCTGCCAGCTCCATTGCCACAGCGATATTTCTCGCTTTTTCGAAAGTCAAGGTGGGCTCTGAGAGTAATCGTCGTTGAATTCGATCGTCAGCCACTCCACATACCAACCGATCTCTCAACATCTCATCTAAAATTGACCTGTACTCACAGTGATCAGCTAGACGTCGCAGCTCCGCTATGTAAGCCGAAATCGATTCGCCTTCCTGGCGAGCTCGACTGTTGAATTTGTAGCGCTGGACGATCACCGAGGGCTTTGGGTCTCGGTGCTCCGTCACAACAGCTACCAGTTCCGAAAAGACAACCTCTCCTGGCTTCTTGGGCGCAAGCAAACTCGACATTAACTTGTACGTTGACGCACCGCACACACTCAGCAAGATGGAGCGCTTTTTTGTGGCCTCCGTGATGCCATTCGCATCAAAGTAATGCCCCATGCGTTCGATGTATTGGGACCAGCTCCCGTCATCTTCCCGAAATTCTCCTATAGCTCCAAAAGTCGCCATCATTCGACATCCAGACGTTACCAGGCAATTAAATGTAATCAAGGTTAATCCTCGTCGCCAAAATTTGTTGTGATGTACGAGTAATTAAGGTACAATGTAACAACAATCAGGACACCAAAGAAAACACGTGTGCTCCCTTCAAGTGCGATTCCAAAGCAACTTTTATTGCGCAGAGCGCATGCGCAGCTTACAGTGGGTGTGTGTCAAAATAGTCTTAGTTTCCATACACAACATATCCAACAATCAGTTTAATTGTTTTCAATTAGGTCCTTTCCCATTCTTTGTAACTTCAAGGTTCTTCGTGTACTATTGTAGTCATTATTTTAGTAGTTCATATGGAATACAGTTGAACCTCTCGTATCCGGACAAGTCGGGACCGGGGCTCATCCGGATAAGGGATTTGGCCGGATACGGGAGACTCAATGCTTTATACATGTACATATACATACACATGTACTGATGCAGCCCATTGTAGTACCACATGTAGTAATGTGTATACTGCAACCTTTTCATTGTTACACTCAGTAACAGACCCCAAAATAGAGGTTCGTGTTTGCAAGAATGAAATCATTTTCTTTTATAAATTCTTGGGATGATTTACCTAAATAATTGTTAAGAAATGTATCAAGTATATGTAATTTATTGTGTTTGTGTAGGAGATCTCAAGGAGTTGGGAATCCCCCTTTCCTCCCGTAATTATTTTTTTTAAAAGTCACAGCGAGATTGCGTCCGTATAATAGAGAGATCTGGATAAAGGGAGGCCGGATAAGAGAGGTTCAACTGTATATATATATTTCCAAATTTGTCTTGGTTCCCTTCCTCTTAACAGCCTTGCAATAAGAAAACAAAGTGTTCAAGTGTCTCACCATAAATGTGTACCTTGGTACACAAATTTCACAACCGTGTCTCTATAACATATGACATTTATTGGTAGTCAATCACTATTTCAAACACAGCATTACCCAGCAAAGGTTTGATACAATGCTTGGGGATGTCTTCCATATGTGGGTCATGATACAAAGTGAAGACACTGTCAGCTCTTACATCATTGACCCAATCCCCAGCTGCACTTGCACAGTAGGTAAAGTTCTATCATTACTTCTTTCTAGCTGGTCCTTTGTTGATGCTTGGAAGTGTATAACTGTAGTTGTTATGCCGAGACTGACGGTATGCCTCACAACTTGCCCAAGGTGTGTATCAACTTGACAGATTTGACTCAGCAAAGGTGTTCAGTGACTTCACCAGTTTTGTTGTCTTTACCTGAAGTTTGCTTTCCATAGAGTTTAATAAAATTGTACAATCTCCCAAGGACATGAATGGAAGTTTGTCATAATGTCTCTTGTCATAATTTCTACAGAGAGTCACAGCAGCCTTTCTGCATTAACCCTAACTAGGCCGGGCTATTTAGGTAGATGATAGAGCCGGGGGGGGCCTCCCAGGCCCCCCCCCCCCCCCCCCCTCCAGATCTCGGCCGTCAACCGCGCGGTTGCGACGAAAATTGGCACACACGTTGCCTATGATGTAATCTAAAGTACCATGAAGTTAATTTTTTCAAAAATTATCATTCACACTAAATTATGCTAATTTATGCATAATGATGCATGAAATCAAACAATTTGGTATAAATCACTAAATTAAGCTCCAAACAGGCACATTTTTTTTTTGTAAATATTCTTTTTAGTGTCCTTAGCAAATGTAAGAGAAAAAAATTGCGCAATCAGAAAAAATTTCCTAAGTATTTTTTGTGTTTTTTGAATTTCTTATATATTTCTGTGTTTTTTTGACTTTATGTTTTTCATTGTTTTTTCAATGAAATTTGTCCGCGACGTTGTTCCGAACAAGAAAATATGTTATTGATTGATTTTAATCAATAAAACCCCAAAGTAATCATGCTTTTATGAAATTTGCCTGTAAACACAGTTTGCATTGAAATTGTACACGAATTCACGTTTTTGAGCAATTTTTGGTCTGACATGCACGTGCATATTTATGCGCAACTTCGGAACCGCGCGCCCGGGCATCGCAAATTTGGTGTCAAAAGATGTGGGAAACTCGAAAGAAAAAAGTCATGAAATATCACGACGATAGCTTCTCGCGATAGCGATACGTCGCGCGAAATGTCAAGGGGGGGCCTCGGAGGCCCCCCCCCCGGCCTAGTTAGGGTTAACAGACACATTTTTTATGTGCCTTTTCCTGTTTATCCCAGTGATATGGTATATTTGCTCTAATATAAACAAATCTTTCTCTTATCTGTTGCAGATGTTTTCAGCAGGGTTGCCTGGCAACAGGGTCTTCCCAGCGGATCCAGGGAGGGCTGATACTGAATGGTGATTCAGTCACCCTGTGGGTGGACATTGTGGCCAAAGTCCTACTGACTGTCAATGGGTCGACCATCCAAGCCGTGGAGATGGGGGACTGGACAGAGCAGCCGGACAGGCGGCTAGCCTTCCAGAGGAACCTGACTGACAATGAAAAGAGCGCAGGACTGAAAGTATTCCGAGCATTTGCTGTTTTAAAGGACCTTAGTAAGTAGCAAACAGCAGACACATTATAGATTTCTCAGGAAGTAACTGAGAAGAATCAGAGTGTCAAGAATTAGTGTATTTTGATTAGAAAGAAATGAATATAGGTGAAATTTTTCAGACTAAAGTCAGTATTTTTCCTTTTTATAAAGTGGAAGAGAAAGTACTATTTCTGTGCATACCTTTTTTGTGCTTTTCCTCGTATTTCCCCCTTTTTTTCTTTCTTCAGAACTAAGCTGTGCAGATGTCATTTTTAGCTCACTGCTTTCGTCATCATCATGTTAGGTTGCTCACCTGTATAACTTGTGTTCCACTCTACAGACTGATGCTGTATAGAGGAGTCATGCCATCATTGGAATTAGGAATTTATTTGAATTGGAATTGGAATTGGAATTGGAATTAGAATTGGAATTAGAATTGATCTGGGGCCTGTTGCATAAAACTTACCATTGAATTTCAATGGTAACTACCGTCAAAATTAGGCGTCACAGCCAATCAGCATCAAGGATTATAAAATTTACCGCTAATTTGAAGACTTACTGCTATAAAGGAGCGGTAAGTCCAGCGGTAAGGGTTTTATGCAACAGGGCACTGTTGTACATGACCAAAGGAAGTTGCCGGGGATAAAAGGGTTAAATAGAAATTGTCATGCCCACGTAAACGGTTTACACAGAGCTGGGAATAGAAGGGTTATAGAATTTGTCCTGCCTAGTGAAAAGGTCTGCACTGAGCTGGGAATTAAAGGGTTATAGAAATTGTCTTCCTAAATGAATGGTTTACACAAAGCTGGGAATAAAAGGGTTATAGAAATTATCCTGCCAAATAAATGGTTCTACACTGTGCTGGGAATATAAGGGTTATAGAAACTGTCCTGCCAAATGAAAGGATCTACACTGAGCTGGGAATAAAAAGGTTACAGAAACTGTCCTGCCAAATGAAAGGGTGCACAGAGTTGCTGGGGATTAAAGGGTTATAGAAATTGTCTTGCCCATATGAAAGGGTTTACACAGACCTGGGAATAAAAGGGTTACAAACACTGTCCTGCGTAATGAAAGGTTTTACACTGAGCTGGGAACAAAAGGGTAATAGAAACTGCCCTGCCAAATGAAAGGGTGTACACTGAGCTGGGAATAAAAGGGTTATAGAAATTGTCCTGCCAAATGAAAGGGTGCACGGAGTTGCTGGGGATAAAAGGGTTAAATACAAATTGTCATGCCCACAAATTCTATAACTCTTTTATTCCCAGCTCTGTGTAAACCCCCTTTTATGGGCAAGACAGTTTCCATATTCCTTTTTATTCCCAGCTCATTCTAGATCAATTCATTCGGCAGGACAGTTTCTGTGTAAACTCTTTTATTTCCAGCTACCTAGTACACCCTTTCATTTGGCAGGACAGTTTCTATAACCCTTTTATTCCCAGCTCTGTGTAAACCCTTTCATATGGGCAAGACAATTTATATAACCCTTTCATCCCCAGCAACTTTGTGTGTACCCTTTCATTTGGCAGTACATTTTCAATAACCCTTTTACTCCCAGCTACTTTGTACACCCTTTCATTTGGCAGGACAGTTTCTACAACTCTTTTATTCCCAGTTCAGTGTAGACCCTTTCATTCGGCAGGACAATTTCCATAACCCTTTTATTCCCGGCTCAGTGTAAATCCTTTCATTCGGCAGGACAGTTTCTACAACCCTTTAATTCCCAGCTCAGTTTAGACCCTTTCATTTGGCAGGAAAATTTCTATAACATTTTTATTCCCAGCTCAGTGTAGATCCTTTCAATTGGCAGGACAGTTTTCTTTAACCCTTTTATTATCAGCTATTTTGTACACCCTTTTATGTGGCAGGACAGTTTCTAAAACCCTTTAATTCCCATCTCAGTGTAGACCCTTTCATTTGCCAGTACAGTTTCTATAACCCTTTTATTATCAGCTACTTTGTACACCCTTTCATTTGGCAGGACAGTTTCTATAACCCTTTTATTTTCGGCTCAGTGTAGGCCTTTTCATTTGGCAGGACAATTTCTATAACCGTTTTATTTCCAGCTCAGTGTAGACCCTTTCATTTGGCAGGACAATTTATATAACCCTTTTATTCCCAGCTTTGGGTAAACCCTTCATATGGGCAAAACAATTTCAATAACCCTTTAATTTCCATCACAGTGTAGACTCTTTCATTTGGTAGGACAAATTCTTTAACCCTTCTATTCCCACCTCTGTGGAAACCCTTCACATGGGCATGACAATTTCTATTTAACCCTTTAATCCCCAGCAACTTCGTGCAACCTTTCATTTGGCAGGACAATTTCTATAACCCTTTTATTCCTAGCTCTCTGTAAACCCTTTAACATGGCAAGACAATTTCTATCACCCTTTAATCCGCAGCAACTTCATGTACCCTTTCATTTGGCAGGACATTTTCATAATCCTTTTACTCCCAGCTACTTTGTACACCCTTTCATTTGGCCGGACAGTTTCTATACCCCTTTAATTCTCAGCTGGGTGTAGACCCTTTCATTCGGTAGGACGATTTCTATAACCCTTTTATTCCCAGCTCATTGTAGACCCTTTTATTTGGCAGGACAATTTCTGTAACCCTTTTATTCCCAGCTCAGTGTAGACCCTTTCATTTGCCAGGACAGTTTCTATAACCCTTTTATTGTCAGCTACTTTGTACACCCTTTCATTTGGCAGGACAGTTTCTATAACCCTTTAATTCTCAGCTCAGTGTAGACCCTTTCATTCGGTAGGACGATTTCTATAACCCTTTTATTCCCAGCTCATTGTAGACCCTTTTATTTGGCAGGACAATTTCTGTAACCCTTTTATTCCCAGCTCAGTGTAGACCCTGTCATTTGCCAGGACAGTTTCTATAACCCTTTTATTGTCAGCTACTTTGTACACCCTTTCATTTGGCAGGACAATTTCTGTAACCCTTTTATTCCCAGCTCAGTGTAGACCCTTTCATTCGGTAGGACGATTTCTATAACCCTTTTATTCCCAGCTCATTGAAGACCCTTTTATTTGGCAGGACAATTTCTGTAACCCTTTTATTCCCAGCTCAGTGTAGACCCTGTCATTTGCCAGGACAGTTTCTATAACCCTTTCATTATCAGCTACTTTGTACACCCTTTCATTTGCCAGGACAGTTTCTACAACCCTTTTATTCCCAGCTCAGTGTAGACCCTTTTATTTAGCAGGACAATTTCTGTAACCCTTTTATTCCCAGCTTTGTGTAAACCCTTCATATGGGTAGGACAATTTCTATAACCCTGTAATTCCCAGCTCAGTGTAGGCCCTTTATTTGGCAGGACAATTTCTATTAGCTCTTTTATTCCCAGCTTTGTGTAAAACCTTCATATGGGCAAGACAATTTCTATAACCCTTTAATTCCCAGCTCAGTGTAGACTCTTTCATTTAGCAGGACAAATTCTATAACCCTTTTATTCCCTGCTCTGTGTAAACCTTTTATATGGGCAAGTCAGTTTCCATAACCCTTGTATTCCAAGCTCATCCTAGATCCATTCATTTGGCAGGACAGTTTCTATAACCCTTTTATTATCAGCTACTTTGTACACCCTTTCATTTGGCAGGACAATTTCTACAACCCTTTAATCCCCAGCAACTTTGTGTACCCTTTCATTTGGCAGGACATTTTGTGTAACCCTTTTACTCCCAGCTACTCTGTACACCCTTTCATTTGGTGGGACAGTATTTATAACCTTTAATTCTCAGCTCGGTGTAGACCCTTTTATTTGGCAGGACAATTACTATAACCCTCTTATATCCCAGCTTTGTGTACAAACCATTCATATGGGCAAGACAATTCCTATAAACCTTTAATTCCCAGCTCAGTGTAGACCCTTTCATTTGGCAGGACAATTTCTATGACCCTTATATTCCCAACTCTGTGTAAACCCTTTCATATGGTCAAGACAGTTTCCGTAACCCTTTTATTTCCAGCTCATTCTAGATCCATTCATTTGCCAGGACAGTTTCTATAACCATTTTAATTCCAGCTACCTAGTACCCCCTTTCATTAGGCAGGACAGTTTTTATAACCCTTTTATTCCCAGCTCTGTGTAAACCATTTCATATGGGCAAGACAATTTTTATAACCCTTTCATCCCCAGCAACTTTGTGTACCCTTTCATTTGGCAGGACATTTTTATAACCCTGTTACTCCCAGCTATAACCCTTTCATTTCCAGGTCAGTATAGACCCTGTCATTTGGCAGGACCCTTTTATTCCCAGCTCAGTGTAGACCCTTTTGTTTGGCAGTACAATTCTTATATCCCTTTTATTCCCAGCTTTTTGTAAATGCTTTCTTTGGTATTACAGTTTCTATAACCCTTTTATCCCCAGCTTCTTTGAAAACCCCCTTTTGCAGGACAATTTGGAAAGGGTGTCCAAAGTAGCTGAGAATAAAAGGGTTATAGAAACTGCCCTGCCAAATGAAAGGATCTACACTGAGCTGGGAATAAAAGGGCTATAGAAATTGTCCTGCCAAATGAAAAGGGTCTACACTGAGCTGAGCATTAAAGGGTTACATACATGTATATGACCAAGGAAGCAATGAGTGCTTGTATGTAAGTAGGCAACAAGGGTATTGACAGCTTCAATAGAAGTCCCCTCCAAAGGACTTTGTAACAAGAATAATTATACCTTGCCTAGAGGCACAACCTCTGCCACCAGGGGACTTGAACCAGGGACCTTGTGATTGCCAGCTTGCATTCATATCCACTGAGCCACAGCAGCTCCTCAATGTCAGAATGATCATCATTTCAGCTTCATAATCATCTATCCAATAACTCTTTTGCGATTTTCTAGATGGGACTGACGTATCAATTGAACTTGAGGGTTCCCCTTGCCGAGTCATCAAGCAGCCTCCAGGCGTGGCATTCGCCCTCAACTGCGGGGGGCCGTCCTATGAAGCCCTCAACGGAGTGGTGTTCAACGACAACCAGACTATGTTCCGAATGGATGGCGACAAAGGTATTATTAAAATGGAGTGTAAGGTTGACCTGTCCATTGCTTGTCCCAAGTACTTTTGGTCTGAGGTGTGTGGTGTGCTGACCAGTATTCCAGTGAATATGAGGCATTTGTCCTAAGTATGCGTATGATCAAGGATTCTACTCCTCCTCTGCGATTCCACTCCTCCTCTGCGATTCCCTCCTCAGCCTTTCAACACTTATTCTATTCAGTGATGCTTGATAATTATAGTACCTTATTTGCATGTTTAGCACCTGGATTGAAATGTTGATACTCTTCTACCTTAAATGCCGCATATTGAATTGTACATGTGATGCATTTTGTTAATTGAGGATATCTTTAAAGATACTGAAAAACACATGTTGATTCGTTCTCATTGTGTCCTCTGACAAAAGTTTTCTCTGATTTAGACACAAATAATTGTTGTCTGTGCAGGACTGCAGTGTGTTCGTAAGTACTACCCGTGCACGTCTGCTGGGCGAAACTTCCACGCCATCATCGGGAACACCTACGACACATACATACACAGCTCCATGAACTGCTCCCACAACGGTTTCCAGAACGAAGTCAAGTTTGAGGTGAGGTCTCTTTGCAAAGAGTATTTATTGAGGGTTTATCATAAAACAGTCTGATGAGATTATGTGGTCTCTGTGTTGTCGTGATGTATGCGTAGCTGCCATCTATTAGTAGGATTTAGTACATTGTATCTATTAGTAATTTCAGCATATGACTACTGTTTTGGCCTCATGAAATTCTACATCATTAATGATTGGTTTTTTTTTCTTTTTAATGAATGTATCATGAGCTTCTCTCGGAGCAACCAACTGTTAGTAACTTTCTCTAAACTGATTAGAAAATTATACGCAGACACGTTGGCAGCTATGTGTATACATGCAAACTAGTTCGCAACCTTTTATTGTTGCTGATTTCATGCTTAGATGCCGATCCCTCCTGGAGACTACACACTGAGAATCTACTCTGTTGCCGAAAACCTGATGCATGCTGACATTCGGGACGCTACTGGCACTTTCACCAGTAAAGTATGTATGGCTGTTCTCATAATCAACATCTCAAAATGCTACAGATATTTGTCTATGACTGAGGTGCTATATGGTGATGGCAAAGTGAGAGACATTGTCCCATATTTTAGGGGCTCAGTTCAAACAACTCTGCAACTTTGTTTACTTGGCTGTGTAACAATAGCATTATCCAAATGAAGGCAATCAGTATATTTGCCAGATTTCCATTGAATGGATGGCAAAATGTAAATAAAACTATTTTTTTTTTTCCAAATAAACCATAAACACATCATTGTAATCTATGGAAGTGGTTTGGTTGTTTGTTTGTTTGTTTTGACTCATTTTGCTGTAACACACATTTCCCATAGACTCCTGCCCGAGTATACTCGGGACTAGTCTTAGGCGGAGTAAGGTGAAAATGGTAATGATGATAATGATAATGATAATACAAATGGCAGTTGTAGTGGTGTTTAGTACTTGTACTTCTAATATCTGTATTAATAGCTGCAGTTGCTTTTTGATAATATGTCTGTAATTTCTTGTGATGAATGAATAAAACTAGATAAATGCAAGTGTAAGCGTGGATATACAGTATACTCAACGATGGTGATTGTGCTGATACCCTTTGATTAGTAGAGTTTATTTTCCCCTTGCAAAATCCTTAATATCAACTGAAGCTTATCAGTGATTAACTGATTAGTTTTATAAATATAAATATTGTATATGATGGACAAGTCAGTAGTAAGACAGTTTACATAGTTTATCTACCTTGCCAAATATTCAGTTGATGGATATCATGTCTGATATCTTTCCAGATTCGGAGCCAGCTGAAAGCAGTCAGGAATGACGTAGAAGGGCTGACTGGTAAAACTTGTGAAGTTCCCCTCTCAGTCTCAGAAAATGATGGAACATGCATCTATTTCAACACCAGTAAGTGAGACCTTGTTTTGAGAGGTGCATGTGTCGCAGTAAACAGTTCAATATTTGATGCATCACGTGTTACCCCGGGGTACCGTAGTACCCTGGGGTGCCATATGTTGTGTAGTGCCGCCTCATGTCCACTCAAGGACAGCCGCAGAGAAATGCATGCACTGTGTCTGCATGTACATAGTCATTCCCATGCCACTGCATGTTATACTATGCATGCATGGTGCGCTGTGCTGTCAATAGCGTGTGCTTCAGTGCAGTGCAGTGCAGTGCAGTGGCTAGCGCGCACTAGCTCCCGAACCAAAATAACTCCCCACTTTTTGGCAACCCAGGGTACAACCTTAAAAAAAAAATAATAATTCAAAAAAATGGCTGATTATACCCCCGCCAAACGAAGTTTGAAGGGGGTATATAGGAATCAGCGGACGGTCGGGCGGTCGGGCGGTCGGTCCGTTGCAAATCTTGCGGCGCGAACTACTTCCTCAGTTTTCAACCGATTCCCATAAAACTTGGCACAGATGTGTGCCTTGGGTTGTAGATGTGCAAGACGTATTTTTTGACAGTACCCAAAAGTACGTTTAATTGCCATGGTAACAGCATATTATGGGCAAAAATGGGTACAAATCTTGCGTCGCGAACTCCTCCCACAGTTTTTGATCAATTTTTATGAAATAAGGTACAGATGTTCATCTGAATATGTTAATGTGCAAGACACATATTTCCGCAGTGGCAAAAAGTGCGTTGCCATGGTAACGGCATGTTATTGGTAAAATATAGGGCAAAATGCTTCATGGCAAAACTGCTTCATCAGTGTTCTTCCAATTCTCATGGAATTCATATTGAATGTTTGTCTTAGGATATAGGTCAGCATGACACATTTCTTGACAGTGACAAAAAGTATGTTGCCATGGTAACAGCTCACATATTATGAGCCAAAATTATGGAAAATTTTGTGTTGCAAACTACTTCCTCAGTTTTTGCCCAATTTCCATGAAACGTGGTACAGATGTGTGCCTTTGGTTGTAGATGTGCAAGACGCATTTTTTGACAGTACCCGAAAGTACGTTGCCATGGTAAGGGCATATTAATGGCAGAAGATCAAGGAAAGATCTTGCGGATTTAACTACTTCCTCAGTTTTTTTGACCAAAGCTTATGAAATGTGGCACACACCTTGATCTTGGTGGGAAGATGTGGAAGACATATTTTTTCGGACGTGTCGGAAGCTGCGTTGCCATGGTAACGGCATATAAATGGCAGAAGATCAAGGAAAGATCTTGCGGATTGAACTACTTCCTCTGTATTCGACTGAAGCTCATGAAATGTGGCACACACATTGGTCTTGGTGGGAAGATGTGCAAGACATATTTTTTGGACGTGTCGGAAGCTGCGTTGCCATGGTAACGGCATATTAATGGCGGAAGATCAAGGAAAGATCTTGTGGATTGAGCTACTTCCTCAGTTTTTGACAAAAGCTTATGAAATGTGGCACACACAATAGTCTTGGTGGGAAGATGTGCAAGACATATTTTTCGGACGTGTCGGAAGCTGCGTTGCCATGGTAACGGCATTTAAATGGCAGAAGATCAAGGAAAGATCATTCCTTGGGTAAGACTGTCGTCACGGGGCGGGGGTATTAATCACCTTCAGTGATATTTCTAGTTTTTATTTGGTACCCGGGATACCATTTTTTAGTGACTACCAGCATGCTGCGACAAGGAATTTGCCTGTCTTTTTTTTCCCCCCTGCAATTTCAATTTTAAGTGGTACTTGCATTCCAAAACTAGCACCCCCCCCTCCTCCACAAAAAAAAGGCAAGACAAAGGAAATATTCATTATGAAGACAGACATCTATAAAGTGACAGTACACATTCAAACATGTGAACAACTTCCTCTCCCCCCCCCAAGACATTCAAGAAGCAGTGAAAAAAGATGGCAGTAGCAGTGATTTCTTTTGCTTGCTAGTATGTACATATCAGCATACTTGAATTAATATAATGAGAAAAAAAAATATGTTTCAGCACCACAAGAAATAGAAACGTACATGAAAGATAGTTATAAAGGCTTTGCCAATGGGGGTCTGAATATGGTACATGTATAGTCTACAGAAGGAATCACTGAAATAATAAAAGAAAGCAGGCACAAAGGTTACATTATGCTCACATTTCATCGGCTGAGAACAAGAAGGGCACTAAGGAGGCTGTCATCAAGAAGGAGAGGAAGAGGAAGCCAGCCATGGTGGAGAAGCAGATCGGCGGTGAGAAGAACGGAGGAAAGCGTGTGGTGTGCGTCAACAGGCTGCCCCGCTACTACCCAACTGAGGACCTTCCACGCAAGCTGAACAATCGCAAGAAGCCCTACAGCCAGCACAGGTCCAAGCTGAGGCCGTCCATCACAGCGGGCACTGTCCTCATTCTCCTGGCTGGGCGCTACAAGGGCAAGAGGGTGGTGTTCCTGAAGCAGCTTGCTTCCGGACTCCTCCTCGTCACAGGTCCCTTTGATCTGAATGGTGTGCCACTGCTCAGGATCAACCACGCATACGTCATCGCCACCAAGACCAAGGTGGACATCAGGGGGGTCAAGTTGCCCGAGAGGTTAAACGACACTTACTTCAAGCGCCAGAAGCTGAAGAAGCCACGTGGCCAGGAAGGAGAGATGTTCGAATCCGAGAAGCAGGAGTACAAAGTCTCTGAAGAGCAAAAGGAGGACCAGAAGACGGTGGACGGTCAGCTCCTGCCCCTCATCAAGAAGACGGATTACCTCAAGGGATACCTCCAGATGGCAACAAGCAGTACCCACACAAGATGGTATCCCAAGATACATACAAGCGCACAAGTCTAAGCTTTCATCTCGGCTCCATCAACCAACATTTTTCCCCAAATCTTGGCATATGCAGAACCACTGGACTCACAATGAAATTGGCAATATGCAAGATTCCACACATGGTGAACAGGATCGCCCATCCCTGAATGGAGTTATTTGGTTGTAATGCAGAATCCCAGGACTGCCTCTTCACACTGCGGTTTGACTTTTTTCCCCAAGTGAACTACGAAATCGCTCGTCGATAATAAAAAGACGCAAGAAAAGCTAAAAAAAAAAATAAAAATATTGCATTCTAAGATTTGAGCGTGAAAAAAGGAAACAGTAAACAATTTTCATGCAATAAAAAGTTTATTCAATCAAGAGTGGATAGATTTGTAATAACATTGTTTCAAATACAGGGTAAAATAGCGCCCTTGTGGTTTTGATTGTTTACATTTTACTGAAAATGAAAATAAATCAATATTGGCACCATAAGTAATGTAGAGGAGATTGAGTTCAACAGCATGATATCAATAACTTGATACCCCCCAAAATTGTGATAAGCCCTTCTGGCTCTCAGCAATTAGAGACATCATTCCTATATTCATATCATATTTAAATATTTCTCATAGATGGTGGTGATGTCAGGCCATCTGCTCTGCTGGTATATGACAAGAACTTTGTGGAGCCCAGCTTGTCTGATGAGGAGAAGACAGAGGAAAAGAAGAAGAAACAAGAGGTGAATTTAAATCTTTCAATTTTTAATTTGTAATTTGTAATTTTTTAATTATTTTTTTTTCTATTTTTTTTTAGATAGGGCATAGAGGTGAGAGTCTTTTCTTTTGAGAGCTTCTTTTCTGATTTTGTGGGAAGCAACTTCATTGGGTTTTTTTGGTTTTTTCACTTATGCTGAAGAAGAGTGATATTAATGAAAATTTTATAGAAATCACATTGCATTCTATCATTCTTTGTATAATTTTACTCAATCTATTATTCAAAGGCAAACCTTTGAAGGGATGGAGTAGTTTGGGTTGAGATGGAGCTTCAGGTTTCCATTTTTGTGTGTGTGTGTGAGATGATAAGAAACCTCTATGAAATGATCATGAAAGAACATATTACACATTTGTACAATTGTAAGAAGAATTCAAATTATGTGATGAAAAATTGTTTTTAAATGGCTAAGATAGCCAAAACTAAAGAGGTCCCAATAAAAGATGGGACTCAGCTTTTATTTAGACCACATTAAATTACTTAGGATATCTCAGCCATTTCAAAACCGATTTTCATCAAACAAACTCAACCAAAATTAAATCATGCCTTTAATATGTAGTGGAAAGGTACTTTAATCATAACTCTTTAACTTTGTAGGTCTGCTGTCTTTTGCTTTTGGTTAGTTTATGTTTGCTTCTTTTTTTTTAGCTCGCTGACAAGCTGCTCCCTATCAGTCGATCCTTTGTCATGAAGGAGATGAAGATTGCTGGCTGGTCGGCAAACCTTCTGCAGAATGCATCAGGGGAGGTGAGTTTTCTGATGTTTGGCAAAAAATAAAGAGTATAAATCACTGTGTACCGTACATTTTACTCGCTTTCGAACTATGTTCTACTTATAAGGTAGCGTGATCGAAGAATGGAAATTACTACATTGTGCAGAGCTGCAACAAAATAAGTTGAAAGCAAAACCAGATCAGATAGTTTCTAGGTTGCTGAAGGTGTATTGAGCAAATAAAATGCTTGTTTTCACTAGTTGGTATTCCAACCTAAAGGGAATGAGCGTAGTCTTCAATGCTATTGAGTACCAGTTGCGATATCATCAATTGCTGAAGTGCCTCTCTAGACAGAGTGGCAAATGGAATTTAACAGAATTTTTGCGTTCAAATTTATGAAATTCTTCCATCGAGAGGTTTTTATGCAACTGATTGACAAATTGTCCTACATCGACGTAAACATCGATGTAGGGCAATTTGTCAGTCAGTTGCAGAATTTTTACAATTGATCACTTTTGAAGGAGATGTTTTAAATGGGATTGTGCAGTTTTCCACACTCTTTTACTATGTGAACTACTAAGAACCTTCTGCTTTTTCTGAATCCACATACCGTAATTCCACATTTAATTGAGTCTTCTCCCTTTAAATTGCACAGATTGGAAACATGTCTGTATGGAACTATGGTGGTGACTTCAAAGTAATTGATGGTGGGGATGGTACAGAGAAGAGTAAGTTGAAGTTCTTGTGTCTCTTTTGCAACCCTGAAACTTTAACTTGTTTTATGACTTGGTATATTTTAGAGGTAGGTAATTCAGACTTTTCCTCTGATTAATAAAGCTGGCAGTGTTTTTACTGTGGAAAGGAAAACAACTACACAGTAGATTTTCAGTAAATTCATTCCCCCCCCCATTAAAAAGAGAATGAACAAAAAACAACCAGTACTCAAGGGGAGAGTATTCTCAACTGACATGGCATAGCATGACAGAGCAGAACCGTGTCTTTTACCATCTACACATATGGTATTTCGTTGGTAAGAAACACGTTAACAAATTGCTGTGGAATTTCACACCACCGTGATGGTAATTCAAATTTGAAGCACCTGCCAATAGCACCCTTCATCTAGGCACTTCGCCCCCAGTGCTTCGTCCAGTATCTGAAAGGACTGTACTGCAGATGATGAAAGTAGCCTTTAAATTGAAGACATTTTGACCTATTTGGTAAGTCCTTTGGAGGCTAGGGGGAATAATGATGGTTCTGATATGGGTACAGTAAGGGTGATGAGTGGACTTACATGCTTGTACCTGGGATGATTGGTCAGGAAAGAGCCCATGCTGCGCTTGTCATAAAACACTGATCGTACACCAACTGTAAATAATTCAGTAAGTTACCTCTTGTAGCCACAAATATTTGTATAGGAAGGTTTTGGAATGATGGTCACAACATTTAAAAATAGCAAGACTTCATAGCTTAGGTCCATGTGGGTACAATATAAAACTCACATGGACATATATTATCTGACAGTGTATACCAGCCAACTGTTTCCATGCTTGATATAGGAACGTTCTTGGAAAGAAAGAACTGCAACTAATCATGAATTCATTCTTATTTTCTTTCTTCTTTTTCTTTTTGTCAGTAGAAGTAGATGATAAAGCATGCAAGATCGGTGACACTTTACAATTTTTTGTTTTGTCTGGCAGCTGCTTCTATTTTTGTGTCACCAATAGTATCTCAGGTAAACTGTATAATATACTTCTATACCTTGCCTCCCCACATACTGACAGAGATGTATCCTTGTTCTCTTGCCCCCCCCCCCCCCCTAGTGTTTGTGACGTCTTTCATGCAGTGCACCAAGTCACAGGATATTGACCTTACCCAGCACTTCTCTGAAAAACATCTGGACAGTGCCCCAGAAATTCAGGTACTCCAGTGGATACCAGCGCAAATGATAGTTGCTATGCCAACCGAGCTGAGATATGCTACTTTTCAGAATGCCACAAACTGCAAATTCTTATATGAGCATTAAATCATACATGTAGCAAGTATCTCTATCAACCCTTTATGTGCCCACATACATGTAGTTGTAACTTGCTCCGCTGTTTCACTAGCATTTGGGCTAAGAAGCCCTTCCAAACCAACTCAAACGCAGCAGTGTGACAGTTTTTTTTTAATAACTGCAGAGTACAGTACACTGTAATTATGCTGGAAGATTAGCATGCTGGCACAATTCCCACTCACAGACAGTAGGTAATCCCAATAATAGTACCAGTTGGCAAAGAATTCCATCCCACAGATGTGCCAAATGCCAGTTAGGTACAATTAAAGGTGAAACAGGAGAAGGATTACAGCGCAAGCATACAAACCTTGAGAGCTATATCTTTAAGTTCGTCATATGTGTGTGTGTGTCCATGTATAGTATTTTTGTTATGTGGTTAACTTGAGTATTTCAGTTGAACATTTTATTTCAATGTTTCATTTCCTGCTGCTGCTGTTGTAATGCTTCAACAAAAACGTATTCATGGTCTGTGGGGTCGGAATTCCAGAATTCAAATCTGTCTGTGACTTAACCCTAATCAGGTTGGGGGGGGGGGAATCCACCCCCCCCCTCGACGTTTCGCGCAATATCTTCACAGCCCGATAAGCTCCCGCCGCAATGTTTCATGTCTTTTTTCTTTCAAGTATCGCGCAACTTTTGAGACCAAAATTGTTGCGCTGGGGCGTACCATTTTGACGCGACGCCCGTTCGACAAAAATTTGTCAACCCCAAAATTGTTCCAAAACGTGATTTTGAGTACAAATCCAATGCAAATTGTGTTTTTTCTATTAATTCACATAAAAATTCATATCTTGACTTAGAATGGACGAAATTAATTCATTTTAGCATAATAAAGCTTCAAAAAATGTCTGTGACAACTTTTGGCCAAAAAACAAACGAAAACAAAAGGTCGAAAAACGAGGAAATACATAAGAAATTCAAAAAACAATCAAATACATAAGAAATTAATTTCAATACAGATTTTTTTTTTATCCTATGTCTCAGGAGAATGATACAAGAAACATTTTTAAAGAGAAATTAGCTTAATTAGAGCATTAATAAGTGATTTAGAGCCCAAAACTGATTTTATGCATAAATTACAATAATTAATTGATATAAAATATAAGAAAAATTTTTCGGAGAAAGCAACCATACATTTTGATAGTATACGTCGCGTGTGCCGATTTTCGGCGCGATCACGTGTTCCATAGGCGAGATCTGAAGGGGGGGGCAGGATCGTAAAAATGGATTGAAAGTAATATTGTCAAATTTGACCAGTTTACGTGTTATCTCTATGGGAGAGCAGTTTTTCTGGCAGTGAAAATTGACATGACTCTCTTTTTCGAGCACTAGCTCACTTATGCTTCAGTAAATTTCTCCCAGATTTTAGTATGTTGTAGCTGAGACTTTGGGCTATCGTAAGTGTGCCCTCCATTTTTTCATACGATTTCGGCATCACGTCAAAAAACTTGGTTAAAAATGGCACGAGGCTTCGATGCAGCGTCATTCTGCTTAATACACAGGGCCTATGGAGAATGAAATAGGTCATTGCGTAGCGCATCCGACTCGTAATCCTAAGGTGCCTGGTTCGAGGCTCACCCCTGCCAATATTTTTTTAAAATTTTTTTAAACACTTTTTTTCTTCTTTTTCTTTAGTTAATCTTAATCTCTCTTTCCTTACTTTATCTTTTTCTGATTTTTTATGCTTCTCCTTCAAATTTCTATAAAATAACATAATTTTTTCTTTATTTTTCTTTCTTTCTACTACTTTCTGTGCAATAGATGAACAACAACAATGGCTATCAATCCCATATTTTGCACATGTTTAGTACATGTCACGTACATTATTTCATAAAATAACAACTACTTGATCGGACACCATCTTGGGTATGTAAATCAGGGTCAAAGGTCATAAATGTTTCATCCTGTATCTTGGTGAATACCTGTCCTATCTTTCCCATATTTTGCACACGCAAAGACCATGTTACAAGAATCATTTCATAAAATAATCACTTTTTGCTTAGACGCCATCTTGGGTGTGTAAAGTGAGGTCAAAGGTCAAATATACTTCATTCTGTATTTCCGTTAGTGTATACGGAATTCGGTACCAAAGATGGCAGGTCTCACTCCCTTTTCTAAATGAGAATCCAAACATCACACGGCCAATGTCCCGTCAACACAGATGAAACCTGTATGGCCATGAATATTTGGATCAGGACTCAAATCATTGATTTTCGAAGAGATCGGATCACCTAATTTGTCAGTGTTGACAAATTCCGGTTCTAGTTTTCAGATTTTACACTTGAATAACTGTAAATTGGTAATACTAGGCACAGAGTTTCAGAATTTATGGTGATTGGGATGAGGAATAAGTATGTTTTCAAGATTGGTAACAACTCACAATGAACAAGGATGATGACATGGTAGCCTCACCATAGGCATGCATGAGTGGGGGCTCAAGGCAGCAGAACAAAAGAAGAAAACATGCATAATTCTACACGGGTGAACTTGCTAAACATGCTGTATTATAGTGGAATCACATTGCTACATATTATGCTATTTTCTGAAATTTGTGAGCCTCCTGCCACATGTTATCATCTTTGTTCAGTGTAATCTGTTTTGGGCTTTTTCAGAGTACTGTATACGCCAAATATTTTGCAAGGTTTTTATTTTCACGAATTTTGCGAGTCAGGTGCTATTCGCAAAATTAAAGACACGCGAAAATATTGACTCTGATCCCAATGTGAATGTGATGTATGCGTGTACACTTCTCCTTTCAGTACAGGACTCCACGATCTGAACTTAACCACTCGTGAAATCATCGGGAATTCCCGATTCGCAAAAATTTAGACTCACAAAATATATTGCGTATACAGTATTGGTTTCTCAGATCTAGGAACTTAATGAATTAAACAAATCTACACATGGAGCAGTCGATTTATGTAAGACATGATGTGAAATTATGAAAAGCGTCTGGAATTCCTCCCATTAAGGTTGGAGAATCTTTCCATGAGGGCTGCAACCAGGGCGGCTACTACTCCTTCACTGTCTACCTGTCGGACGCCAATGGCGAGGTGATCTCAAGGCAGTCTACTGGGAGGAAAGGGAGTATCTCTCAGTCCGGCTGGATCCGGGAAAGCTTCAACTTCCGGGACTACGGTCCTGGCGTTCGCATCATCACCTTTGAGAGTTCAGGTACAGGGAATGAAATGGAAAGCACAAGATGTGTTGCAAAACTATTTGTAGGTTGTGGCTACATTTTTTCTTCTGTTCAACAGTTACGCTGCAGGAGACTATACATGGATATGTGTAGTACCAAGGTTTAAGCTGAACAAAAAAAAAAAAAATGAAAGAAAGAGAACGATCCAGGGTTCTAAAAAATTGCATGATCATTACGTATTGTGTGTGTTTATTTTTTGTCTTCTAACCAAGCAATTATAATGTGTGTAGTAGTTTACCCTACGTTCAGACGATCCCCCGCTTTTTTTTTTTTTTTGGGGGGGGGGGCAGTTTAAAATCCCCCACTGAAAGGGGAACAAAATCATGGCTGGTGGTTTCAGCTGAGTGTTCTGTCATTGTTCGTAGTGCTGCAGGGCGCACGATTGCAAATTTATACGATAGCAATGTGTACAGCTCCCGATTGCCTACTTCGCCACAACCTGTCGAGCATGCGCACTTCTGAGGGAAACAGCTGCGCGAGAGATCAAGGTCAGTCCCCCACTAGAATTTTGTTGCCAGACTCGACAAGCTTGCCGGGGGAGCGGGGAATGTCCCACCAAGCGTTCACACGATGGGATTGCCGGGGAAAGTCCTGGCAAACTGGTCATTCTCCGTGAAGCGGGGGATCGTCTCAACGCAGTGTTAGTCTCACCTATCTAACTGTATCCATGCTAGTCGTGGGATGCAGTTTATCTGAATATATTATGCCAGTGCATCATAGTTAAGAGCTACATGTCTGTATAGGTATTACACTGACATGCCAAAAAGTGATAACGGTTCATTGTTGAAATTCAATACTAATTCTCTGATGCCATAACAAAGAATCAACAAATTTCGATTGTCTTGACACAGGGAAAGACGACAAGTACTGGGGTGGCCACTTTGGGACACGGATGTCGGCTGGCTTCGTGCGGGTAAAGAATGAGATCAGCCCGGCAAACGATGACGTCTTTGATGACGTCGAAACCATGTCCGAGGAAAACCGTGGTCGGGATATCACGACCTTCCTGAACCAGCTGGTTGCAAAACACAAGAATGCTCTTGATGATATATCCTCACAGAAAGGTAGGTAGCATGTGGCCAACCTGACAACTGTGAATAGTCCCCATACGTATATCTATGTCAGCAGCAATCTGCACCATTATACTGCAGACCTGTTTATAGCTGCACGCATTTATACATAATACACTACAAACTTCACAGGCAATCTTCACAAAGCTTCTTGATGCAACCAGAATCGTACAAAGTATATTGTGTGCTTATGTGAATAACATTGTAACAGTTATACTGGATATTACCATGAGAAAAATTCAGTACACCAAGCTAAAAATAATGTATAGAGAGACTAGCTATATAATATGCAAACATGTCGTTGACTGTATTCATAAATAATCTACCAACTGTGGTGTGCTCAAAGCTGTTGTTTATATCAACTACTTGCAACTTTATATCTACTTGAAACTTTATATTGTTCACATTTGAAGTCCCCCAAAAATTGCCTAAAAGAAGTAAAATTGGAATATGATTTTGTTTGAAATAATCAATGTGATATGTTGAATCAATCTTATTGTCTTGTATAACATGCTAATAGTATTAGACAAGAATGTACACACTTATTCTAGTCCTACGTACGTACCTATAATTGTGAGATATTAATTTCAAAGATGCTTGCCTCAGAGTTTCTAAGTACTGATAAGTGACACATATTATATAAACCCTTCAGCTGCTAATGTTTGGATCCACTTCTAAATTCATCATCCACTTTAAAGAACACGAGAAACCACAAAAGAAGTCCCAAGCCCAGGAAGCTGCTGTAGCTTTTAACACCACTCCCGGCGACTTCCAGCCGAGCAGGATCGCCACGCGCCTCGGCAAGCGGGAAATTCGAGTCTTCGTCTCCAGCACCTTCCGGGACTTTGGCGAGGAGCGAGAGCTGATCATAAAGAAGGTGTTCCGGGAGGTCAACCGCCTGTGCCTGGACCGCGGCGTCTTCTTCACCTACGTCGACCTCCGCTGGGGTATCACAGAGAAGGATACCCAGGATGGGAAGACGATCGCCATCTGCCTCCGAGAGGTACGTAGGGTGTGGGTCCTTCGCCCTCCCCCGCCTACTTTGATTTCGGTCTCATTGCATTCATATTGGGTCAAATCTTTCTTAACTGTCACTGGAGCAAGTGTTGTGTCACTGTTACCATAACAGTTATACTTGTACCTCTCTCAGCCGCTTTGTAAATGGTCTCAGCAGGCAGTCACTCTCTGTATGAACCAACTCAATACAACATTTAAAGACATGTATGTATCACAGTGCTTCAGAAGCGCTCCTGCCCCTGACTCTGTGTGAAAATGGGGCTTTACGTACATGGGATATCCACAGAGCTAAATCTATGTAGGAGTATACAATGTGTAAATGGGGTACCCAGTAGTAAGCTACCCAATACATTTATCATTGCTAGTTTAAAGGGATGGTGTAGTTTTGGTTGAGACCTAATTTCAGGTTTCTAACATTTTTTGGTGAGATAATGAGAAACCTCTTATGAAGTATGAAAGATCATGTAATTCTATGAGGAATTCAACGTTTATTTGATAAAAATTGGTTTTGAAATGGCTGAGATATCCAAAAAAGAGCGATTCTAATAAAGTGTGGGACCCACACTTTATTACGATTGTTTTGTTTTACTTTGTTTTTAGATGTTTCAGTCATTTAAAACCCGATTTTTTTCAAATAAACTTTGAATTCCTCTTCAAATTTTATGTTCTGTACTATATCATAAGTGCTTTCTTGGTATCTCGCAAAAAGTTAAAAGACCAATTCCCATCTCCACCAATACTGTACCATCCCTTTAATAGCAATTGTGCTTCATGAAGTAACTGCCCCGGCTGGAACACTACCAAGGGAGTGGATGGAATGCATTTCAGGAGTAAGGTTAAGTACAGTAACTTGGATAATGATGTGTTGTAAAACTAGAGGGAGAGGTGGTAGATGAAAGAAATAATGGTACAATCACTCTATAGACAGATGCATGTAGTCTGTTTTTCCGTAACTGAAAACATTTCTTCAAAATGTTATCCTTAGATTGATAAGTGCCGTCCATATTTCATCTGCTTGGTGGGCGACCGATTCGGCTGGAGTCAGAAGGAAGAGAAGCCGGACGACACCCTCAACAAGAGCTTTGACTATGCCCAAGAGAACCACCGCGAGCTGTCGTGGATTGACGCATACCGCTATGGGAGCAGCGTGACCCAGGTGTGGACTTCACTATGTTTTGTCTTGGTTAAACCTGTTATGTGCATCTTTCCAAGAGCCTACAACTACATGTTAGAATTCAGCTAGTTTCTAAGAACTATATTTTACTATTTTGTTTCAGTCAAAATGATATTGATATTATCGTCATCAGTAGTAGTAGTAGTAGTAGTAGTAGTAGAAGTATTAGTAATTCATCTTATTATTATTATTGTTATTATTGTTATTGTCATTATTAGTATTATTGTTATTATTATTATTAGTGTTGTTATTATTATTATTATTATTATTATTATCATCATCATCCTTATTCTTTAAAGTTTTACTGAATAAATGGAATGCTATGACAGCTGAAAGTGCATGTTGCTTCTCCAATGATAAAAGATATTTATTACTTCTTTCTCCATATTCTATCCAATTTTCCTTAGACCGTATAATCAAACCTTCAGTAATTTCAGTATGATATTTTTCTAATAATTGTTTGGCTTGTTCATATTCTTCCATCTTTTTTCTATCTATTTGCTCACCCATCTGTTCTATGTCTTGTATTTTCTTTTCTAATCTAATATTTTTCTCTGCATAACATCTAATTGAGCTTTCTCCTTACTGTACTTTTGTGCAAATCGTCTTTCCTTAAATTTCAAATATTCCCACATTGAATTGGGATTAAACATATTGGCTTCTATCTTCCACTCTTGAAAATTAACTTTCAACTCGTGACAGAATGTACTGTCTGTACAAAGAGACGAATTAAACTTCCAGTAACCTTTACCGGAACTTTGTTTTTTGATTTCTAATTGTACAAAAATTGCAGAGTGGTCCATGGAGACGGATGGTACTATATCTACTTTTGACACTACATTTGGTATATCCTGGTGCTCAAATGGGATGAACCAATAATCAAGTGTGCTCTGACTAGTGAAATTTCGTTTTCTCCTAGTGTACTGTTTAGCCTTAAAAAAAAAAACGACAAGCTATTGAAGGGATATTTACGAGATTTCATTCCAACTATCGCCGCTCCCTAGATATCGCTCACCCTGAGAGTTTTCAGTGGGCCCAGAGCATCTTTACTACCTGCTTTGTATTTGATCATGCATGGGACTGACCTGGGTATGAATGCGAAGTCTCCAGCAGCGCGAAATTCGCAAACCTTTTTCATAAGGATCTGGTGTTCCTTGCGAGTCGTCGGATGGACATCATCGCTGACATAGAATTGAACTCTGTTGACTTTCGGGGAGTTACCTTTTGGTGATGCCGCCCGGAGAAAGGTTTCGCGATCACGGTAGCGTAGGAATTGGATGTGAATCGGCCTTGGGTGCTGCTTCCCGTTGCTATGGTTGCGGCTCTGCCCCCCCACGGAAAAAAGCAGTAACTGACATTTTTATGAATCTGTACTTTTTTGGAAAAATGAATAGTTTACCCAATGCTCTTAAATGTGAATAAGTCAGTTTTGAAAAAAAAAATTAAGATTGACCAAAAATGCAATTTTTCACTTTTGCAAAAAGCAGTAACTGCATCCAGTCGATTCAACTTTTCAAGTTTCCCCACGGAAGAAAGCAGTAACCAACAAAACCTACGGAAGAAAGCAGTAACTAACAATTTAGTCTAATAATTCAGACTCTGTAATCCTGCCTGTACATTTTTTCCTGATTTTTTTTTTCAAATTCTATCAATTTTCTAAAACAACATAAACAGCAGTTTCTTCATTAATTTCGGGGAGTAGATATAAAAAGATTGTTTCACCAGTAACTTGACTCTGCCCGCAGGGAATCATTATGACAAGTTGTAGAAAAAAAGTTTCTTTCTGGAGACTAGCAGAGCTAACAATACTGAGCGCACTCAACGAGTGCAGAATACGCGTACTGCATGCGCGCATAAATTTTGCAGCATGCCTACAACATGTCATACACTGCTGCAGCAGTAACTGCAGAATTCATCACACACAGTACAGTCTAGTCATCACTTGCACAGTACAGTACAGTCTGAGTGACAGTGCCAACCATGCAGTCACACAGTGACTGAAAATTTTCTGCAGTCCAGGCATGCCTGCAAATCTATCATGAATTGCAGAGGAACCAGAAAATCAAGGTGAGCTGAAAATATGAGTAGAAATTTTGAATGGAGATGAGCACTAGATCTAACCGTTAGTATACACTAGAGGTCTAGTCTAGTAGTAGATCATCTAACGCTAGGTCTACCGCGTACCAGACCATTCACTTCAATTACCTTACTGCTGTTGTGTTACACAAAATACCATTTATTCCTAGATAGAGCAGAAGCGACAAGACCGAGTCTAGGTCTAACGTTAGGTCCTAGATCTTATAGATCTAGACTAACCAGAAAGTAGAAGAACTTTATAAGCTGGTGGTGGTAACAGTTCTCCTCACTATGGTCATGTGACATGTGCAGTTACTGCTTTTTTCCATGGGGAAAACAGCAGACTCCTGGCCATCTGTAGACCGAGTGCAGTTACTGCTTTTTTCCGTGGGGAAACTACCCAGAATCAAGGGTGAGTCACCGCAGTAACTACATTTTCCTAAATAACATCTAAAAAATAACGGAAACACAATTTTTTCCGAGGTTTTGTTAGACAACTAGGTATGGTTCATAATCATACCACAAAATTATTTTCGACTGTTTCTGTGTTTTTAAAGAATCTGCAAAAAACACAAAATCGCATTTATCTCAGCTCAGCGGATATGCAGTTACTGCTTTCTTCCGTGGGGAGGCAGGGCTCCCCACTTGTCCCATGAGTGTTCGATGAGCTTTCTCAATTTCCATCGACTGGCAAACTCCAAGCAGGTGCTTAGCGAGCGTGTGAACGAAAACTGCGCATTCCATGACGTCACCTTCTGCCTTCTCGGGGATGTTATGTAGCACCACATTTTTCCTTTTGCTGCGGTTCACGAGAACCACCAACTGAGCGTTTAACTCATCTGTTGCCGATGTGCTTGCTTTGGAAGAAATGGCCGTAGATAATTCCTCCATCTGAGTTTCCATGTATGAAAACCCATGGTCCAGGTTGGCGTTGTTGGTTTCTAAGCTCTTCAACCTTTCTTCGATGTTGTCAACCCGTTTTTTGACGGCCTGCATATTGCTCAAGAGAGTGTCCAGAATCGGCATTTTCTGCCAAATGTCTTTCAGCATTTCAGCGTCTGTCGGCATTCTAAGGGTTGACTTCTTGGCGATGCCAGCCATTCGCTCAGTGATGTAATGTCTAGTCACGTAGCGTATGTATATGGAAGAGTCGCCGTAGGTATAGTAGGAAAGCAAAGCTCATACGAGTTCAGCTCACTTACTTGCTTATACACTGTAGGTGTCCAGTTTTTCTCCAACTAGGCAGGATAACGCAATATAGTACTGTAGTAACAGGTATACAAGAACAAAAAATGAGGCCCGTTGACACAAATAGATGAAAACAGTAATAAAACTGGGAGCTCCAAGTATTGGTGTGCTTACATTTCGCCGGTGATACCGCCCTCTCCTGAAAGTGCATGTTGCGATCATACCCCCTTTGTTTCTTTTTTCCCTCACATGATATCAAAAATATACAAACTCCCAAGATTTAGGCCTACCAGAAGTCGAAGTCTTTATCAACAAATTGGATTTCTCTGAGGCTACTTGTTGACAATACTTCCTGGTAAAGTGCGAACAAAAGCATGCCTTCCCATTCTCTTATAGCGTACCTCTGATTACTGTTAACATTTCCTTTTTTTTCCCCTCTCTCAGCTGGAGGTTTTGCATGGAGCCATGAGGCCCCATGTGGACATCCGAAAGGATCGCGTCAGGTTTTACGTCCGGCAGTCGCGGGTCAAGAGGGATGAATTGCCCCCAGCGGAAGACAAGGAAGCCAAGGTGAGTTGGCTCCTTCAATCAGCTGAAAGATGTAACCTTTAACCCCTGTGGTTGTATATCCACAGCCATAGGGGTTAAAGGTCAAAGTAGAATGGAAAATGTCCTTGACGCATTTCATGCCACGCCAATTCACTCATACAGCTAAACACACCTTGCATGACCACACAATGTTAATGTTGCATTTCTAGAGCTTTTTAAAGCATTTCTGTGTGTGGTAGAGAATAGCAGTCAAGGTTGGTTTATAGTGACCACCTGTTTGAATGTGTCCACTGCTTTATGTATTAACCACCTTGAATTACCCCCAAAGAATGCACCGTTTAAGAGACCTCAAATTATCATAATGATTTAATAACATTTTTGTTATCCTTTGTTTTTATTCGCTGTACTGCTATATACAGCACTTCTATATTGATTTTTCTTTCAGTTTCATCATGCACTGTACTGCACTTTTTGCAGTGTACTTTACTCTGAGAACTCAGTTAAGTTGTAGCTATTATTGTTTTTTTATAGTATCATTCAATTAACCCATCCTCACTAACACCATCACTGTTCAGGGGGAGACGCAGTGGCACTTTGACCAGCAGCAACAGCTCAGGGAGACAATCCTCGGCTCTGGCTACCCATGCAAGGTGTTTGAGGGCGCCCTTGATGCTTCAGCCATGATAAGAGAGGTAAGTACAGTCTGGGTGTCTATGAAAGTCACACCCTAATGTATATTGGAGTGATGCCGTGGAAGAAGTACTAGAGTACTGTCCACCTCCAGTGCTACCCTTGTGGGAATGTTTAAACTATATCTGACATTCAATAAAAGCACTGTTTACAGCTGTGGAGAGTTGTTCAAATGCAGTCCAAAGATATCATGAGCGGGAGAGGAGAAATCTACACAAG
The DNA here is from genome assembly GCF_040938485.1 of Diadema antillarum. Lineage (NCBI taxonomy): Eukaryota > Metazoa > Echinodermata > Echinoidea > Diadematoida > Diadematidae > Diadema > Diadema antillarum. Next base: position 6,678,150 of record NW_027270890.1, on the reverse strand, counting down.
GACACTGCATTTTAGTCAAATGTCATTGCCTATCACTCTGTTGGCAATGAATTTCTGTGTAATATAGATTTCATCTCGCAAATAGTGTGTGCTACTTTTTTGTGTCCATGTGTGCTTTTGTGATACCATTCTTTGAATTTATTGTTCATCATTGTGTATGTTTGTGTGTTTATTTATTTGTTTGTTTGTTTGTATTCAAGGACCTGCGGCAGTGCATTGATGAAGACTTTCCCCCTGGAACCAACCTTACTCACCTTGAACAAGAGAGGGAGGCACACTTAGCATTTGCCGAGGCGAGGAGGCGTGTCTACATTGGTCGGCAAGAATATTTTAACGCCATAGATGATTACTTCTCCTCCCACAAGAAGGTGAGAGATTTGAACTCTTGTTTCCAGGGTGGTAATTCTTTCAAGGATACAAATTCTTGAGGAAATATACAATGTATGTATGTGTCTCGAGAAATTACTGTCCTGAAAAGGTGACTTGTCATTTTATTGTGTGACTGTGGCACTAGATTTCAGGCATTACGTGTATCTTTCCACAGCACTTTAATGTCATGGTTTTCTCTCAGCAAAAGAGCAACCAGTTGAGAACAAGTCCCAAGTATACTCTGGCAGATGTCTTTGGGAAATTTGTGTTGTAGCAAAATCAGCCCATCCTCCACGGGTTCAAACAAAATAGCAAGTGTTTGGGAGTGTGATTCCTGGAAAATTCTATCAGAATTCTTTTGTGAAGTGGCTTGCTACATGAAATTCCATGCCAATATCCATTCCTACACTGTAAACATTGTTCTATTCAGATCATAGTATCATTATGTGATTGTTTGTTGTTGTTTTTATTTATTTATATTGCTGTGGTCACAATAGAAACCACTGACTATTGTTGGCGAGTCTGGATCGGGGAAGTCTGCCCTCATTGCTAATTGGTCAGGCCGATTCCAGGAGAGCAACCCAAAGGCCTTCGTCTTCCTACACTTCATTGGGAGTTCAGCGGAGAGCGCCTCCTACCTCAATCTCCTCAGAAGGTTTGTTTTCACCAGCAAATACTCAGGTTGTCATGTTTTTTTCTCTCAAAATGCTAATTTCCCTGAGAGAAATGGCATTTATTAATTGTTTTAATCACATGCCCTTCCACCTTGATCTCCTCGGAAGGTTTTATACCAGTGAAGACTTAGGTTGTTATGTTCTTTTCCTGGATAAAAGAATGCTAATTCCCCCAACAGAAATGACAATTGTTGATTGCTTAAACATCTTAAAGTTTGTTTGTTTGTTTGTTTATTTTTTGTGTTTTTTTTTGTGGGGGGGGGGGGGGGGGGGATGGGGGGTTACGGGGTGGGTTAGCCAATCATTAGCAAGTTTTGTGGAAAATGTTATTTTCCCAAATTGTAATACTATTTATGTTTCTATTGCAAGAAAGTTAAAATGCTGTTTTTGGACCAAAAATATCCCCTTTTCCAGCTTGAGAATACTGCAGGGCTGTTTACAAGGTTGGCACCCCTGCCTTAACTTACTGCTGAGATACAACTACATGCACAATCATATTTTCAGGCAGAGTTTGTTCTCTGTGACTTAGGAAGAAAGTAGGTCAAACATTTTTTTTTTTTTTCTGACCCATTGAAAACTACTCCCAAATATTCTCAGGCTGGGGTAAGTGGGAACTGGGTGTTATGAGAAAATCAGTCCTTCAATAGGTCGATATCCCACTATAGGTAGATTTCCCAATCTAAAGAGGGCCATGCATCAAAGTAACCAAAACTTTGACATGGCATGATGCTATGAACAGATTGTCTGATTTCCCTCAAACTCATTCTGCACTCTCTGAATGTACATAACTATAGTAATGTGTGGGAAATTCCTTGAACAGATTGTCACGATGCTCATTCAAAGGTTTTTGAACATCTAACCACTTTGCGATGGGGTTTTCATCAGTGCTTCACAATCTGTGACATGATTTATCGCGATCATTTTGTTGCCACCGTGCTGCATTTAATAGAAAAAGCATATTCGGTCTTCATATTGCCATGTGTGTTATTACTATAATCATTATTATAGCCTTACTCTCTCCTTTCCTCTGACTTTCTGTTCATCTGTCTGTCTGTCTTTCTGTCATCATGTCCATCTGTCTGTCTGTATACCTGTCATCTGTCTGTCTCTCTTTCTATCATTCTGTCTGTCTGTCTTTTGTCCATCATTATCTCTGAGCAGGCTGTATGAAGAGATGAAAGAATTCTACCGACTGGACCTCGAGGTGCCCACCTCAGACAGGAACCTGGTCATCGACCTCCCCTCCTGGCTCAAGATTGCTGGTAACAGGTCAAAGGTCATGATTGTCCTGGATGCTCTCAATCAGCTGGACAGTGGTGCAGGAGGCAGTGGTCAGTGGAGTCTCGTTTGCTTTGACCATGTTTCTTGGGATCATAGAATCAAACTAAAATTTGCAGTGGATCAGCAGTTCACTTGGCAGATAACAAGCTACATTTGATTTCCTTGACTCATAGTAAGCAAATAATCAACGTTGGTGAAGGTGATGGGACAAACTATTACTTCCGAGGAGATCTGGATGTAGCTATCTTTCCGAAGTGCAGCTGTGGAAAGATAGCGTACACATTCATATCGCCCAGGAAGTGATAGTTTGTCTCATTGCCTGAAACTAAAAGTTGATTATTTGCTTTATATTCCACATCTAGGGTCCTAGATATTCCCATTTCATTCCAGAATCTAACGTTACATCTGAAACCATTTTAGCTGTCTTTAGTTATCCTTTTAGGGGTATTAAGTACAGAATACACTGTACCGGCAACCAATCACGGAGAGCGCAAATCGCTCTGAAAAGAGCGTACGCTTGCCGATACACACGACACACGAGTCACTGTAAATATTAATCCGCTCTGCGATGATCGCGATACGGTCCGTGATTCGGCTGAGAGTGTGGTATTCATACGTGGTTTTCGGGGGTTTCGGGGCTTGTACGATCTATGTAAACTAATTTTACATGTAACGAGTTAGAAAGTTAACTTACCAATCATGTTGTTGCTAAAACGATGTCCAACGTGGTCGTTAGAATTCTAGTTGTAAATGTTCACAACGCAGTTGTTAAACTGAAATGTCGCATTTCTGTTCTGGTTCTAAACTTGCACATTTCTGTTCTCAACCGTAGGCTGAGCAACGAACAATTCAGTGTTTTCCACTGCAGCTAGCAAACGTTCCACCTGACTGTTTGAAATGTCCAAAAAGTCATCAATATCATCATCAATATTACCACTATTATTACTAACTTCAGCAGTTTGTGTTTGGTTTTGTGTGCAGCGCTGGTCTTGCTGGCCGTGATGAGATGGACCTGGCTCTTGTTGTGCATGGCCAAGTGCATTAGATATTGTTTCACTCATTTTCATTTTTTGTTGGTCGCTCGTTTGCGCGTAATGTTTGATGCTTGTTTCAGATCTATGCCCTGAAACAGTCATTATGTCCCTTGAAGGAAAACCGGCATGATCAAGAGTGGTAATGGATGTTGCTCTTAAACAGTGATTAGTGTAGTCAGTCGAGCATCCTGCTTCCCTGCTAATCGTCTTCATCATACTTCTAAGAGTGTGAATTCCAACTCGAATGTTGTCATACCAAGGTCCATCACCATATCGTCCAGCTCCTTTTGGTTTTTGCCAAAGAAATGGCGATTTGGGATTTAGTTTAGATTTGTATTTCAGGAGTGTTTCCACAGGGCACCTACTACTCCCAGGTATTTCGAACATACGTCCTCCTTGGCTGTTAGAGTCGTCGTCAGGGTGATTCTTTGTAGCTTTGTCGACGATGCGAAAATAACGGTGACCATTTCGTTCACTAAGAATAAAGTCATCAGCCTTCATATCATGCAAATTTTCTTCTCCTCGGTAGGCAAAATGGGTCATAATATCCACAAATACTCTACGCTGTAATCCACGCGGAGTGTCCAAGTCCAGACTGTTTTGAATTTTGTTCATGTCGGTTTCACTAACAGTTTTGTGATGTTTTACGCTAGCTTTTCCTTCCACTTTGAGCTTCCGAAGAACAGTTTTAAACACACGACCCGATTTCGCAAAATTAGTGTCCTTGATAATGTCGATGTCTCGCAAATTCAGAAAATACTTCTGCAAACCATACTGCAAGGCCTGCATGGATTTTTTCCGGTGCGACTCACCACTACGCGATTTCACACCCGCATAAAACTTTCCAATCCAACGTTTTCAAGTCGATGTCCGCGAGCTGGTCGAAATCAACGTCCCCTAGAGCACCACAAAAATCCTTAAATATTCTGAGACTAAACTTCAACTGTCGTTTCGTATTCTTGCTTTCACTATCCTGCAGCAAGTCATCAATTTCAGCTTTGCTAAGCAGGTCAAATCTGATTTCTGCGGCCATTTTGTTGATTGAGCTACGATCGACGCGATGCTAAACAAATTACGTAGGCCCTGTGTTACCTCACTACGTTTTTAATACGTCTATGTCTACTGTACGCAGTACTACTTTAGAGACCATGGGCGATGCGCGTAGCTGATCGCGCACAGCGGCACCGAAGTAAAAGTGCGTTGCACTGTGTACTATCAAGTGACCTAGGTCACATGATAGTCCACAGTGCAACGCACTTTTATTTCGCGCGTACTCGTCTTGCGTTGGGACTGTGTGGACTGTGTGGAGATCAGCGAAACAAAAGGGCCTATCATCACAGAGTGTAACAAACTTTTCTTCTCAGGTGATGTGATGGGCAAAATTACGCTTCATCATGTGATCAGCTCTGGACCAATCCTATTGCAACATTCTTAGTATGTGGAATATGATAGATTTTAGCTTTTTTTGTGAGGCAGAAATCCAGTTCTCACTTTGTTAGCTGTGTAATCAAAAGGAAAACATTAATGTGTGTGTGTGTGTGTGTGTGTGTTATACTGCAATAATACAATGTTATTATTATTATTATTATCATTATTATTATTATTATTATTACTACTACTACTACTACTACTACTACTACTATTATTATTATTATTATTATTTTATTCGGCATTTCAGACAATGCGCATGTACAAGGATAAACACAAAACACATTTGATTCAGCATAGCAAAAATAAGATAAACGAGATATGAAACTCGTCACGCTGACGAGTTAGGTGATACGCTTGGGGTCATCAGGTGTCGGTCATCTGTGATCGACAAAGAAAAGAATGTGATATAGGCACCTTGAAGTTATATTGAGCGTGCATGCAAAACCGTTTCTCTAACCAATCGGCCACGGGACATCCCCGGAAATGGTAAGGCAAAAAAGAAATGTATGGATATTACAGGGGGAAAAAGTCAATGCCCACTCAACAATCGTGGCCGCGTGAACATGTATTGCATTGCTAGACGGAAATGCGGCCTTGTAACGACTGATGTCGCTATGCCATTTCTGGCAACTTGGGAAAAATACGCGCCGTAGACATAAAGCCTATAATCGGCTGGTTTTGATACCTTGCCTTTAATCACAATTTTCAGTGTGATGACGTCATCAAAGTACAAAACAATGACATGGTCTTGAAAGACAAATGTTCAAAGTACAACACCTCAGTCGTCGTCATTACATACTATGATCGGTTTGACAAAGTCAACCTGCAAAATGTTGCTGCAGTCGAAGCAATGTGGTCTCCAACACACAAAAAAGAGGGATATGGCGTGTGTCTGTGTGTCTGTGTGTGTGTATAGGTGCGTTTATATACGAACGTGATTTCTACATGGACGAATATGTAATACAAAATTGAAGAAAAAAAGTAAAATAGCTAAGTATTTTGTTTCGTGATCTTGTGGGGTTCGAACCCGCAACCTCAAGTCTCTGAGACGTCGCCTTTAACCACTCGGCCATACGTCTCGGCGAGAAAATATGAGGAACGTAAACTTATGTATGTGAAAGCTGAATCGGGAATCGTTTTGTCCACATTCCATTCTCATTTTCAGTTTTAAACTGCAAAATTGTCAACCTGATGATGAGATTTCAAAAAATAAAATGCATGATTACTGAAGCTTATTGTCTCAGCTACAACATACTTAAGTTTCAGAGGAAATGAAGCAAAATCAGCTGAGATAAAGGTGCTTAAACGTTGTCAAGTCAATGCATGGTTTTAAAAAAAATCACCTCCCATAGACAATACACGTAAACTTGTCCGATTTTGCATCTTTACCTTTAATCACAATTTAAGGTATGATGACGTCATCAAATTTCAAAACCATGACTTGGACTTAAAAGGCAAATGTTCAAAGTACAACATATCTGAATTTGGGATAATATTGAGCTTAAACAACAGAGATACGAGCAAATGAATGTCAGAAACAGTACCTCAAAAAAATTAATTCCACTTTTTTGATTTCAGATGATGATATGATGACGTCATAATGTATTTAGGGAAATATTGATACTTGAGACGTTATTTTCAATTCATATGCTTTTGTAATATGCAATAAAAACATAGGGTCACCTGACGTTTTAAAGAGCTATGGCGAAATAAACAAAGACATGTTTTTCGCTATATTTCCACATAGACGCGAACACGAAATTTCAACTTTGACGCCAGCGCATTCCTTTGTTATAGGTCAAAATTGATCGGAAATCAATGGATATTGTTACTTAATGTATCAGGAATCCAAATCTGTCAAAAAATGTGCATTTTCAGTTTGCTTACGCGCACTACGCGCGAAAATGTGCGGACGGACGCGAACGCGCGAAACGCTTAAAATTGTCTGAAACTTCGAGATTTCCCATTGGTAAGTTGTTTTGAGCCTTTTAAAAGTTTGACGCGCGCGTACGCGCGCGTAATAATGTCTTAGGTAATTAGCATTAAAATGTATGATAGAGCGTGACCTGAACTTAATGTCCGCCGAAAATGATACAGACATGACCTTTAGATATGAAGTTATGATCGATCATGTAACATGGTCCGAAAATCACAAAATGGCGCCTAGATGACGTCATAGATATGTTACTGTCATGAAAACCTTATTGTGGCTAGATTTTGTCATGAGACATGTTCCCTGAAAATGTCATGTTATTCCGTAATGTCATTCTTGAGATATTGATGACACAAAATTGTCCAGAAAGAAAGAAGAATAAAAAGAAATAAAGAGAGATTTTGACAATCACAATAGGTGATACGCTGATAGCGTATCACCTAATTATAACACAGAGACAAGTCGAAAGCACAAATGAGAGAGGGAAAAAAAAACCAATAGATCGGGTACTAACAGTAGTGTTTTGAATTCAAGCAGAATTTCATTTCATGATTTATGAATGCAATTAGTGATATAGGAATATTGTGAATTCTACATGAAAATTTCCATTTCATTTATCTTAGCTTGCAATGGATATCAAGGAAATATGTAGACTTCTCAACATCTCTCTCTCTCTCTCTCTCTCTCTATACAATATTTCTGTGTGCAGTGACGGATCCAGAGGAATGCGCAACCGGCGCACGCCCCCCTTCCTTTATTTGTCATTAAAGACAAAAGAAAAAAAAAAGAAAAAATGATATGAAACCCAAAAGTGGCACCAGAAATATTAATTGCCCCCCCCCCCCCCCTTTACAGAATTCCTGGATCCACCCCTGTGTGTGTATAATTATGTATGTTTATATGATATTGCTATGTTTGAATACACCCATAAATAGAAATATTGATAGATTGAGAGGGATACAGATATAATGAGAAACTCAAGGTGTGTGTAAGTGTGCGAGACTACATAATGATGAAATACATTTTCCATATGATTTTTTTCCTGAGATATTTTTTGCCGTCTGTGAAATATCAAAGGTGTTTGATAGCAAGCAAATCTTCTGTTTTCTTTGACCCAGGTGATGAAATGGAACTGAAGTGGATGGTAGCTGAGCTTCCACCAAATGTGTACATGCTTCTATCAACACTCCCTGGCAAGGTAAATCATCTCCCCCCTCCCTCCCGAAAAAAAGAAAAAAGCCCACATTATTCATTGTGGCCATCTTTATTGAATACCCGTTTTGCGAGTTCTGAGTGACAGTGTTTAGTTAGCTTGTGCTCTCCATGGTAAGGTGCAAAGAGCAATGTAACCCAAGTGTTGTAAGAAAACAAGAAATGGAAGTGTTCTATGTTTGACAAAGGTAGAAAATAGAACAGAAATACAAGTGACTAAATTGCTTCAAGTCAAGTAAATATGTGTATGTGCATACAACAGCATTTGATATGACATTGCAACAATTTCAATGTAATGAGTGGCATCATAAACTTTGGCAAACTTTTCCTAAGCTGTCACTATTCTTGCTGTTACCATGCAGAAGAATGATGCCTAAAGATATTTCATTTCTCTATTAATGGAATGTTACACACGGAAGAATTCAGTTTGGTCTAGAAGAGACTTCATTTGCTTAGCAATACACATTTTTTTTTCTTTTCTTTGTTTAATTATACAGGAGGAATACCCATTACTCAGGCAAGGGCCCTAATACAACTGTAATATTAAAGGTCAGGCCCTTTTATGTGCAAAGTAGCTTCATATACATATTTTTCAGGCACTCTCTTCCATCCAGCTTGCATCCCTAATTGAATTAGTATGAAAAAAAAAAAATAACAGCTAAAACCTAAGATAATATTATGTGTATAATTCCTGTCCCCAGGCCCAAGACAAGGTGCTGGAGTTCTGCTGGCCAACTTACAAGGTTGAACCGTTGAAGGATGAGGAGAAGCATGAGATCATCACAGGTTACATGAATCTCTACGGCAAGTCGCTGAACGCCGAACAGTCCGACCTCATCATCACCGCCCCTCAGAGCTCCAACCCACTCTACCTCAAGGCTCTACTGGATGAGGTAATGACATGCACTGCTTGTGAGAGAAAAGGGGAGAGATCCAGAGAGAGAGAAAAAAAAATATAGTGGTGAAAGACATCTATGTGACTTTGAGCCCAGATCTGAAGACTTAAAACAGACGCTATCACTAGCTATAACTATCTATTATTTATTCAAATATTGAGATGTAGCAGTATATGACAAACCTTGAGAGAGAGATGACGGTAATCAGCAGCACACAAGACATTTTTTCTGACAGTGAACAATAATCAAGCTACCATCACCACTAAGCGATTAGAAGGAATCAATAAGAGTGATAACTTAAATGTGTCAGAATTCCTTTCTTGAAGAAACTTCTTTATCTACATAAGTTTCTTTGGAACCAATTCATGAATACAGGAGTAAACATATAGGTAATATGCCCACTCATAACAAAAGATGGATATTAGATTGGTATATGGATAGATAAAAGGACATTTATGTAGAGAGGACAAGGTAGAAGGCATGACAAGTAACGTAAGGAGTATGTAAATGAAAGGGTTAGACAAGTTTGTAAAGGAAAGGGTTGTGTAAGGGAGGAGGATAGATGAAAAGGAAAACATGGACAAAGAGAAGAGACAAAGATGTTGGTAGAAAATGTAAAGACTGCTTGTGACAAAGCCTAAAAAAGCAAAACTCTAAACCTGTGAAATCGACGAACAGGATGTGCATGACATAATCTGATTCTGATTCTGATTCTGATTTTATTTCTGAATTTCTTCTTCATACATAATCTGGCAAAATACTTCAGAAAAGGAGAAGAAGACACAAAAAGAAAGTAGTAGGGTATGAAGGACGAGTGATTCCATTGAAAAATCCGGACTGTACACCAAAAATTTCAAATATTCTCCCTCTTTTTCTCTTTTAATTTTGACAAGGTGCGTATCTATGGCAGCTTCAATCAGCTGACCACTGCCATCAAGTCCTACCTGGCAGCCGACAATCCTGGGAAGCTGTTTGGGAAAATTCTGGAGCGTATGGAGGATGACTTTGAGAAAGGCAGCCTCTCTCGGTAAACCAGATTAGTTTCCAGACACATTGATGATATTTTTCCTTGCCAAAGAAGGCACTTCTTTAGTTTTGGTCCTTCGTTGTATTCAAAAAGCTATTCATACATTATGATATTTTTGTTGTTGTTGTTGTTCAAGCATGGTATATGTTAATTTTTACTCTCTTTTGCATTCTTTGAATACCATTACTTATTTCCTGTTGCCAATTTGTTTTTATTTTGTTTAAGTTTTATTTCATCATCATTGTTTACAGTTCGGGTTTGTTTTGTTGTTTTTGTTTCATTTCCAAATCTTTTTGTTATTTGAAATGCTTTTGCCATTGTTTGATTTGGTTTATTGCACTTGTTCTGTTCATTCTTGGGTTCTGCATGTTGGTTGCTATGGCAACTGTAGACCAAATTTGGTGCGAGATACCACCACGGCCATCTGGTGTTCTCACCGAGGGATGAGTGAGAACGAGCTGCTCACTCTGCTGGATGTAAGTCAGTTTGAATCCATGTCTCTGTCTGTGTTTCGATTTCGAGTAGAGCAAACTGTGCTGAGTAATGCATACTGTGACATATTGCACCACATTTTGCAGTAGTGGCATGGTGCGGCATTACTGTTCAGGGAGCGTTCAGTCTCCTGTGTTGAGGCAGACTTTCAGAGGTACCCTTGGGGAATGCTCTGCTTGTGCCCATTAACATTTTCTACAAACCTATCAAGATTTCATGGAACATATAGGGGAATTTTAGCACATATACCTTCACAATGTACATCCTGTGTCATGCATCAAATTCTACTGATGTGCTGTCTAGCGAACTTCAGTTATTGAGACTGAATTCATTCTATGTGTAACACAAATTGCACCTTTGTCTCATGGAGGAATGGAATGCAAAAAGCCCCCAAATCCTTTGTTCTATTGACAGCTACATGTGCATGTAGTATTCTTGCTTAATTCCCAGTGCTACGTGTATTAACTAACACTGCTGATCATTGTTTGTTGTGAGGTTGAGAAAATACGGTGCTGTCACTCTACATTACATGAGAATGAAGAAAGTGTTTGAATGAGTGTGAATACAAAAACATATAATTGTTATTTCCAATTGTTTTTGTTTTAATTAGGGTCATCGTCAAAAAGAGAAAAATTAAATCTGTTCAATGTTACTTCATGTGTTAGATAAATAATTTTGAAGATATCATGATTATCACATACATTGTAATTATTTTTTTTTCCTGCAGATTCAATCTGAAATATCTCAAGTTTATAAAAACGTGTATATAAGTTTTTGCATTTAAATTCTTCATAGAAATTCATTGGCCAATCTGAGAACACCTCCATTTAACAATGATTCTAGTTTTTGAACAATTTTTAACTGTCAGTAGTGTCCTACACACTACCAGTTATTTTTGCATACAAACAAAGCGATAAAAACAAAAGCATATTACGTGTATGTCCTTGTCAGTGGCGGATCCAGGGGGGGCGCAACCGGCGCACACCCCCCCCCCTTTATTTTTCGTAAAAAACAAAATAAATAAAAAGAAAAACAATGAAATGAAACCCGGAAGTGGCACCAGAAATATTAGTCACGCCCCCCCCCCTTTACAGAATTCCTGGATCTGCCCCTGCTTGTGGTGTCCCATAGTGAAATTGAATTCCTTCTCTCCTGACCCTTTAGGTTCCAGGCTTTGTCTGGTCGCCATTCTATCTGTCGCTGGAAGAGAACCTCATCAATCGTAATGGTCTCGTCAACTTCTTCCACGACCACCTGCGTCAGGCGGTGGAGAGCCGATACCTGCCCACTCCTGAGGACAAGCGCCAGTGCTACCTGCGCCTGGCCAACTTTTTCAACGCCCAGGACATAGACGACAGATATGTGAGTACAGAGGCACCTCGGTTGTAAATAGCTGCTTTTGACCACTGAGATTTCCATGCTATATTGGGTATCTCCTTTAAATCAGGTGTAAAATCAAAAGAATAAAAGAGAAATGGGACCTGACAAAAGAAACTCAAAATACATCTGTATCAGGTATGTTATCACTTTCTCTGACCTCATCATACCAAGTTTCAGTGTGTTAGAGCTGAAGAGTTTGTTTGTTTGTTTGTTTGTTTGTTTTTGTGTGTGTGTGTGTGTGTGTGTGTGTGTGTGTGTGTCATTGATTGGCTGACAGGCAAATTTCCATATGGTTGTATGTCACTATTCTAATAACAGGTGTACAATGCTTTCCAGTTACAGTATATGTAAAGATATAAAGTGGTGAGCTTTTTTACTTGGTAGTGTGTTTGCTGTAAACCTTACTAGCCATGTTCAGACGTCGGAGTAAAATTTTATGGCGCAGCAATTAGAATAGGAAAGAAACTCTGACCAATTTACCATGGCCTTCACGCGCATCACCGTGGAGGGTAGGTGTAACTTCCAGGAGTGGTAACGACGCGCACATCGACCATACCATTGTTTTTTACCAGCAGCATTTATCTTCTCTATTCTTGTCGATGAGAATTTATGAGCGCTAGCTTCTCCATCGTGATCGACTAGTTTAGAATTGTACCTCACGCGCACATGTACTCGTATTTGACTCCGGAAGTTTTACCTAGGTCGTATAAGGTTTGTAAGGTCATAGATACTCCAAGGGCTTGTCTGCACGGGCAATTTACTCCGACCGGCTAGTCGTGGTAGTGAGATACTCCTGAAAAAACTCAGGAGTATCTTGGTTGGAGGAAGAGGTCATGGTATGTTCCCCCGACCGTAGGAAGTTACCACGACCTTGTTCAGAAGGGCACTACTCCGACCTTTCCTCCGACTTTCCTCCAACCAAACTTCCTCCGACCCTTCCTCCGAAGTTACTCCGACCAAAACTGCCTCCGTTTGAACTGTTTTCTCCAATTGGCATGCACACATGAGTGCTTTGGGGCTGCCATTTGGCACAGACTTCTGGATTTCCCAAACTAATTGCCAACAGTATAGAAATTACCTAGTCCCCCTGATTTTACCATGGCCTTCCCCTGGGACTGATGCACATTACTATAGTATATTCCTATAAAGTAGACTTGCTAAGCTGTAATCCACTCAAGTTTGGATGGGTTAATGTACATCAATGTTATTTCTAAGTTACTATTGTTATACCATTACTGTTGTGTGTGTATTTGATGTTTGTTGTCTCTTCATACAAGCCACTCTTAACCCGTTTAGGATGGGCTGATTTGGCTACAACATGCATTTCCCATAGACACCTGCCCTAGTATACTCGGGACTCGTCCTCAATGGGTTAAGAGACAAAAGAGTAGAACTTCCTGTTAAGTAAAGCATTAAGGTTGATATCATCTATTGAACCCGTTGAGGACGAGTACTGAGTATACTCGGGTAAGTGTCTATGGGAAATGCGTACAGTTGTCACAAAATCAGCCTATCCTCAATGGGTCATTAAAGTGTCGTCATGTATTTCAATCTGTCTGTGATGCATCAATTTCCTGCCCTCTCCCCCCCCCCCCCACCCTCCAGGCGGATGAGGTACCCTTCCTCCTGGCCCAAGCTGGAGAACTGACCCGTCTCCGTGGCACCATCCTCAACATTGAGGTTTTCCAGCGTCTGATGAGCACCGAGGAAGGCAAATTTCAGCTCATCAAATCATGGCGACTGGTATGTACTTCTCTATATCCTCCTTTTCCTATCGTACTACAAGAAAATGAACCAGAATATACACTTTTTCTTTTTTGATGTTTAGTGTGTATGTGTATCAAGGTACATAAAAAAGGTAAATAAATGAATCAGTGAATGGCTTAATGAATCCGTAAATCATAAATCTATCAAACACAGTCAATAGTTTCACTCTTCACTTCCTTGAGACTGTTACCTGCGCACCTTGGCATAAGAGGAAAATATTGTCATGCAGTTATGATTAGAAAGAGTTCTACACTTTTTTGTGGCAGGGGAGGGAGAAGACTTACAGATTTATCATTGATTGACACATAGTTAGCATTAATGTGGTTGGTGCATATGTCATCATAAGAAATGTTTGAATGCACATATGTGTGTTATTTGCAAATTGCGTACAGATTTTTTTTTTTTTAATGGGATTCAAATCCTCCTATCATTTTTCATTATCAAGAAACTTTTTTGTCTGGAAAATAATTTTTCTACTTAATCTCATTTCTGTTTCGTGATATGGGCTTTATTTACAAATTTGCAAGGGTTGTTTTTGTTTACAAGTCTTTGTAGTAGATCGCCTAGCTATTGTGGAGTTGGGAACAATTTTTGCTACAAAAGTGTACATCAAAGAGAAAATAGACAAGAAAAAGCTGTGCTTACAATCAGTCTCCATAAATTTTAAGCTTTTTGCACTGGGCCTGATGAAGAAGTTCTGTTTTTTCAATGATTTCTTTGATGAGGCTTTTTTTTTCTTTGTTATACAAACTCCTGTACAAACTCTTATTGTCTAATTCTGCCTACTGTGCATTATTCCTCTCCATATAAATTTGGTCAAGCATGAAAGTCAAGAAAATTTCCACACCACGAAACATTTCTTTATTTTAACAGCATTGCTTTACAGTTAGAATAAAAATTCCCCTTCTTAAAATTGTCCTTTGCATTCTGTCCTGGGTTTTATCTTTAAATAGCTTGGTGGGTTCGAACCCGTGGAGCAGGCCTATCTTGACGTTCTGAGCCGATCCGAGGAGTGGGAGAAAAGTCGGAGCAAGGTTCGCCTCATCCAGCTTATGGCAGTCTTCTTCACCACGCTGGGTCTATTGAGGGGGGCAAGGTAAGGGGGACTCTTCTTCTGTCTCAGGGTCAGTGGCTAGCACTACTTTAACCCGTTGAGGATGAGTCCCAAGTAATACTAGGGTAGGTGTCTATAGGAAATGTATGTTGTAGCAAAATAAGTCCGTCCTCAGAGGTTTTGGAAGAAGTAGGAGCGCACTCCAGGATATGAATGCTCAGAATTATAGGAAAAGCACTGCAACTTCTTACAGAATATCATGGATCTGATTTAGAAAACACTCTGAAATAATTCATTGGCAATTTACTGATGAGTGCACTTTAAGCAGGTTGGGAGCAACCACCAAAATTTAGTTGCCATGACAACTAACAGTTGTTGCGATTTGAATTTGATGTGGTGCTCTTTGGACGTGGGTCCCCTTGATGTGTAGATATCATTCATATTGTTGTGTATTTTCATGGCAACATTTTATGCTTGTCAGGAGATATTTTCATACTGTCCATGTCAGAAGAGAGAGAAAGAAAAGAAAAAAAGGGAAAAACCACCACACACAAAAAACTCCTCGGATGAAGTGTGTTGTGTCTGGTAAAGCTACGTAATTGTACCTTAAGGCATGTAATCACTGTATTGTTTCTTTCTCTCTGTTGGAGCTGTTTTGAATGCAAACTTCTGGTACAGTATATCTTACAATATTCTGAGTAGTACATGGATGGAGAAGAACAAATTCCTCTGCTGATTGATTTGTAATGCCTACAGGGCACTCTGGTTACAACGCACACAGTGCCACTGATATAAAAAAATCCTTTTAATGCAAGGAAATAGACATGCAGCTCACACTGTTATAATTACCAACATCTAATACAGAATACTGTTATGACAAACTTTCTTTAATACAGGGAAATAAACATTCAGGTCACACAATTATTATCCTATCATCTATTGCAAAACTTTATTTGATAGTTACAATGAAATATCAGCATACCTGAAGAAATCTACCTGAGTTTCCAGAGACGCTTTGTTATAACAGGAGTCGCCTGTATTACATTTTATGAATTACTTCACTGTGGTGTATTTTGTCTTCCATCAGAGTGTTAAACGAGCGTCTGCTGAAAGAGATGGAGCTCCAGTACCTCGTGGAGCACTCCACCGTGGTCCAACATCACTTCCACTACAACACCAAGCACCGGTGTAACCACCCTGTCGTCATTGATGTAAGTATCATATGTCCTTATTAACTCTTTCAGTACGAGAGACTATGGACATTGTATGCAATGCTTCAGGGGTTTCTGTGCCAATCAGCTCTCAGAGCACACAAAGAGTTAAGTGTTTTTTTAGAAATGCCTGATAAATCATCCGCGACATGTTATTAATTCTTGTTTGCCATGGTAACTTGGGACTTAAAGCTTAACCATAGGTACTCTTTAACATCTTATTAAAAGAACCTAACCCGACATAACACTGAGTATATATGAGGTACATTTGCAATTACAAAGCACTGAAACACATCATATGTGACCCGCTACAACAAAAGGATCCTAAAGTCGCTGACGGGTTAGCCAAGAAAATCAAGTTTGAAGTCAGATCACCCAAATCTGTCAAAACGTTTGGATTTCTGTTTTAACATAATTTTGTAGTCTAATGTATCTTCTATCATCTGCCGAAATTTCGAAGCTAAATGATCACAGGAAAGGCCTGAAAATAGCATTTTTCTGGGCCATGATTGGCTCGCCCGTCAGCGACTTTAGGATCCTTTTGTTGTAGCGGGTCACATATGTACTTACACCAAACATGGCAAGAAACCTTACATTGATTTAAGTGTGCATTGATGAAGACTGTGTGGATAATCGTAATTGTGAGTGAGAGTAGGGAGTGGAGGAGATTGGATTATCAAGAGGGGTCGGAATTCTGGAGGCGATTTTATGACAACACCCTCGACTCCTAAGCACAGACTGGAGATAAGACTGAGTCTTTCCATGTCTCACACCCACAGGTCCTCATTGAGCTGGGAAACGTGTGCATCAAGCAGGGAAACCTGGAAGCAGCTGACAAACACCTGGAGGACGCCCTCACGAGGCTGACAAAGATCAAGACGCCAGAGCAGAAACTGCAGCTAGTGAAAACCTTGATAAGTTTGGGGTGAGTTCATTCTCTGGATGTGAAAACTTGGTGACAGTAGTTGTAGAAACGAAAAGACAAAGACAGTGAAAGATCCCAGTATCTTCACCATTACAATGTTTACTTTGTTGTGGGTATCTTGGCCAGTAACCGATTTTCATCAAATAAACTTAATTCCTCTTAGAATTGTCTAAAGTGGTTTCTAAGTGTCTTGCAAGAAGTTAAAAGCTGAATTTTCACCACAACCAATACTATACCATGCCTTTAACCCGTTGAGGACAAGTCTTGAGTATACTCGGGCAAGCGTCTATGGGAAATGCGTGTTGTAGCAAAATCAAATCGTCCTCAACAGGTTAAGATCTTTAAACGGTGTTGTTGTTTTTTTGTTTTTTTGTCCGTCTGTGCATGCCTTTCACCAGAGGATATCTTTTCTTGCACAGATTCATCTGTGACATTAGGCTAAAACAAGAACCATTACTCAGTATTTTTTTTCCTGACTCCATGACACTTGATTCTCAGCATTTTTAGTATCCACATTTTTATCACATCTTTCTATCTTTCCCCACTTGCCCCCCCCCCCCCCCCAAAAAAAAAAAAAAAAATCTGCTACAGAGCAGTGAAGCGCAAACAGGGTCAAGCTGAACTTGCTAAGAAGATTTTGCAGAAAGCCTTCTCTGTGTCCATTGAGGTCGTAGGTCATGACCACCACTACACAGCAGCTCTGGTGGGACAGGTAAGTTTACAAATTTCACCTTTCTATCACTATTGGTGGAGATTGTGTTTCTTACGGTCACAAGTAAAGCCAATAAAGAGAAGCTTTGCCTCATTTACATTAGTGTAGTGTTTGATGAGTACTATCAGGAGTCTTAGGTGCATCAAAACGGGGATGAACTGCAATGAGTATTTTGGATCTCAAAATCAATCTAAACCAACTAATTTTTTAGCAATTGCATCAGCCAGAGAAGTTTCTTGGTAGACCCTTTTGATGTATTGCAATGTAATATCAGAGGGTGGAAGAATTTTGAAATTTAAGCCCTTCTGAGAACTTAGCTACATGTATAACCTTAAAAACAAATCAAAACAAAAGAAAACAGAACTGTAAGAACACAAGCCAGATACACCGTGTACATGAAGTTTTGATGTCATACATAAAGTGTACCAGAATTTTTGGATAGTGTGGTGTCCGTTCCCATCTCCACTTGAACAGCTTGGTGAGCTGTGCTACGACCAGAGTCGGCTGGAGGAGGCCAGTCTCTTCCACTGCTGGGACTTCCAGCAGACGAGCAAGGAGACCGGCATGGACCACCCGCGACTGGCGGCCATCTTGAACAACCTGGGTCTCGTCCAGGATGACCTCCACGACGCCTCGGCGGAGAACACTTTCAAGCTGGCCCTGGGCATCCTGCTGGAGGCTTATGGGAAGGATCATGTGGACGTTGCCATCATCAGGTGACTACTGTGGAGTTAAAGAGGGGGGAAAAAACAGGAAGAAAAAGGTTTCTCTCATGACTTTATGATTTGACTTGAGTGTTGGGCAAAGTGGGCAGATGAGAGAGGATATGATTATGATGGTATAAATGTGACCGTGCATCACAAAACGAACAAAAAGTCGAATGCAGTGGTTTTATGTGAGGACTGAAAATAGGTGAAATGGGTCAACCTAGCCAATCTTGAGTTTTTCATATTTTCTTAAAAAGCAAGTCTTCTTCTACATTATGTTAAAGTTTGGGAGCATAAAACAAACAGGAAACTATGTTTTTCGCAGTTTTTCTCAAACACTTTATTGTTGAACAGTGTGATTAGATGTTTCTTATAGAGTCCCCTTTTCATTTCTTAAAAACCCTGTACACACTCTTCACTTTCAATGACTGTTTAAGGGATAATACTACTGCGTTGAAAGTTGTCATTAATCATGGGCAAAATGTGTTGATAAAGCATGCCTAATTTCAGCTCAATCTGATAATCCCTTTATTATTACTCTGGTGGTTAACACCCTGTTTGTTTGTTTTTTGTCCCATTTATGGCGCAGCTAGCGTGGCTTGAAAAGATTAAGCGCTTGAATAGACTCTTTACTTCAGAGCCTCTTTTCTCAGTTCACACTTTTCCAGAGTGTGCGTTTTCTTCCCAGCATTTAGATAGGTTAGAAGAGTCCATTTGAATTGAGTTATACATCATTTAAAAGCTTAGAGTCTGCTCTTTTAGAATCTGCCCTTAACTAGAAATCCATGTCTGGTGACTTTTTGTTTGTTTTGTGGTGCACAGTCACAAATATTATGATGGTATAAGTCAACAAGTGTCTGAGCTGCAGGATATGCTCTGAAGGATTATTGGCAGAGGACTCTATATTTCTAATTGGGAAGGGGGGGGCAGTGGAAGGGGGCTGAGGTTGATCAAATTGCTTCCTCCCCTTTATTTCTAACATAGCAGTTTTCAAAGGAATTATGTGGAAATGCTTTCCTTAAAGGGGATGGCTAGTAACTGATCAGTGGGAATCAGTGGGAATGCTGGGGATGATCGTTCCAATTCTTGTGGGATTCATTTAAGAGTACATTATATATCTATTGTTGTGTGAAAATTATTTGCTTCAGAACGGTCTCATATTCAAGTAATGTGCAGTTTAATGCCCCATCACTGTACAGGCATGCTAACCTGGAAACATTAAACTGCACATTACTTGAATATGAGACCATTCTGAAGCAAATAATTTTCACACAACAATACAGTGGTGTAGATATATAATGTACTCTTAAATTAATCCTACAAGAATTGGAACAATCATCCCCCAGCATTCCCACTGATTCCCACTGATCAGATCAGTTACTAGCCATCCCCTTTAACGGCCTACTTTTATAACCTTTCAATTCCTTCCCTGTTTTTGTACTGGTTTGCGGTTGTTAAAACCTGCATTGAATGTAGGTGTGTGTTTGTATCATTTGGTTTGCAATAGACTTCAAATAACAAGCAAAAAGAATGAATCCACCCAATTTCAAGTCAGATTTATCACTGAATTTACTGTCTGTTCTACATAAAAATATGACTCTTGACAAACCTGTCTTTGCACTTGATTGCATGTTGTTTGTTTGTTTATTGGGCGAAGGGTTGCTATATTTTTTTTTTCTTTCTTTCTTTTTCAGAAAGGGTTTAGCTTTGTTTGGGAAAAAAAAAAGAATTGGGAAATATTTTATTATCATGGCCTTCTCCTTTTTTCTTCAGGTACAACCTTGGAGCAAGATTCTTTGGCAACAACTACCTGCAGAGAGCCAAATATCAGCTCCAGGAGGCTCATCGTATCTTTGAGCTCTTCCTGGGAGAGGAACACTCATCCACAGTGGAAGCCAAGAAAGCTTACAAGATGGTTGAACAGCTCAGTGCTTAGTCCCACAAATACAGTACATTCACGTGCTGCCTGTGAGCTAGGTAACATGCCAGGGATGTGTCGTGTAGATTATGCGTGCATTAGTGATGAAAGGTATTTGAACAATTTTGTCATTCTCTATCTTTTCTTTGTCTGTATACAGAGCTGCCAACTGTTGGAAGCACCAATCATTACTCAGCACCTTTAAAATTAAGTTTGTTTGTTTTTTCACTCGGCACCTTCAAAATTCATATTTTTTCAAATGTCCCCCTCTTCAACTCTGTCAAAACCTGATTATGTCTGAATGCAGCAGGGAATACATATCACGATGAAGATATTGTTGCTCCAAATTAATTTCTAAAACATTACATTAGCTCATCATCTCATCTACAATGGTTGTATCATCATCATTATACTTTAGACCTGTCATTTCAGAACATGAACATTTTGGTTGCAAAGACATCACTTTCTTTGTCACCAAATGCAAGAGTATCTTGGTAGCAAGGCTAGGCTGAAACTCTGTGAAGTTTTTTCTCACTAGACTGAAGATGCTCTCATCTACAGCATTGCTACAAGGAATGCAGATGATTGCTATCATGAGCTAAATAGGCAAGGTACACATTCCTCTGTTCAGAAGTTGATTTATCCTTTAACTTTGAGATCTTCACCCACATGTCATCAGCTCTTTCCTTTGGATGCATGTTCACACCAGAGAGATCATCCAATCGATGGTGAGCAAACTCGCATTGGATCGGATCCCTCTTGTCTTCCTACAATTGAAATCTGGTCAGTGGAGAAGGTACACTGACTCAAACTTGGTCTTGAGCCTCTTCCTTGGGTGTGCAACGCTTGCTTGTCTGAGAATCTCATTCAGACCTTTCAACAGAACATTTTGAATTCGGAGGAAAGAATTTGAATTTTCATCATTTTAGCTCCTGTTTTAACAGGAGTTTCTTTTTTATGTAGATAACTCCACTACACTGTACATGCTCCTACATGTATGGAAACTGCTTCGTCTGTCCTACTTTTAAGCCAAATCAACCCTATTTTTTCAGTGAGAAAAGTTGGGAGGTCCGCCTCATTGGTGATTGATAACTTCTTTAAAATATAGTCCTCGCGGAGGAAAAGGAATCAGTATTTTGAGAAATTAAACTTCTCTTGAAGCAAGTAAGGCGGCAATGTCATGACCAACGATCTTAAGCTCCTTGTGTTTCTTCTGCTTACTCACATCTTTGTAGATGTGATTCTACAGAAAGTCAAAAATGCAGTGGTTGTTGGCTTGACAAAGTGCAGTAATATTTCTTTCGGTGGTAAGTCCTGATGTTTCCCGCATATAGATGGTGAAGTTTGGATCCATCTTCTTGGGGCCGTATTCTGAGGACGTAATTTGGATTTAACCAACACTTAATTATGGTATTCTAAGAACTTGATTTTAAAGTAGGGGGTATATTAACTACTGTACCCTAGGAACAAGCATTTTGGCTGGAAAGTTGTGCATAAAAAGTAAAGAGTAAAAGGGAAATGATAATCCGTAGGCATATATTCATGCAAATTACCAAATCATGGTACATTGTCTTTGCATACATTTAAAGAATTTTAAAAAGTATATTATGGTATTTTGCGTGCATGCATCAGCTTGCATTTAGACTAAAACCTCTTTAATCGTAACATGTATTTACACTTCTTCATACGGCCTATGCCAGAGTGCTTAAATTTTGATAATGCACATTCTAATGCTGA
Organism: Diadema antillarum; assembly: GCF_040938485.1. Taxonomy (NCBI): domain Eukaryota; kingdom Metazoa; phylum Echinodermata; class Echinoidea; order Diadematoida; family Diadematidae; genus Diadema; species Diadema antillarum. The sequence goes on along the minus strand of NW_027270890.1, from coordinate 6,656,390 downwards.
TATCACAATTTGAGGAATGCTCACCTCTGTCTTATACTCGACCTGTTGCCAAGCCAAGCAAACTAGAGACTGCATCCTCCTCTGATGACAAGGTGTGCGCCCCGGGTTTGAAGAACGATGTACTTGGCATAGATGCTCTACTCAAAGATTCTGTATCAGGCTTCTCCGTGGGTTTTACCATATCGACCCCACCTTCTATGGCATCAAGGGCACTCTGTCCGATGAAGTCGAGGAACCGCTCTTCCCAAAGTGGCAGCCATGAGATTCCTCACCTCCACCGGTCGCATTTGCTACTCTCTTCCTCTGGGCATGGTTCTTTTTTGCCTTTGCCTTCAAGTTGTTTAACGTGGTTTTCAACTCTTCTACAGTTTGCCTTGAAGTTGACGCAAGGTTGATGGTATCAGTGATGTTTTGCCATGCCACTTGCTTCATGTGCCAGGTTAGATGGGCACTCAACACTCCTTGCATCACTGCTTTCCTTGAGAACAATTCCATGACGAACACTTCAATTTCTTCCGTTGTGAAGATGTCATTTCGCTTTTTCTTGTCGTCCTTGTTGGTCTTTTGTGAAGACTTCGGCATTGTCAGTATTTTCGTTCGGACATACGACAACAACGAAGAAATGTGTATCATTGGTAATAATGACAACAAGGTGGGGTGAATAATGTACGTGCTGGTGAAAGGTTGTAAACACAGGGATGGGGAGCGTGCATTTAGGACATAATGTGCACGTAATCATGTTCTTGGCGTATAACGATGTGCGTGATTGGCTGGAATAACATTTAGATGGGAGGTACCTAAAATAATTGTAGGGGACTTCATTCTAATTACATCCTCAGAATAGCAATTTCGTGCATTCCACTCCTAATGCCAATGTAAAACAGACCTATAATTACTGAAATTGATCATATTTGCAGGTTTAATTGACTTACATTAGTAAGCGTTTTTTTTTTCTATCATGGCTGGTATCCATCTGCCCAGTACAGGTGCATCCTCTGCCTAGCTAAACCTTACTTTAATATGATAATATTCATAAACAATTACTAATGGTATTCTTAAACACACTAACTAAGAATATTATTTCTTCCAAGCATTTGCAAAGAAAAAGAAATAATCATTGACAAACAATATACAACAGTCTAATCTTCTGTCAAATGTTAAATAGAGAAAAAAATGTGCATCTAAACTCATCTGATTAATAGCTTGAGCAGAGGTTTCTCTACAAGTTCTATTCCTCGATTAATCAAAATCTACATATCTCTGAACCGCAACATAACTTTTAAGAATGCATGATTATTAATTTAATTCTTATGTTGATATGCTTTGCTTCTGTCACAATCTTTTACAATATGAAGAATTGTCAAACGAGTTTTAGAAAATTATTAAACTAAGGACTAAATCTGGTGGAAGGGTACTCCAGTGAAAGCAAATTTGACACTCTCCTTTAAACTCACTTCTCTTTCTCTGCAGAGAGGCATTGGCCTCCATCTCATCACTGTTCTCCCCAGAGAGAGCTGGCTGTTGTGAAGGCCAGTCACATTTGGTGTAGTCCTTCTGGTTTTTGTTGCCGAGCTGGTGGCTCGTGATGCAGTACTTGCAGTCTTTTGTGTAAACACTGGCAGCTCTTGGTGCAGTGTTGGTGGCCTTTTGTTTAGCACCAGTGGCTCCTGGTGCAGTGCTGGTGGCTCTTGGTGTATAGCACTGGTAGTTTTTGTTGCAGCGCTTGCAGACTTTTTGTGTAGCACTGGTAGCTCTTGGTGTATCATCGGTGACCTTTTGTGTAGCACTGGAGCTATTGGTGCTACTCCGTGGTCTGTAGTGTACAGTGTAGCACTGGTGGCCTTTTACACACTGGTGTCTTTTGGTACATGTGTTTTGCAATGGTGTAGCTCTTGGTGCAGCACATGTGGTCTTGTTGTAGCAGTTAAGTAGTAGTTCTTGGTGCAGAACTGTTGGTCTTTGTCTAGCACTGGTGGCTCCTAGTACAGCACTGCTGGTCTTTTATGGAGCACTACAAATGTAGTAGTTCTTAGTGCAACACTGGTGGTCGTTGTATAGCATGTACTGGTACAAAGGGATCTAGAGCCCGTTGTGCTGTACAGGTGGCTTTTGTACAGCATTGGTGGATATTGGAGCAGTGCTGACATTCTTCTTCAAGTTGCTTGATGTTTCCTGTCTGAAGTAGTGCCTGTGCAGTTCCCACTGCTCAATCAACCAATCTAGTGCTTTCTCTAATAACAGCCACCGAGTGCACACATGCTTGGGGATGGCGTGTTGCTCCAGTTCACACATCACTTGGAATTACCTGTACTCCTTTTGTCGCTTGCTGGATTTTTCCAGGAAGTAGTAGATAGGGATCAGCAAGTCTATTGGATCTGGTCAGCTCTTTTCTCTGCAGCAAAATGTATCAGATGGCATAGGCAAGCTTCCAAGACCAGCATCCTTCTTTAAGTTGCTTGATGCTTCCTGACTAAAGTAGTGCCTGTGCAGTTCCCACTGCTCAATTAACCAATCTAGTGCTTTCTCTAATAACAGCCACCAAGTGCACAAGTGTTTGAAGATTGCATGTTGCTCCACTCCACCCATCATTTGGAATCGCCTGTACTCCTTTTGCCTCTTGCTCAATTTTTCCAGGAAGTAGTAGATAGGGATTAGCAAGTCTACTGGAGCAAAAGGAAGCTGATGAGCTCCTTTCTCTCCTGCAAGATGTATCTGATGGCATAGGCAGCCCAGGGTAAAGATGTTTTCGTTCTTCTCTCAGTCACTGAGGCACAAACTCTACTCTTCTCCCCCATCATGAGTGCTGCATTGTCAGCAGAGAAGCACTAAATGTTCTCCTACAAAAAAGTCCATTCTCCACCAAAATCTTGTCAACAAGAAGATTGAAAAAGCTCTCATATCATTTCATTTTAATTTTTCTTTCAACACAGTAATAATAGGAACTTACTCATCCTGTGGCTGTTATACTGCAAGTCTGTTCATATGGTATAACAATAGAAACATAGCACAGTAGATTCAAGGTACAAAATGGAAACTCTTTAACAATGAAGAGAATAAAAAAAAAACTGTAACTGTAATATGGAGAGAATAAACACACAAACAAAAACCTCACATTAAGCAAAACAGCAATGGTACTTATCACATTGCATAATACTAAGCTCTATAATTTAATAGTGTGAGATAAATAATGACCTATATCATTCTACTTCTGCTTGAAATAAAACCTGAAATCATTTAAATTCGTGAAATTCTTATGTTGATGTAGGGCAATATGTCAATCAGTTGCAACCTGAAATTATTGCAACTCATAATTTAAATCTCATGTTGAATTAATTAGACAAAAGCCTCACATTAAACAAAACAGCAATGGTGCTTATCACATTGCATAATATTAAGCTTTATAAAACTTAATAGTGTGTGATAAATAATAAGCTATAATATCTACTTCATCTTGAAATAAAACCTGAAATCATTACAACTCATAATTTAAATCTCAAGTTGAATTTTCTTCCACTTTTTACTCCCTCTGTATTTGTAAACTTCTGCATTGAAAATTGGTTGAGAACTCAGCGTAAAACAGCCTCTAAAATGATAATCTAGTGTGTAATAAGATATAGAATATGGATAAAAACTTGCCTTGTCATGTTGAACTCTCATCCATAGTAGTTATTTGTAGGAGGGCCCTATTAGCTTACTACAGTCTTCATCACAATTATGTAATGATAACAAGATACAGCGGCTGTTCCTTTGTGGCACAATCACATCTTCCACCTGTTGATATGGAAAACCTTGTCTCTCTGATCTTCTTCACAATATCTGCTGAACAAAAATTAAAGATAAAGGATATTAATCAGTCCAGGATAGTGTTCAGCCCAATATAGAATTTTGAAATTTATTAAAGAATCATTGAGGAAACATGATCATTTACAAATTTCATACCAAATTACACTCAAATGAATCCAGTTTCAGATGTAAATGTCTAATCCTGCAAAGTCAAGTGTGGGATAGACAATAATTTATATTCTCTGATGAATTTGTTCGTTAAAAAAAAAAAAAAAATGATCTAATTCATAGCTATTAATATGAATAGGCCTAGTTGAAACAGATGCCGAAACAGCATCATAACCTTGTTTCATTCTTTTTTTAATCATGTGAACAATTTGACTCATGCCAGTTTATGAAAATATGTACACAATATATCAATAAATGTAGGACCTAAACATAACAATACGCAAACCTTTTGTTTCTAAACCCAAAGTCTGTGCTGTTGCCATGGTTTCTCTTCTCTGGCATGCAGATTTCTTTGTGGTTCTGCTATCTGAAATCATCTCACGAGAACTAGTTAGGTGATCAGCAACAGCCATCGGCACATTGTGTTCTAGGGTGAACTGTGCCATCAGAGTATCTGCTCGTATTGTGGCATTGTCTTTGGAGAGAACAACTTTATGATGTTGCTGCTTCCAGCTACTTAAAGGATTGTGATACTTGGTGAGTGGTGTGTAGGTGTGCAACTTGAAGTCTCTTGCTCCCCTGTTAGAGATAGAAATATCACATGAACTCAGAATATATCTTGCATAGACTTTTCCTTTACTAGATAATGCAGCTTTCATCATGTGCACTCACGTTGTACACTATATACGGTAGGTAGGCCTACATGTTGTGTATCCTGTGTACATTTTAGTGCACCTATTGTTACTTGCGGTACTTTTTTTTTTTTCTCATGAATTCATACTTTTTGGAGGTGTTTTTGCATTTTTGCGTGCCCTTCAGATTTTCCTTGCAACTGCATATTTTTCTTAACGGTTGGCAGTTCTGTGTATATGCAATGGTATGTTGCCAGAAAATTGGATGTCAGTATACAGTGATGGTTAAGAAATGGCATAGAGGTATATTTAGTCTTACAACATACTCTAGGAATGTTTCTTAATTCCACAGCATGCTGCTTCCATCATTGGCTGTTTGTGTACATGTACATAATTATATACGTATATATGACCAATGGAGAAAATCCCAAAAGAGTATTTGGTTATAGGAGAACATCACAAATGTCCTCCTTTACTGTAATCATCCAGTATAACCAATCCCTGAATGCTTTTTGAGGAACGGTAGAAATAGTGCACAATGTTGAATTATGTGCACAAACAGTGTACTTTCTGTAAGATCAACAATGAAAGTTTTTAGGCAAAAGCCTGAACTCAGGTTCTGATAGTATGGTGTGGATTGAGTAACCAGTGAGTGCTTTTGAAAATCTTAGTCCATTTCCATGGCTTGCATAGTAGGCAACACAGACCTCCCAACCATACTGAGTTTGGAGGAAAGAATCTGAATTTTGACCACTCCCAGCTCTTGTTTCAAGAGGAGCTTCCTATTTTTCAAAATAATTTTACTACAAACTCCTATGGGAATTGCTCATTCTATCCTATTTTTTGAGCCAAATCATCCCTATTTTTTTAATCAGAAGGGTTGGGAGGTCTGGCAATATATATTCTATTAATTGCTATGAACAATACGTAGTCCTATAATGATAAAACTGGTTACAGAGGGCAATCTGTAAACATTTTTTGTCTTTATGTTGGACAATATCATATCAAGTATTTTCATCATGCATCAGAAGCCAAAGATAAACAAAGGAACTTTTCTATGTGGACAAAAGAAAAGAACCTTTCAATTGTGTTTCTTTTTTCAATTATTATTTATTTTTGTTTTGTTTGATATTGTTTTGTTTTGGTTTTTTTTTTTTGATCAGACATATTTCTGACAAAATTGTGCTTTAAATATCATCATGCTCGCATAATAATTATGAGGATGAAGGAAGTGCTGACAGTAAGGTGATTGTTGTATCAAAACTGAATTGTTGGAAGGGCATCGGTGACACAATGTACTTGTAGATGCTATCTTGGTAGGCCAATCTTAACTAAGTTTACTATGAATAATTGAATCAAAAAAAAAAATGAAATAAGCAAACTATAGTATTCAGAGTCACATAATTGTAACACAAGAATTGTGTCATTACTTACATTGTATAATTACAGGACTGGTGAATCAGTGATCCTGTGTGTATAATCATTATGATCATGACAAATACAAATTGTATCAGCTCTACCATATGATTTATTGAGAAGCTGTGTGCAGGGTTTTCTGTTGAATAAGTGCCGCAAGTTTGTTGGCAGTGCCATATTGTAAATTCAGTCAAGTGTGCTTTGCTTATGTCAAGCATTTTCACAAGTACATTGTATGTATGTGTGTGTGAAGGGGGGGGAGATAGAAAATCACTTTGAATGCAGAAAATAGAATTGGACTATGATTGCATATCTTCCAAGAGATGGACAAGGAATTATTATTATTGCATGGGATCAGCACAAGAAGATAGCAATTCAAATCAAACAAGAAGCACTGTGTGTGCATGGTCCATCTCGGAGCATCTGGCAATATTAAACACTTACAGGATAAAGTTATATAACAAATAATGCATAGTTCCTTTCTACTGTGAATATTAGATTACATGTTATCATATCACAATACTGCATGTTTTAATATACCGTAACCATTGTGTTTTGGGAAATTATATACAGTATCAAAATATTGAATGCCCCTCCCCCCCCCCCCCCCAAAAAAAAAAAAAAAAAAAAAAAAATGGAGAAGAAGTCACAGATTCGTGCTAGACTTTAAACCTTTTATTGGCAAGTATTTATGTGTATTATAAGTTCTGCATCATGTGCATGGAACTTGAATAGAAAAGGGCATTCAACCCAGTGAAGACATTCCCGAGAATGCTCGGACAGGTGTCTATGGAAAAATGCATATTATTGCAAAATCAATCCGTCCTCAACGGGTTGATAAACCATTGTCTTTCATACATTGTAATGCATTTTTTTTTTTTTTTTTTTTGTAAACTGTTCCACCTTGAGGCATGAATTGTTTGTGTCATGTAAGGCTGACACATGTGTATTGAATCAGAATGGCATGAGAATATTTTGTGATTAAGGTTATGCCTAAAAACCTGAGAGCATTTGAACATATTCCAAAACTTGCTGAAGGAAATATGACAATCTTCAAGAATTTGACATGTAGACTGTTTTGACATTGTTGAAAATGTTAGACCTGTAAAAAGTTTTGTTTGAAGCCAACATTATAGTAGTTCCATCCTATGTCTTTAATGTTAACTGAATAAAGGTATTGTGCAGTGGAAATAAGAAGATAAGCCTAAACGGGTAAATATATATATGATAGGCTGTGAAAAGGCGAGCTATGAATGTAATATCAATTGTGCTCATCTGTGGCAAAATGACCACTTATAGTTTGTTTGCATTTACCTTAAAAAGTGTTGTGTGTTAACTTGTCAGAAATTTTCAACATCACATATTGTAAATATGAGGATAAGCCCCAAAGGGTAAAGACACGTATATCTATAGGCTGTGAAAAAGTTAAGCTATGAATGTAGGGTCAATTGTGATGATGTGTGGCAAAATGACCACATAGCTTGTTTGCATTTACCTTAAAAAGTATTGTTGGAAATTTTCATCAACATTACATATGGTGGAGTCAAAATATGAAGATTAGCTGAAAAGGATAGAAGGCTGTGAAAAAATAAGCTATGAATCAATGTAATGTCAGTTATGATCCTGTTTGGCAAAATGACCACATAGTTTGTTTACATTTTCCTTTAGAAAGTGTTGATTGTTAACTTGGTAGAAATTTTCATCAACATTATCTAACAAGTCACATAGAGTGCTGTCTGTAGTCAAAAACATTATAAAGATATGTCTGAAATGTTTCAGGAAGTGCCGATACTGTGTGTGGGAAATGTGCTGAAGTATTCACGATGGTGAAGAGGACGCAGTGAGCATTAAGTGTGTGAAATTGTGACAGGGTATAGTATAGTATATGCATCATTTATTACCATCTTCATACATGTACAGTGTGATATACAGAAATCATTATGTTCATATACAATATACTAATTGTAGAATATGTTAGGCGTAGTATTATCATATTTTGAAAGTATGCACCAGTTTTCAAGAATAGCTCCACAACTTAAAGCTTAAATCAATGTTGACAGAAGAGTGACCTTATGACTAGACTTGAGAACTGATAATTTATTATGTGGAGTTCTTTTTTAAATGGTTGATAATGATTAATTATGTTCTTTAATGTAAATATCAAGTCCACCTCTACCTTGTACACAAACCACCTGGTAACTATATCTGTTATTGTTTGCATCTCTAATGGATAATACTGGTTGTGGCTATCTTCTTAGTCTCTGTGTAGTCAAATCTAATTTCTTATTTTCAGCAATGAACACGCTGATGTAAATGACTGCTATGCATAGTGTATCGGACAAGATTTGCTTGTGTTTCCCTTAGTGTCAGAAGGTGGATATTAAGGCATATCTTCGATTAAAACAAGTTCTCTTTAGAGTATGACCTTAAAACATTCCAATTTTTTTTTTATACTTGCTCATCGAAAATGCTATCTGGATGTTTTACTTCAGTGTTTCCTGACTCACCTTGGAAAATTGTTATTACTTTTTTTTTTTTGTAAAACAAATGATACATAGAATACCGAAGCGTGACATCATAAACATATATTATCACTTTGTTCTCTATGGGGATTTATCATGAATCAATGAAATGGTACACGTGTATTACTTCTTATATTGTGGAAATGGACCAAAATACCCATGGCTGTCCATACAAGTTTTGACCATTCAAGGCAATCCACTCAAGTATGTGCATCATGTGTATAATAGATGTGATCTTACTTTGTTTGTTTGTTTGTTTTTGTTTTGTTTTTTTGTTTTTTGCTGAACTTTTGATGTTGGTGTATGGGACATGTCTTTCAATCAAACATCCTTTTAGAACATCAGAGATATTTTTTTCTCTCTTTCTGCGAAAGTTTTGATGGTGGTATGTGTAATATGTTATTGTATTTCAAAACATTCTGTCATAACTGAAATTAGAGATACAGTATATGGTTTTTTTTTCTCTTTTTTCTCTCTCAAGTATTGATGTTAATAAGTGTGAACGACATGTCTTTCCTTAAAACATTCTATCGTAAGTTGAATAACAGAATGTGCTTTTTTTTTGCTGATCTTTTGATGGTAATATTTGTATACATGTCTTTCATAAGCATTCCGTAATAACGTGATAACAGATGTGCTTTTCCTTTCTTTTGCTGAACTTTTGATGTACAATGTACATGTAACAAACTCATGCAAAATGTCTTTCATTAAAATTTTCTGTTGTAACTTGAATATGAGATGTGCTTTTCTTTTTTTTTTCCTGCTAAACTTTGGATAATACTATGTGTCTACAATATGCCTTTTATCATCACACATAGTCATTAAGCGTTGAGTAGAGAAGCACTGACTGTATGTGTGAAGTGACTTTCAAAGCTCTGTTTGCATAGTGGAGGCCAGTAGAAAATACAGAGTGGTCATTATGCCAAATCACTTGTCTTGACCTAATGCAATTGCTGGGCGTGCGTCGGCATATGACGATTTTGTATTTGCGTCGAATATGTTTGTCTGATTAATATCACGTTTTTTTTCTAAATAAGCAAAAAAAGAAACAAACAAACAAACAAATAATTCCATTCTGACGTGGACACAAAGAAAAGACTCACCATGTACACCAGCATTATCGCAACCTCTTTTTAAGGCCGATAAAGATAGACGAAAACGAATCTCCATGAGCCCCTTCGAGAAGTTTCTTATATCAATTACTCATTCTCTCTCCTTTTTTTTAGGTGTATTCATTGTCATTATTATCATTCATCTGATTATCTGGTTGGCGGCTTTCATACGTCCTTCTTTATGATTAAAGAACTTGGGTAAAATGGCAATACCACATGCATGATCCCTTTTGCTGAGCTAGTGACTTGTTCGTAGTATGGACTGGCTAACTGGTCTGCTTCATTTTACTGGATGTTTTGACATTCACATCGGTTTCTTCGGTATTCTGTATTAGATGAGATCATTTAAGACAACACACACACACTGACACGCATACAACAACAACAAAATTCCCTGTCAAATCGATAACTCTTTACAAAATTACATGGCAGGCTGGCTGAAGTCATCCCAATGACAAGAAAGGAATTCAAACTCAGAAATTGTGAAGACATTACCTAATCACACGATTCATGTACATAAAAAAGGTGTTCTACAAAATTGCTCGAAATACAATATCCTATATTCGTTCTATGCTCCCAAACTTTAGAAAAATGTAGAAGAAGAATTGCTCTTTCAGAAAATAAGAAAAAGTCCAGATGGGTTCGGTTGACCCGTTTCATCTCTTTTGAGTCCTCATGTAAAATTAGGGCGTGTGGCTTTTTCTTGGTTTTTGTGATATACGGTCACATATGATATGAAAAAATATATCATTATAAGTGTAATAATATATGTTATGATACAGTTGGAAAATTAATTTAAGGTGTTCTTTCTGTGTATAAAATACTCGAGGCAAGTGCACGTGTTCAAAATTAAAAAAGTATTACATTTTAGCACCCTAAACTGCACTGGCATCACACAATAGGCCACACAGATTTCCTTGATAGCTACCCCCAGGTCTCAGTTTAATACACACGCACCCACGCATTCATAAACTACTACTTTCACTCGCCAAGTATATCCTATTCCTCAGAAACGCTGTAGACACTCCCCAAGTAACCTTCATTTGCTTCAATCTGCACAGGGCTGGGTCCCCACCCCCACCCAGTTAAGTACAAAATGCTAGTTCAGTAACAGAATCGTCCAACACAACAAATTTAGAAACTGCTTGTAACTTGTGATGTTTACTCTCAATAAGACACGGTGAATAATTCTTGATAAAGACATCGTTTCGAGTTTAAGCACGTAAAATAAAAACTTTCTATAGCATGATCCCACAACATCCTGCCGGCATCTTAAATCTTAATAATAATCATAATCATAATAATCATAATCGTAATGATAATAATAATGATAAGGAGAAGAAGAAGAAGAAGAAGAAGAAGAAGAAGAAGAAGAAGAAGAAGAAAAAGAAGAAGAAGAAGAAGGAGGAGGAGGAGGAGGAGGAGTCGGCGGCGGCGGCGGCACGAGGATATCCAAAGATTAAACAACTGTAGATTGGCGGTGATAGCATTTTTGTGATTTTGCTGACATCGAAATAGTCATAGTATAATTACATCTCAGCAAGAAAAGTTCGACAGTATTATTTGAGCTTAATGAGCGTTTTTATACTCTAAATGTTTTCTGGTTTTTGTGCAGTCTTGTTCTAAACCTTCCAATTGTACGCTTTGTAATGATATCCTGTTTTTAGAAACTTACCAAAGAAACACAAACTCTTGTCAGCCGAATCTATGATGAACACAGTTTCGACAAGATTGGCTCCGAAGTTCAGGTGCAGCTAAGTGTGGAGGAGACTTATACAAAATAATGTACGTGTGCACAAACGATGAGTCAAATCAACAGATCTATCGAGAAGGCGTCGGTATTGTAATCATTGCATTCCTCGTCTGTTCGAGAGGCACTGATATCAAAACTCATACAGCGTACCAAAAATTAATTTTGAGGTAGAACTGTCAAATCTATAGGTTTCCTATTAAGGGTTGTAGATTTACGCGACGTGTACTTTTATGAGTTTTGTTTTGTTCTTTTTTTTAACGTCGGAAACGACAAGTTGTTTTTCTAACACTATTTCAGACTTCATGTCTATCTGACATTATTACGTACCTATGAATATTTGAGCCAAAAAAAAGTTGAAAACAACAAGTTGCATTTTCAAAATCATTTCACATATGTTAATATTGACATTGATTTGATACATTTATCATAAGGTAGGCCCTACATGGAAAGCAGCCTTTTTACTTCACAAATCTCACTCATCATCTTCCCATGTCTTTGTGTCATAAAGTCAGTTTGATTAGAATTAGCGGTTTCTCCTTGAAGACTGCATCATAAATTCCAGTCACACAGGAAGGTTTTCATTTTCTTCATGCAACGATACATAGTGCAAGAAGTCTCAGCATGAGTGTGCCACAGTTATTCTCAAACAAGATAATCTCACTTTCATTAAAGAAATAGAAATCACTGAAAAAGAACATAACTTGAAAAAACAATACTTTGCAAAGTACTTTTCTTCACTTCAACAAGACAGCGCGTACCTCCGACTCTTCTCATCAGAACCAAAGGAAATTGATAATAAGGAAACTGATCATTGAGGGAAAAATTTAAAAAGTATTAGAAATTACACTATTTTCCAAAGTATGTGCCTATTCTTCAGAATGGGCACATAATGTGTTAGTAGGAAAAAAATACGCATACAAGTAGTCGAGAATGACTGTCGCTTTGGTGCAACAATGAGCATCATCGATGATGACATGGGTATTTTCTCATTCAGCATTGTCGAGTGTTAGACTACATATTGAATAATCTAGCCATCTAGCCGAGATCCATCAACACTTATTATAACAAATTACTTTCATACTACAAGTTAAAACTACAATATACAACAGATTAGGCCTATGTTCTTGAACAGATGATGTAGGCCCACATGAGTGCATCGAGTCAAGAGTACTTTCGTATGTTCGTTATTCCAAAGTTGTTTTTTTTTTTTTATCCGAAAGACACAGTTTACGTGGGCCTAGATGTTCGATAATCCCAAAATGAAATTGGGCCCGTCAATCACAACATTTGTAACGTTATTTGGAAGGTTGGTAAATTCGAAAATGAAATAATGTTCTTTACTCCACACGTTCGTTACTCTAAAATTTGAATAAGGTTCGTTATTCCGAGGGTTCGTTTATCCAAGAATGGAATAAGTGCTGTTAATACAAAAAAAAAGAAATAAATAAATAAATAAATAAAATAAAATTAAGAAATGCATATTAACGAACCGTAGTTCGTTTTCGGCAATCAAAAGCTCAAACTGAACCTTCGGAATAACGGGTCTTTTCCTCATTTTCGGATTAATGAACCTCCGGAATAACGAGACTATTTCCCATTTTCGGATTAATGAACCTTCCTAATGACGAACTCTTTATGATTAAAGATCCTACGGAATGATGAACCTTGTTTTATTTTCGGATTACAAAACCTCCGGAAAAAACAAACCGTCGGAATAACGAACTGTATATGTACCCTTTACTCCACAGAGTTTAAAATTTTCATCTGTCAGCAATTTGAAATTTCAGTTGATTGCAATGCACTCCCGTTATAGTGAACACGGTTATAACGAAATTCCGGTTACAACGAATTAAGAATTCAGGCCGCAACATTATGCACTCTATGTATTTTTATTTTTTATTTGTTCGGTTGTGACGAAATTTCGATACAATGAAAGAAAACTGTATTTTGATAGCTACAGAATAATTTCAGATCGTGACGAAACCCACTGATGACTATAAACTTATAATTAAGTATAGTTGCTGTAACTTATTTAGTGTAGGGTAGATAAAACTTGATCCTTACGCTCTTTTTCTACTAAGGATACTTTCATTTAAGCACTCTCAATCCAAGACAACTTAGATTCCAGTTCTCCTTTGAGGGGAATGACGCTCGTATAAAATCTCACTATTATACCGTGGTATAAGTACAGCATTGTAACAGTCTGAACAATTTCAACAACTTCAAATCCTACTGAATCACAGTTAGCATTCCAACAAGATACACCATTACTTTTTCAGTAGATCATCCTTTCGATATCATTGTCCCAACGAAAGTCAGTGCTCTTCTCTCTGTTTATTATTATGTTTCTTTCATGTTCGTATTTTCAGTGGCATTAAAAGAACTAGATATCCTCATGACTTGTTATGTGGTAGCAATGACTACACTGTCCGACTGTGAGTACATCGGATTGTAGTGGATAAAACATTGAATTTTGCACAGAGGGTCAATGGTTCGAATCCCTCAGTGCGTTTATCCTGGGACGTTTCGCAACGATGTTCTTCTTGACCCAGGTGTATAAATAGATTGGCTTACCTGTAATGCTGGGGATGCTGGGGGTCCTCTGATATGTCATGCTATCTCTATAGAGCAGCTACACAGGACCTTAAAGGGGTGGTATAGGATTGGCTGAAATGAGGATACAGCTTTTAACTTTTTTGCGATCTACATAGAAACCACTTTATGAAATTGTCAAAGAGCATACAATTCTTAGAATTCAAAGTTTATGTGAATAAAATCGGTTTTGAAATGGGTGAGATATCCAAAAACAAAGTAAAACCAAGCGATCCAAAACAAATCGATCTGATAAAAGGTAAGAACCACGTTTTATTAGATCGCATTGTTTAGATATCTCAGCCACTCACAAAAACCAATTTTCCTCAAATAAACTTTAAATTTCTTTTAGAATTATGTGGTCTTTCATATTTCATAAAAAGAGCTTTCTCATTTTCTCATCAGCAAATCAAAAATTCATCCAAAAAAAAAGTTGGAAACTTGAAGCCCAAACTCAAACAAAGCTATATCAGTATTGTCAGAATTGTATATCACAAATCAGGGTTTTTTTCCCTCCCTCTTCAACTCACTAAATGAACTGTGAGTGTTGCTCTATTTATGGCACTTGTGATAGGTCCATCACAGAAGTGATATTCTTCGTTTGGGTGTCGTTGCTGTACTGGTGATCGATGCCATGGTCGAAGAGAGGCAATTTCGCCTTGGATAAACCTTTGGTGAAAACATCTTTGATGGCTTTGCGGAATTTGGGGTAACGTGCTGCGTAGATGAACGGGTTGGCGGACGCGTTGATGAATGCCAGGAAGGTGAAGGCGTAATGGAGAGGGCTGAATAAGTAGTCGGATATACGTCCAGTCAGACCCGTGACCATCAGTGTGAGGTTGTGCGGACCTAAGCTGAGGATGAAGATAATGACAATGACTGCAGTCATCTTCACGATTGTGTTACGGGCCGTGACGTGAGCTGATGGAGCATCGGCCTTCTTGGTAGCGAGAATAGTTTGAAGTTCTCGATATTGGCGGTTCAACGATAAAGCCGTTAGAACCTGACTAACGGCCATGATCATTACTGGGATACCCACGCGGGCAACAAAGAGATAAATTGATATTTTAACCTTAACCATCCTCGATTTAGTGTCTTTACACTTGTTGTCAATAACCTCCACAGTTAGGTTGTGTGCGGAAGCGGGTAAAGAGAAAAAGCCAACACAAGTGAGGAAAATATAGACTCGTCGCTTTGTGATCAATTGGTGACGGCGTAGAGGGTAGGCAACGGCCACGAATCGCTCAACAGACATCCCTGCCAAGATGTAGGCGGACGCGAAGACAAAAACCCAAAGCGGATAGCCGGGTCTGTATACAAACTTACAGTAGAATGAGCCGAGGGGTGTATCCGGAACCCAGTAGGCATTCGGAATGGGAATCATGAAGATGGATGTCAGAAAATCAGCCACGGCCAACGCGCCTATGAAAATGTCAGTGGAGTATTTGGACGCATTCCGCCCAGCAAGGACGAGAACCACCAACAGGTTGCCAACGATCCCCACAACAGCAAGGAGAAGCTGGAGTAGGTCATTCCAGGACCACACCATACCCCACGCCCATCCGGCGGCATCGCGACTTTCCACTGTGGATGTCGATGAGTTTCCGACATCTTCCAGCGTGGCTGTGTAAATCATGGTGCCAAAGGTAGTTGCAGAGGTTTGCGCTTCCATCCTCACTCTTATGTCACAAAGCCGCTTACAAAAGGACTCCTAAACTTCTGACAGCTGGACAATGTGTACTTGACAACAAACAAACTTCAAGTTTGCCAAAAGATGCGAGTCTGCAAATAAGATATCATAAGTTGAAAAGTTTTAAAATAGATTTAGCAATTCAATTATAATAAATCAAAATATATTGATTTCATGAAAACAGAGATTACATGTATTTCTTTCAAAGGAACATTATATAAAATCAGATCAGATTAGTTCAATAAGTTTGAAAATGATTTGAAAGAAGAAAAGAGTAAACGGCGGCAAACTATGTGAGGATTCAAGAAGCGATACCAAATAGTTAAAAGAGCCCGTATAGTTCAGAAGGTTTTTGTTGTTTTGGGGGGATTTTTTGTCCAAATCCTGCGCAATGTGCAACCACTGCAGTTACTTTTTATCAAAATTCATAGTTAAAAGAGCCCATACAACAGAAGGTTTTTGTTGATTTGGGGGAATTTTTTGTCAAAATCCTGTGCAATGTGCAACCAATGCAGTTACTTTTTATCAAAATTTATTTGAAAAATATATCGACTATGAGAGTACATTCAAATGCACATCTTCACAACTACTTATTCATTGGCATCTGATTTTATATCATCAATTTGGAGCTTTCTATTTTTCAATTGCGCTTTCCAAATGATTAAACTTTCTATATAGACCCCACCCCATTCCATCACAATTTTGTGCTTTGCAACCAGTTCTTTGTAGTTACGTCATCTTGACAGGGGAACAGCATTCTTGAGATGCCTTTAATTTTATACAAAGATTAAGATTTGTGGCATGGATGCCACAAATGTGGACAATACTCCATTTGCATCATATTCAATATTACCACAGTGGCATAAGCAAGTCCGAAAACCAGTATCTCCTCTTTTCTACAACCAATATAAACAATTTTGATAAATTTGGCATTTTTGTTCATAAGTTGGTTATTATATGTTCAGAAATGCCACAAGCATGCCGAATATGATTAAATTAACTTTGGGATAAAGTATAGTAAATTATGATTAGGAATTTAACTATGACAGGTGATAATTGTGCCAAGTTATCATTCTCTAATCAAGTTTAAGACAACAAAGATTCACCTACCTTAGGTTTCAATCTGAACATGACACGCAGCGAGGTATACCTTGTGTCCTGACCGAACAGAGGGCGAAGTTTGGCTGGAGAAACAACGTCTCTGCTTACAAGATTTAGTAGTAAACCTATAGTAAGACTGCGCATGCTCCTACCGGACGTTCCGTTTCTCTATCTTTCTGTTTGTATCTTATATGTCTATTTCATATCTTTTGCGGATGATAAGATTCTGATCAGCTCTGTACTCAATTCATAGGTTTTACCCAAGAGAAGGAAAGGTGTATTAAGTTGACATGTAAATATAACCCCCCCCCCCCCGCCGACAGAAATGTTGCCTTTTAGTGCCCCTCCCTTCTCTAAACGCATTAAACTGACTTCAAATTGGAACGCTGAACCAATACATTTAGCCTTTTTCTACTTCACTTGTTGATGAATCCACTTGTATATTCCTGTCACTGTCACCAGTAATAATAATGAAAATAAGGTCCTATTTACCCAGGGTAGCCTCTTCAGTGTTACCATTGCTTTATACCAGAGGGCCCTGCCATTATTATTACCCTAGCGTTACCAGGTACAACACCTGGGTCGAGAAGGACATGGTGGGTAAAAGCATCTTGTGGTCGCAATATCGTTTTGCACTATCCAAATGGAAAATGAGTTCCATGGCCATTGAATGATATTTTTGTTTTTGTGTGTGTGTGTGTGTGTTTTGTTTTTTTTTTTTTTGTTATACGAGTCAGCTCTCATTTTGTGACATAAGACAATGAGTATGCTTCGCCGTCTACAACAAAACTGCAATTACCGGTTTTTGCATTTATAATTGGCATAAATAAGTTATATTAATTCTGGTTTGTCTGCTTTTGAAAAGTTTGTTTGTAAAGTTCATTTCTGTTCGAAAACAGTTCTTTTTTATAACTTATGTGTAATAGAATACATCTCTTTCACATAGGCCTATCACAGTGATGATTGAATATTGGCAACCATTGACAAGCCTCTTCATCATTATTTTGTAGTTTTCATGTATTTAAAGATCGGGAGAAAAACGACACCCCCCCCCCCACACACACACAAGAGAAAAAGGAACACTCAAGTAACTTTCCAATCAGAGCAAGATTATTTCAAAGGTATGACAGAAGCTGACGTCGGAAGGTGAACAGCAATATGAAGTGATAGTTCCTTTAAAAAAGTCTATTTCATTTTTTTCCTTAGTGCATGTGTGGTAGGAAAGCAAGGAAATTCCCATCGATTTTTAAATGGATTTTCAGTGTTTATCGATTTGTTTTGAGATCATGCTCTCATCTAATGGTCTGAAGTAAAAGAATTGGCTTTAGAAGCGAAGGGCTCAGTAACTATTTCCAGCAGTATTGCTACATACCACGGCTGAATAGACCGGGGTGGACAGAGGGGGAGGAGAGAGAGGGAGGGGAGTTGGAGAGGAAAAGAGACGGATAATGAGAAAGAGAGAGTGGTATATTTTGTGGAGAAAGACCAAGATAACGAGAGAGAGATAGAGAGATATTATGATATTGCTTTCGTTTGTAACGCCGACAGAACCTCCATTACTGTTTCTCTATATATTAGATGACATTACAGGGATATCTTAAACGACCTTGAATATCTACACATGTTATGTTCTGTACGGAACGTATGTTTCCTGTGTCTGTCTGTCTGTCTGTTCGTCTTTTTTCTTTTTCTTTTTTCTTTTTTGGTCTCCCAGAATACGTGCCCCTGCTGTGTTATCGATATTTAAAACCAGTTGTGACGGGAGTATATTTCGGGAGAAATATTGCTTTATGAAAGATCATACGTTACTCGAGTAAAGGGGAATGACGGAAGAAAAAAAAAATCGATTCTAAATAGCCTACTCAACTTTCCCATCATTATAGCATCTTTGATTTCCCTGTGGCGGTTAACTTTGCTTGGGAATCGCACGTTTATCCCCGGAAAAAAAAAGAAGAAAAAGATCATCTTCATATCAACTTAAATATTCCTCCGACAAAGCCTTGACATCAATACCGATAACCAGCAATATGAGTCCCTGATCATCTGACTCAATATTAAATTTGAAAGAAGGACATTGATGTCACAAAGTTGATAGATATACATTACACCATGGCATCTAATTCTCTCTTCTTCTTCTTTTTTTTTCATTCCGATGTCTTGCTAATGTTACTACCTCACTTGTCAGCTCACGCTGCAATAAAGTTTGGACCCTGATATTTTCTAAACAGAAGACTTTTGTATCAGGCTAGTTCGTCGTGACCCTAAACGAATCCTGAATACCAAACAAGCAATTAAACAAAACAAATGGACAAACATAACAAAACAAACAAACAAGCGCAAAAAAATCCTTGCATTCTTTAATGTAATTAATGTTATTTACTTTCACAAGCTATGAAAGAAGATTGAGCATAACCCCCCCCCCCCCTCGGTTTTCCTTCTTGTAACCACCTTTTGCTATACATCTGCTACTCGTATCAGACCTATAGTCCAGGCCCCATACTCGTGTACGTGTGTGGGAGTGCGTTATGTGTGCTCGCGCGCTCACACAAACTCACAATGGGTACATTGCTATCTAGGTTCAACGTGTTCAATGCATGAAAGTGTGTACGTTTTTCTTGGCGGGTTCATAATTACCATTTCAGTACCAATCAATCGGCAATTTGATATTCAATAGTTGTCATGGTTCTGAGATTCATTTGACAAATCCTAAGCGAACATCATGAACATTGCGTGGACTAGTACCGCGCAATGTAGTAGCCTGACTGACTCTAGTCACAAATACATAAATTTATTAGACATACATATATGTATTGTGTACGATCATTTCTGTTATTCTGATTTCATTCTGTTTCTTTATCATACGAATGACTTTTACTATGAATGAACTTACCTGATCCTTATATAACATTAGTTAAATTTACATTAATATTTTTTCATCCTTTCTTCTTTTCTTCCTTCTTCAGTCTAACATATTTGTTTTGATCTGTTTTGTTGGGTGTTTTTTTTAACGATTTAGAATGCTGAACAGATTGGAATGAGTCTTTCATAGATAGGAGTCAGACCTGTTCGAGTGAAATCCCCACCAGTAATAACGCACTGATATTGAACGACTGTCTATCCTTTTTATATATAGTAATATCATGGTTAAGTCAAATAATGATTTGGAAATTGTATTCATAATACACATGTATTACTACTCTTTTCTAGCAGAGTGTTCGTTGTCTTATTGTTAATAGGCCTACTTGTTAACAAGGTTTTGAATTAAATAAAAGATAAGGGGCTTATCCAGGGAGGACCGCAACCGGCGCACGCCCCCCCCCCTTATTTTTTGTTGAAACAAAAGAAATACAAATAAAAAAATTGGGGAGGGGTGAGTGCTCCCCCTTTAATTTTGTAAACGCGCCCCCTCTTTACGGAATTCCTGGATCCGCCCCTGAAGATTGATCAACTCAAAATAATGCACACACACACACGCACACACACACACAAACACACAGCGACAGAGACACATTTATATTGGCAATAATGCCCATTGTCCGCAGTAAAGGCTGTCTCTTGACCCTAATTGTTGCTTCATCTTACGACGGCAAAGGAGTATACAATCAAATAAAAGAACTTTGTTGAAATATCTATATCCAACACCTAATTCTATCTCCTCTCTCTCTCTCTCTCTCTCTCTACATGTTTTATGTCGGGTTTTTTTTTATAAAGAGGGAACATCAAACTATCATCATTATGTTGTTGTTGGTGGTGGTGGTGGTTTTGTTGTTGTTGTTTTGCGGATGTTATACAGTGTCTTGCACCAACTGTATCGTCATCCATTATACGAACCTTATATCTAAGCGCGATCAGTTTCTGAAGTTTGTATTAGAATGAATCAGTTTTTTGAATGTTCATAATTGGTACAATAATTGGTTGACGACAAAACCAACATGCACCATATGGTAACTTCAGACACAGGTATAGGACAAAGCATTATTACCTGCGGAGGTTTAAGCTGGCATGCATAGATCATTGAAGAATGTGGGTGGTTTTTTTTTTTTTTTTTTTTTTGTTTGTTTTTTTTTGGGGGGGATATGAATTAATCAAACTTGGCGAGAAGCAGAAAATTAAATAAAGACTCGCAAACAAGTTCACACCATTTCGTTTCTCTTGTACAATATCAATAATTATGCCATCATTTCCCTATACACCTCATGTACCCCTGGACAAGTGAGTCCAAACGATTGTTTTTCACCTCCGTTGACACTCGAGTTCAATGAAATAAAATTCTGGACATCTTCGTAGATAAGTTCCACTTTCTAAAAGAATGGTCTTTAATTTTAATTATTTCTTAAGACATTACTCTGCGAGTTTTCCACTTCCATAGTGGGAGTTCAGTAAGAAATGGCTCCATGTTTGTACAGCTTGGATGAGTTTAATGCAGACACTTTTTAAGTATGTGTTACCTTTTATTCAGCTGGTATTGATGAATGAATGCAAAAATTCGTTCTAAGGGC
The DNA here is from genome assembly GCF_040938485.1 of Diadema antillarum. NCBI lineage: Eukaryota > Metazoa > Echinodermata > Echinoidea > Diadematoida > Diadematidae > Diadema > Diadema antillarum. Next base: position 6,635,122 of record NW_027270890.1, on the reverse strand, counting down.
CCATCGCTGCACTTCGCCAAGTCCTTCTTTAGTGATATCTACGAGCCAACGAGATAATGGAGAGTTTGCATGTAAGGAGTGCACTTACACAAGTTAATACTCCAAGTATAATGTAGTTAATTCTACCTGGTGCAGACTTCTATAAATCAAGGTAATTCATGCGATATGTTCCTTTCACACACGTGTGTAAAGTGATATCTGGCCCGACAGTCATGCTGTGATAGTGATTTCAGCTTCCTCTTGCAGAGTATATAGCTGTAAGCTCAAATTAAAACGGTTACACAAACTTAAAACAGAATAACTGTATCAACATCATATTTAACCAAGTCTGATAAACCATTCCATACCACCATTTGTACTTCAACATTTCTACATTCTATGGTCATTTCTATCTTTTTAACAAGTTTAGACTAACCTGATGCAGTGCACTCCCGTTATAACGAACACGGTTATTACAAATTTCGATTACAACGAAAAAAAAAATCAGGCTGCAACATTATACTTCTTTTGTTTTGTTTTGTTTTTTTATTGTTTATTAAATAGATTCATAACGAAATTTCGATATAACGAAAGAAAACTGCTACTACATACAACATCTCAGTTGCATCTCAAGGCCTTATCTCCCACTCCGCCGGGCCTTCCTTTTGAATAATGATATCTATGAGTCAAAAAAATAATGGAGAGTTCAAATGTAAAAACAACTAATATATAATCCGTTTATCAATTTGAAATATGTAAAATCAAATCGGCTGTGAAAAATAAAAATGATGAAAATATAATTTATATAATTACGACATAATTTCAGTAAATCTCTAAAAAATACTTCTTGTAAAAAAAACTCTTATTTTCTCTATTTGATGATGGCTTTGATTTAAAAGCAGTGTTAAAAAGGGCGTTTTTTTATCCCAACTCTTCAGATGTCTTATTTGATTATTGGTATTTCCAAAAAAAAAATAATAGTAAAATTAACGTATGTAGTCATTATTTCACAGCGGGGAGCAATTCTATCATTATCTTTTAGTCTAAGTTATCATGTACTTTAAGAAAAAACTGAGCATATACATATTGGAACATCTAAGAACACGTTTTCCAGAGAACTTCTGGCTATTAAGAAAAGCAGAGTGGCTGATGGAACCGTCGAGATTTCTCGTCCACGATTCAAGATTTCCTTACACCTGCCCTCGTTTTTGTTAAGAATACACATGTTTATACAGAAGTATATTACATACACCTTCCACCTGATAGTCCACAGTGAAACGAAAGGAGACTATCTCTAAAGTTAACTCATTTAACTATTACCACTTAAGGAATTGAAGCTTTTTTTTTCCTTATAAGAACATGACTTTACTTTTAACGGTTGTGTAAATTCTTTGATTTAAAGCCGACGTGAGCTGGTGAGGTAACGATTGTTTAATTTTGCTTTCTCAGATTGGGCCACTCATGGCCGAAGCATTAGTTATCTGCGTACCAACCCCTAAATAGTGATCGATGCCCTGATCAAAAAGAGGCAACTTCGTCTTGGACAATCCTTTGGTGAAGACGTCCTTGATGGCCGTTCGAAACTTAGGGTACCGAGCTGCGTAAATGAAGGGATTAGCTGTCGGGTTGATGAAAGCAAAAACGTTTAGGACGTAGTAGAGAGGGCTGAACAAATGGGATCTGATGGTTCCACGAAGGCCTGTTATCATAAACATCAGGTTACTTGGACCCAAGCTGAGGATGAAGACTGCTACTACGGTAGCCGTCATCTTCACGATGTTGTTGCGAGCTGTGAGGTGAATGGACGGGACACCACCTTTCTGAGCAGACAAGACGTTTTCCAGCTCTTTGTGCTGTCCATGTAGAACCACGGCGGTCAAGACCTGCGTAACGACCATGGTGAGCACAGGGAAACCCACGCGAGAAAAGAAGAGATAGATAGCAATGTCAATTTTCACATTCATCGGTTTTGTGTCCTGGCACCTGTTACCTATGACTTCAACTTTTAAATTTTGCGCAGAAGCAGGAGTGGAAAGTACGCCAACGACGGCCAGGAAGATGTACACTCGTCGCTTCGTGATGACATGGTGACGGTGTAGAGGATATGCCACCGCCACGAAACGCTCCACGGACATGCCTGCTAGGATGTAGGCAGACGAGAAGACGAATATCCACAACAGGTAGCTTGGGTATATCACCTTGCAGTATAAAGAACCTGCAATCGTATCTGGCACGCGCTGAGCCATCGGAACTGGGATCATTACCACGGACGTCAAGAAATCGGCCACCGCCAGTGCCAAGATGAAAACATCCATAGAGTACCGGGCCGTCTGCCGCCCGGCCAGGACAAGAATCACCAGAAGGTTACCGATACTTCCTACCAATGAAAATATCAGTTGTAGCAGGTTTGTCCAGGACCATGTCATGCTCCACACCCATTCGCTGGTCTCCTCGGGGATATTTGGAAGGGTTGCCATGGCAGGATCTGTCGTATCCATCTCTACCATCATCGCTGTGTATGAAAGCGTGTAAGAAGTATCTGAACGCGTTTGTGCTTCCATTAGCATGAAGTCACCATGATGAGTGAGTTAAGGCTTTGAATCTCTGGTAACGGTTAGGTGAAATGTTCGCCCACGTGAAAGAATCCACTTTCCACCCTAACACTTGTAGTTGTATCTGTTATCCTGCGATGGGTGATAAGGAATACAGCATACAAGTTACACAAACATTTACAAAAAATAAAATAAAACATAGAGGATGATACAGCTGTTTCGTAACACTGCATAAAAGTGATTGTTTCATTGAATTTTCTTTTAGCAGCTTTCTAATAAAAGTTGTCTCTAGATAAAAATCATAAAGCTCCAAAGGTTTAGAGATTTACATCTTAAGAGCGTTAACCATCTTCAATAATATTGATGTCAAATTATTGATATTGGACAAATGACCGCAGTTGCTGACTACACCTTTATGTGCTAAAGTAGAAATAAGAAACAGTCACACAAAACAAAAACAAACATCTTAAGTTTCTGTGGAAGAACTTTTTGTTTGCCCTGAACGATGTATACGTGGTTAGGGGGGAAATGCAACTATACTTCTTATTTTGAAGGCATCATCCCATGAAGTTAGCGTTCGCGTGATCTTTCCGGCCCAGCCTACATTGTACATTACCAAATGAGTGGAAAATACGATTAGGTGATCCTGTTTTTTAAATATCCTCTGCTTTCGAGAAGAGACGTTCTTCATAAACACTGATAATAATGAGCGTAAGTGGGTAAGTTGAAGAGGCTGAATTCTCCTTGTCAGTAGTCAGAATCAGTCACTAGTATATTAATTTGGTTAAAAGAAACTGCATTGCGAAAACTATTTGTTTTCTCAGAACAAACGCGATTCGATGTTATATAAATGAAAATACGTCACAAGTTTTGAGCCCATTTAGGTATGTGTTTATTTGTTAAAACGTTGAATTACAATTAGAAGTAACGTATGTGAAGGCATTAAGAAGCGAGAAAACCTCATGCATTGTCCAGACATTCTGTCCTTTGTGATTTTGGAAACAAACAGACTCATTTCTATTGGGTGATTCCCTGAATATGGATTTATCTGCAATCCCACTATTTCAAAATTCCGATCGAGCCTCATTTCCACGTTTTACAATAGTCAATGATAGTCATAATATAAACGGAACCCTTGATACAATACTGTGTCACGACCACACAATGACATATTGCTGACTTGCACGACGGAATGCAAAGAGATGAACTTTCGTCAAGTTTGATGGGTAGATAGCAACTAACTCTACTGATTGATGTAAGTGATTTAATTAATTAAAACTTGATAACATTGAAAACATAAACAGTACAAAGGGATAAACGACATGTCTTCAGTAAAGGCTTGTAGGGTTTGGATACGACTGTGTTGTACCTTTACAATAAATGGCAATTTTGCAATCAATGGTAACTAGTATTCTATGGTAATAATCTATTATAACCTATAGTATTAAACAGTATTCCATAACCAATGGTTACCGTTGATTGCAGAACTACCATTAGTTGTGAAATTATCTTAGTTTTACACAGCGTGATCCAGATTTAATCAGAGACCGACGGCTTGTCAGGAGATTTTAAATTAGATGTTATTGTAATCTATGTTGAATTAAGCATCCCTTATTGCAGGTTATAACTCGTCTCCAGGAAAGAACAGCACCTACATTACTACCATCAACCTGATTAATATGATGAGATAAGTATCATAGCAAACATGCCAAACGTTAGAATTCTGTATCATCGCGAAAAGCCGAAGCCCTGACACGTTCATAAAAATCGTGTGATGGTTTACTTTCCGGGGGAAAAAACATCGAAAGTGAAGTGCTTGAGGAGAATTTAGACTTCTCTGTTTGTCGGAGAAAGAATATGGACTGAGTCAAGGTTACGAGCATTACCTCAACGTTGTCTCTGCTTTTGACCGTCTCTTCTTGAAGCAGCGGCATACCAGTTGAAATCTTTTACATGTCAGTCAGTGGAAACGAACATCATGTAATCATGGTTAATATAGCGGCAACCATAAATGAAATGGGGAGGGTGACCCTTCCCTTGCGCATGCTCACCTTGTTAGAAAAATTATGGCATAGTACTAATATCAACCAACGCCCATTATGAGGTATACTTCAGGCATGCGCTTTCAGGTTGATGAATAATTTCGTTAAAAGCGATATCTAAAACATTACAATGTATCCAAAGTGAAGATAATTTAACGAAAGGTTCTTTATGTAGTTATTGCAGAGGTGTATTTTTTTATCATTCTGTATTAGAATTTCGTTCAATTTCATATCACAGAAACAGAAACGTTCACAGAAACAAAACAAAACATCATACAAAGACAAACTGCATTATGCACAAACATTGTACAAAATAACGTCAATCTTACACTATATAAGGACAAAATGCAGTAACACCAACATTGTGTAAACTCATGTCAAACTTACATTATAACTCTTTTAACCAAGGAAACAAAATCCGCTTTTTGCCTTTTTTTAAAGCACATAATTCTCGCAAAAAGCCCGCAAAACGGGAACATAATAAACAATTTGCTTAAAAACAAAACGGGTTAAGCCCTATATATCATTGCTTATCAAAAAAAAAAAAAACCCGAGGCCATTTGCGAGAAAACATACACACATGAACACAGACACACCCACGCAACGCCAGCATGCACTCCCCCCACCCCCACGTGCCTTCAGCCCTCAGGTTTTATTTACACTTGAATAACTCTGCGTGTAAATTGCCATTTTGTTTCTCTTATAATAAAATACATTATAATCATAAAGTGGCAATGATGTGGAAAAGGTACAAGCAATAGAGAGAAAAAACGACAACGATATGATAATAACTCGCAGATACGGCAAAATCAAGACAGAAAAAGAAAATCACATATCATCCTCGGTATGCATCTTCCCACTGTAACAAATGCATTGCAACTGTTCCTCTTTTACTCGCTATCTTATTTTCTTCTTCTTTACACATCTTAAAATACTTCATAACATCATTAAACTTTGGTACCTCCCTTTCTGATATCGCTAAATATAAAATATATTTAATTATCGATATAATTGTATTCCATCCTTTGACTTATAACGAGTTTCCGGATATAACTGTATAAACAACTTCCCAGTTCATATTTCTTAGTTCTTCTAAATTCAATTTTTGAATATTGATTTGCCAGAATTCCTGCACTTCAATACACTCCCAAAATATATGTAAATATGTCTCAGTGCTTTTTTTTTTTTGCAAAAAGAACATGCAGAGATCATCCGAAACAAACCCAAATCTCAACAGATTAACTTTTGTATAAAGTGCACTATGAAGAAGTTTAAACTGAAATTCCTCAAGCTTTGGTATAAGAGTTCTAACTCTTGGTCGGAGAAAAATATCTTGGGTTACTTTTGGGGAGAAGGCGAAATTACTCTTTTGATCTCGTACTTCCAAGGTATATAACTACTGTAAATAAGTTTTAAACTAGAAATGTCGCTATGGCGACTGGTATGCCTCCGCCATAATGCATGATTCTCCTAATGGGTCTATAGTACATGTGGACAATGTGTGATTACATTTTCACAAAATTGGCAAAATATCAAAATGACATGTTTGTCACAAATGTATTGAATGTTTACCTTCCTTGACCTACACGTGTATGTTTAATTGGATGAATTGGAGGAGAGCATGTATTTGGGGATTTAAGAACTTTAACTTGACTTTGACCCTTTCATAAGTTTATGCACCGAGTAATTTTCAAGGTATGGAGAAAAAGTGCAATTTCTGTATTGAACAGTAAATTGTTATCATGTTCATCTGGCCTTTGATTTATAAGAGAATCACTGTCAGGCAGAACATACATAAATATGTACTAAGTTTCAAGATAACTTGAGCCACTTCGGAGATATGGAGAAAGAAGTAAGTTCAGCACTTTCACTTTGACCTTTTGACCTTTGACCTTCTTGGCAAAAAAAAAAAATCCCAGATAATTTCTATTGGGTTATACATGCATACATCAAGTTAAACAAAATAATCCTGCTGGCATTGCATAAATATAAGGAAAATAGTAAAATTTTAAAGTATTGCCTTGACGTTTGACCCCTGACCTTTGACCCAATGAACCCTGAATTCCCTAGATAACCACTGCCAGTCAGTACATGCATATATACTATGTTTCATGAAGATACCTTGAACAATTTCCAAGATACAGAGAAAAAAGTAAAATTTTGACACTTTACTTGACCTTTTGACCTTTGACCTTTTGACCTTATGACCCCAAACTTTCACCAGAGAATCTTAATTGGGTAATACATGTATACACTAAGTTTCAAGAAAATATCTATAGGCATTGCATAGATATGGGGGAAATAGTGAAATTTTAATCATTTGACCTTGACCTTTTGACCTTTGACCTTGAGCATGTGCACCCAAAAGTTGATAGGCACAACTTCACCCCCTAATACACATACATGCCAAGTTTCATTAGGATACCTCAAAAGGTTTTGGTAGTTACCCTGTCCACAAAATTCATTACGGACGGACGGACGGACGGACGGACGGACAACCCGAAAACATAATGCCTCCGGCACCACTTCGTGGCGGAGGCATAAAGATGCGTGTAAATCTTTCGCGAAGGTATGCTACCAAACCTGATTTCTGTTCCATGTAATTTCAATAGTGTATGACACTTTCCTGCACACACACACACACACACACACACACGTTTCATGACTTACGTACACTTGTATTATCTCAATCTTTATGGGGTTGTTCCATGAAAACAGCACTGTGGATGATAAAGAAACTTAAAATCGTTGATTTCGAATTTCAGAAGAGAGAGAGAGAGAGGGAAAGAGAGAAAAGACTGAGTCTTCGTTTACCTATTTCATGTATATCATAAGCATCGACGAGGCTAAAGCTAATGTATTAAAGCTAATGGATGAATACGTGGCGGAATGCACATGTGCCATTGAAGGTCTACAACGGTACATAGCGTACATGACACCGTATTAAGAAAAAAATAATGGCTTTCGTTTAGACCTATCAACTTCACAGCTCATTGTGACGTAACCACTAATGGATCCTATGGAAGAACAAAATCATTATGATTAGTGAATCTAAAATTGGCAATCCGTCCATTTTGTATTTTTTTTTTTTCGGTTCATGTATGAGTATGTATTCTGCAGGGGCGGATCCAGGGATCCTTTTTTTCAAAACAAAAGAAATTAAAATGGGGGTTGTGAGCCCCCCTTTAATTTTGTAAAGGCACCCCCTCTTTACGGAATTCCTAGGTCCGCCCCTATTCTATGTACCTTCTAAAGTAAAATTGAGAATAGATTTTTGAAAATATTGATTTTTGTTATCAAGTTATATTGCCACATTCATTTGGTTTTCTATCGATTCATCATTAAGTTCAAATTGGAGCAACAACTTTCTCGTAATACCCAGACCGCAAATATCAGTGGAAAACTTAAGCAGTGGAAATTATCATACTTTATTAACACTTCATCTAAATTTATTTCTAATTGTTGCTTCATCTTGGACGGCAAAGGAGTATTAAAAAAAAGAAAAAACTATGTTGAAATAGATATAGCCAACACCTACTCTCTCCCCCTCCCCCTCTTTCTCTCTCTCTCTCTCTCTTTTCTCTCACTCTCTCGCTCTACACGTTATGTCGTTGCTTTTTCATAATAGAGGGCATCAACCTATACTTCATCATTTTGTTGTTGTTGTTGGAGTTGTTGTTTTTTAAAGATTATCTTAAAGGACAATTTCATGTTGTTATGTGGGTTGAGTGAATGCAGCAACATTAGTAGAACACATCAAAGAGAGTTTGGGGAAAATGGGACAATCCATTTAAAAGTTATGAATTGTTGAAGTATCAGCGCAGTCAGTGCTGGATAAGAAGATTACGACAGTGTATGATGTCACATGCGTACAGCGATCTAATAAAAGTATAAGGAAATTCAACATGAAATTCATACAAGAAAAGAACATTTGACTTCCCTCTTTTGAAGGCAAAGGGGAATAATATTGTCCCTAACATATTATGTCAACGACAAGCAAATGAGCACTTCTTTTTTTCAAAGAGTAAAATTTTGTGAAATTCTCTTTATATTTTGTTACATTGTTCTACGCATATGACATCAAACGCTGTCGTACTCTTTTCATCCAGCAGGACAATAACCTCTGAACGGATTGTCCAATTTTCCACAAACTTTCACCGATGTTTTCTGCTAATATTGCTGCATTCACCTAAACCACATGGACACTCTACATGTTGTATATGAAGGTGGACTTGTCCTTTAATATTTGCAATGTCTTGTACCAACTATCTCACCATCCATGATATGAACCTTATTTCTAACACCTGTCTAAGCAAGAGTAGTTTTCTGAAGTTTGTATGACAATGAATCCGTTTTCTGAGTGTTCATACTTGATACAATAATTGGTTTACGACAAAACCAGCATGCACCATTATGTTCACCTAAGACACAGATAGGATAAAGCATTATTACCTGCGGACGTTGATCTATATATAAGCTAGCATACTTTAATCATTAAAGTATGCAGGTGGTTTTCCATCGTCGCACTCGACCGAACCTTTCTATAAAGGTTTCCTGAAATATAAAATGCATGTTCATCTGTGTTGATTTATGATACCCTCAACATCATTTTTGCGATGAAATGAAACATTCCATATATTTTTAACTAATTTTTCGGATTCATTTTTCTTCATTTTACTTGGATACGCCCATAAAAAATCCTTCCAAACCAATATTCCTGTTGTGACCTCATTTGTCAATCATTGCTAAAGTATTGATAATATTAATGTCTTTCGTTCAACATATTATGTTTAACAAAAGACAATGGAATGCACCTTCCCCTCGATTCGGCATAACATGCATTTTTCTGTAATATCAGTGTGACTAACAAAATACATGGCGATTAATCGTTAGAGTTAAATATATGGAATGCTTCTAGATTTTCGTTTCACCGCAAAAGTGATGTTGAGAGTTTTATGAACCAACACAAATCACAATGCATTTGTTTTTCAAGGAACCTTATACGAGCCAACAAATTAATACAGATCGAGTTAATATACATGTAAAACAGTGCATTTACTCAAGTTAATACTTAATATGTTTAATTTACGTTCATTTTTCCATCGGAGGTAGTAAGCTCTAATTCTACCTAATTTCTGCTAACTTCTATAAAGCAAGGTAACATAATATGTGCGATGTTCTCTTCACACAGGTGTGTAAATTGATATCTGGCAAGACAGTCATGCTGTGATAGTAATGTCAGCGCCCTCTTACAGAGTATATAGCTGTATGCTAAAGGGGAAAAAAGTTACACAAATTGAAAACTTGATAAGTCACATCATATTTTAGCCAACTGGCATAAATAATTCTACCGTCATTAATTCTACTTCAATATTTCTACATTCTACTGTCATTTTGTCTATTTCTAATAATTAGACTAACCCGATACCACATACAAGATCTCCATTACATCTCAAGGAGCAATCGTCCTACTCTATCCCACGGAATATCCATTTTTATCGATTTGAAATATATGACATCAAATCTGCTGAAAAATGAAATAACTAAAAGTGAAAAGTGACAATTAAGATCAATATCCAAAGTCAAAATCAATATCCAAATATCCAAAATAACCTTTTGTTATGTAACAAGTGCATTTCAATGAAAAGCTCTTTTATTTTCTATTTGATAATGGCTTTAATTCAAAAGCAGGCAAACTCTTCAGGTATCTTAAAAGACCATAAAACGGAAGATAAAGTACGTTGGCATTATTTTAGGAAAGGCTGCGAATGATATATTTCATGATAAATCTCAACATATTGAGGTATCTTTGTCCATGTTTTACAAAAAGCAGAATGGCTGATGAAACCGTCGGAATCTATTGTCCATGATTCGATATTTCCTTACACCTTTCCACTTTATGTTTTGTTAAGAATACACTATTAAACTAAACCTTCCATCTGATATCCTACAGTGACAGCAAAGATATCAACTGATATTACTAATACTTTACAAATTGATGCATTTCTTCCTCATAATTATGTCATAATTTTACTTTTAATTGGTACGTAATTTTTTTTATTGTAGGCCGAAGTGAGGTTTAATTTTGCTGTCTCACATTACGCAACTCACGGAGGATGCATTGGTTATTCGCGTACCGACCCCTAAATGGTGATCGACGGTCTGATCAAAAAGTGGAAACTTCGTCTTGGACAATCCTTTGGTGAAGACGTCCTTGATGGCCGTGCGAAACTTAGGGTACCGAGCTGCGTAAATGAAGGGATTAGCTGTCGAGTTGATGAAAGCAAGAAAGTTCAGGACGTAGTAGAGAGGGCTGAACAAATAGGATCTGAGGGTTCCTCGAAGGCCTGCTATCATAAACATCAGGTTACTTGGACCCAAGCTGAGGATGAAGACTGCTACTACGGTAGCCGTCATCTTCACGATGTTGTTGCGAGCTGTGAGGTGAATGGACGGGACACCACCTTTCTGAGCAGACAAGACGTGCTCCAGTTCTTTGTGCTGTCGATGTAGAACTAAGGCTGTCAGGACCTGCGTAACAACCATGGTGAGCACGGGGAAACCAACGCGGACAAAGAAGAGATAAATTGTTATATCAACTTTCACCTTCATTGGCTTTGTGTCTTTACAGGTGTTGCCTACTACTTCAACTTTTACACTATGCGCAGAAGCAGGTATAGAAAGAACGCCAACGACGGCCAGGAAAATGTACACTCGTCGCTTCGTGATGACATGGTGACGGTGTAGAGGATATGCCACCGCCACGAAACGCTCCACGGACATGCCTGCTAAGATGTAGGCTGACGAAAAGACGAATATCCACAGCAGGTAGCTTGGGTATATCACCTTGCAGTATAAAGAACCTGCAATGGTATCTGGCACGCGCTGAGCCATCGGAACTGGGATCATCACCACGGACGTCAAGAAATCGGCCACCGCAAGCGCCAAGATGAAAACATCCATTGAGTACCGGGCCGTCTGTCGCCCGGCCAGGACAAGAATCACCAGAAAGTTACCGACACTTCCTACCAATGAAAATATCAGTTGTAGCAGGTTTGTCCAGGACCATGTCATGCTCCACACCCATTCACTGGTCTCCTCGGGGATCCTTGGAAGGGTTACTATGTCAGGATCTGTCGTATCCACGTCTACCATCATCGCTGTGTATGAAAGCGGGTAAGAAGCATCTGAATGCGCTTGTGCTTCCATTGGCATTAAACAACCGTGATAAGTGAGTTAAGGCTTTGAATCTCTGGTGACGGTTAGGTGAAATGTTGGCCAAGTGAAAGCATCCACTCTTCCACCCCAAGACGTAAAGTTGTATCTGTTGTCCTGCGATGGGTGTTAAGGAATATAGCATACAAGTTACATAAACACTAACAAAAAATATTGAGGATGATACAGCTGTTTCGTGACACTGAAAAAAAAGTGATTGTTCCATTGAAATCTCTTTTAGCAGCTAATCTAATTAAAGTTGTCTCTAGATAAAAATCATAAAGCTCCAAAGGTTTATAGATTTATATCGTATCGTGACCCTGTTTTTTAGATATCCTCTGCTTTCGAGAAGAGAGTTTCTTCATAAACACTGATAAATGAGCGAAAGTGAGAAAAAGTTGAAGAGGCTGAATTCTGCTTATCAGTAGTCAAAATCAGTCGCTAGTAACTTAATCTGGTTGAAAGAAATTGCATTGCGAAAAATATCTGTTTTCTAGCAACATACATGATTTGTTGTTATCTAAATAAAATGTGTTACAAACTTACCCTTAATACAATAAAATGTCACGACCACACAATGACATTTTGCTGGCTTGCACGACGGAGTGCAAATAGATGACGTTTCGTCAAGTTTAATGGGTAAATAACAATTAGCTCTACTGATTGATATAAGTGATTTGATTAGTTAAAACATCATAACACGGAAAAATAGATAGTACTATGGAATAATCGATATGTCTTTAGTAAAATATATAGCTTGAAGGCTTTGGATACAACTGGGTCCCGGCGTATAAACTATAGTACCTTTAATACAACTAATGGTAATTCTACAATCAATGGTAACTAGTATTCTATAGCAATGATCTATATCATAAGCTAAAAAACAGTATTCTATAACCAGTGGTTATCGTTGATAGAACTACCATAGTTATAAAATTAGCATAGTTCTAACACAGCGTGATCCAGATTTAATCATGCAGAGACCGACAGCTTGTCGGCAGTTCTACTTTCTAATAAATATTGATAGGCCTACTTTGCAAAGATTCTAAATAAGATGTTATTATGTTGAATTCAGCAACCCGTATTGCAGGTTATTACTCGTCTCCAGGAAAGAACACCACCTACATTACTGCCATCAACGTGATTAACATAATTAGATAAGTATCATAGCAAAGCAGACATGATAAACGTTAGAATTCTGTATCAGCGTGCAAAGCGAAGCCCTGACACGTTCTTACCGATCTGGATGGTAATTGCCGGGGGGAAAAATCCCATCGAAAATGAATGTGCTTGAGGAGAATTTAGACTCTCTCTTCGTCGGTGAAAGAAGTCAAGATTAGGAGTATTACCTCGCCGTTATCTCTGATTTTGACCGTCTCTTCTTGAAGCAGCTGCATACGAGTTGAAATTTTTGACATGTCAATCAGTGGAAACGAACATCATTAATATAGCTGCCACCGTCTAAAAATGGGGAGGGGGAGGGAGGGAGGGTAACCCCTGCGCATGCTCACCTTGTTAGAAAATCATGACATAGTACTAATGTCAACTAACGCCCATTTTGAGGTATACTTGGGGCATGCGCTTTTCAGGTTGATGAATAATTTCGCTAAAAGCGATATCTAAACATTACAATGTATCCAAAGTGGGGAGAATTTAACGAAAATTTACTTTGTGTAGTTTTTGCAGATCGTTGTTATTGTTATTGCCATATAAATGTTAATTGTTTTGAACTAACCTGACCACTGGTGCTAACAATGAAATGAGATAGCTGCTAGCACAGTCATGTAAGTACCCATTCAAAGGGATTACTTTTAAGATATTTTTGTGCCCTAATCTGATAGTCGTAATTTGATTCTTGATTTATCATATTTAAACATAGCAGTTTAGGTTTAACTTTCATGAATTTGATTTTCTTCCTGACATTGCTCTGTTTATGAATGTATCATGAGAACAGGAAGGGAATGATTTTTGTCGATCATTCAATGTTCTGCCGACATATAAGCTTAAGTCATCCGGAAATCCACGTATTTTTCAATCCAGAAGAGTTTTGAAAATTAGTGCTTATATGACAGTGGCGCCTGCTGATATGACTTAGAATGGGATTCACAAGATCATGCCAAAATATAAACGCAATGTATGGTGATTAAACCGAATTTCTCTCTTCGCGTAAGAGTAGGCCTATACAGCTAACATCAATTGCAGAACTGAGTTTTGATGCGTGCAATTTACAATCAATATTTCAGAACTTAGCTAACAACATCCTTAAGACGCATAAATGATTCCCTGGTTGATTCCATGACATTCCTCACAGCCACTTTCTTTGACTTCACATATTCTAAACAATACATGAAACTGTGAGAAAATCTGATAGATTTCTGCGTGTATCCTTCAATATATAATTATGTTGATATCTTTTTATTCAAGTGGACATCAAACAATATCTCATTCGTTGGTTTCAGCAGGGAAGATACGATGACTTGCACACACTAGCTCTTTATCAGTCATATTCTAATCTTATTTCTAAGTACGAATGCTTTTCAGACGTTTGTATGATGTTGAGACTGTAATAATTTACAATTGGCACATTCACCTCATATTTATTGCATTTATCTTTACTTGAGGCACAAATAGGACAAGGCAATGTCTGTGGATGTTTAAGCTATAGAACTCGTAGATGGCTGTAAACTGGCTGTTTTTGAAAGAAAAAAAAGTGAATTAATCAAAACTTTGCGAAAACCCAGTCATCAAGAAGAACCTTGTAAACAAATTTCCTTACACTGTTTTTTTTTCTTGTGCACTACTGACAAGTTATCATTTTCCTACGTCTGTACGTCGCATCGAGTCCAAGGCAAATGTGCTCCATGAATATCATTTTGTTTCTCCATGTAATTGAATTGAAATAAATTAGGGCCACCGTCCTAGTCAACAATTTGTTTTGAGCATTTTCTCTCTCGCGGTAATTTTAAAATTAATTATATCTGTAAGTTTCTTTTATATGATTTCCTATTATATTTTGTGAAATATCACACATATAAATATTGCTCAATCGACACTAACATAGGGGGGGGGGGGGATCCTTTCAAAGGGGAAATCCGGTCCAAATATAAGTTAATCTGGTAAGAAAGAGTAAATTATTACGAGTTCAACGGTATAATTTTGATCGAAATCCGATGTAAAATAAGAATGTTATGACATTTTAAATTTTCTAAATGTTTTTCGGGAAAAAAGTGTTTGAACAGTTGATATATGAACATGCAAATGAAAAAGTGACCATGTCATTTCCTCACAAACTGCCATGTAGTTTGTACATAAAATTTTGAAATTTCCAGTTTTTCGTTCAAACGCAATTATATGCCGGAGGCTCTATTCCTCGTATATGGAAACTGATCACTATTCTGGAGTTATTCAACCAGAAATAACATCATGTTTCAGACTTCAAAGGCAGAAAAATTGAACTTTCTTCTCTTTTTTTTTTTGTACAGGATCAACGGAAAATTATGAGGTTATGACATGGATAGCTCACTCATTTGCATATTCATATCCACAGCACAAGAACTGTTTTGCAGAAATTAGCAAAACTTCAAAACGTCATTATCTTCCTTATTTGTCATCCGATTTCAGTCTAATTCTTTTACAGTTGAACTCGTAAGATTTTATTCTTTTTTATTTGATTGATATATTTTGGCTAGATGTCCCTTTTAAAGAGCAATGATACGAAGAAAAAAAAAACTACTTCGAGTAAACGAGGTCATATTCCAGCTAGCATAAATCCTTCTTCCACCGTCACTCGTTTCAAAGCATAATAGATACAAAATTAGTATTTGATATAATCAATTTTATTATCAATATAATTATTATGATTATATTACAATCAAACTAACCTGCTTCCACATTCAAGATTTCAGTTGCATGTAAAATGGCTGATGTGTCATTCTTTAACGCTATTTACAAACCAACAATTATTTCGATGGTATTTCAAGCTCGAGAAACCCCCTAGTCTAAAGTGCGTTGTTCTTATTTCAAGAAATTCAACCAAATTCATCATGAAATTACCATCTATCTTTAAAGGGATTGTATAATTTTAGTTGAGATGTAATTTCAGGTTCTTAAATATTTTGGTGAGATAATGAGAAACCTCTTATGAAATATGAAACAGCATGTAATTCCAAGAGGAATTTAACGTTTATTTGATGAAAATAGGTTTTGAAATGGCTGACAAATCCAAAACAGTGATTCGAATAAAAGGTGGAGCCCAACTTTTATTACAATTGCTTTGTTTTCCTTTGTTTTTTGATGTCTCAGGGATTCCAAAGCCGATTTTCATCAAACAAACTTTGAATTCCTCTTAGAATGGTTTGCTCTGTGCAATTTCATAAGTGGTTTCCTGGTATCTTGCAAAAAGTTAAAAGGCCAATTCTCATCTCCACCAATAGTATACCACCCCTTTAAGTCACCCTACACTCTTATTTCTGCCGAGTCAAAATTTCAACTCTGAATCCGAGTCAAAAAAATTCACTCCCATCCGTGTAAATTTAACACCAACCGTGTACTTTCTGACTCAAATCCGAGTTATCATTTTGGTTATCGGACTTTTTACACCTGCGCAGAGTCACATCAGAAATACCCAGCGCGGTGTACGTGACATACGCGCGCTACAATTGGACAAAACATGTCATGTGTCCTATGTGACGTAGTACCCCCGCGAAAAAAAAAAAAAAAACGTCATTTCTCGACGATCCGCCGCGGCCGCGAGATGTCTTGCAACTTTTTGTCTTCAAGATGGACAACTTTGTGTGTACTTTTCTAGAGGAATGCGGAATGGAGGAATACATAGGAGCTTTCATCTGTGAGTACCCACCTCATTCACAACACTCATATAAATAATTGCCTGAAACATGGTTTAAACAGTGAGTTTTATTTAGGGCAAAATGAACTTTCGACACGAACATATTGACTGGTAATGGCGTAGCCGTAGGCGGCCGTACGGTAGCTCGTACCTTTTGTACGTAGCCTTGGGCTATATGCCATACGTTAGAACCAATCTACAATAGATGTGAACCTACCTAGCTACACCTCCACTGTACATGCATACAATACACATATATACGATCTTGATTGCTAATTCGAGCTACCGTACGCCGCCTACGGCTACGCCATTACCAGTCAATGTGTCCGTGTCGAAAGTTCATTTTGCCCTAAATAAAACTGACTGTTTAGACCATGTTTCAGGCAATTATTTATATGAGTGTTGTGAATGAGGTGGGTACTCACCGATGAAAACTCCTATGTATTCCTCCATTCCGCATTCCTCTAGAAAAGTGCACACCAAATCCGAGTCATTACTACACCAAAATGGGTTACTTACAATGCGGGAAACGACACCGTATCAGAGTGAAATTGTGATCTTTTGATTCGGAAATCCGTGTCATTTTGCTGGAATAGATTGCACCTAACTGACCCCATTTCCGAATCAAATTTGACACTTTCCGAGTTAATTTGGCGCCACAGAAATGACTCGGAAAATGACTCGGAATCCGAGTGAAATCATTTGACTCGGAAGGAGTTGACTCCCAGCTGGCGCCATTTCCGAGTCACATTTCACACTTTCCGAGTTATTTTTGACGCCGCAGAAATAAGAGTGTATGTTTTATGTTTAGTCTGAGCACGTTCAGGTATTTGAGGTCACGTTCATACTAAGACCTATCCAAGTCAGTGCTTTCTAGGCCCCATTTCATAAAAGATGTTAGGATTGCACCTCTTGCTCGAATGGCAGCTGTTTTTGATTGGCTGTTGCAAATAGCAACAGCCAATCAGGAAGCTGGAAACTCGCTGTTACCATGACGATTGCCATTCTAGCAAGGAAGGGTTACTTTCATATCATATTTTTTTTGAATTAGATGGGGCCCAGATGTTTTATTGATGTGAAGGTAAGTGATAAACGTAGTTGCTAATTTACATAAAATGTAGATGCACACACAAACACACATACAGTCACTCTTTTATGATTTGCATACATTATGTACATAAGGTGCTTCATCACGTTACCCGTCCGTGTAAAGTCAGATATAAAGGAAAGAAAAATAACTAGAAAACCGATTTTGGCCATTAAAAGATGGCATTACAGTTATGTGACTATCAATCATTTCATTTTTGAAAAAAAAAAATAGGCAAATTACTTTTCGATTTAAAGCTTTAAATACCATATAAAATTAATGGGAATTAAATATCACAACATCACGTAGGCCCTATTGTGACTGAACAGTTGTTGAGGCATTCTAGTTCAAGCACCATGAGCGCCCTTCAACCGGCGATATTCAAGAAACCGTTACCATCACCATCATCATCATCTCGAAAATTAGTTTCTGGAGGAAAAAAGAAAAACTCCATAGACATAGGCTATAAGAAGAGATTGATCGCAACACAATTGGAGCCCCAATTTTAAACATTTTAAGAACGTCCACCATCAGCCAGAGCACAATGAAACCTTTCAAATGCTTTAGACAGCTCACTTCTTGCTTAACAATCTTTTTCTTGAAGTTATGATTACAAGTATCCCATATTGCTGAAATATTGTCTGTGTTTTTTTCGAGTAGGTTTAGTTGAAGATATCTCAAAATCTCAAAAGTAAATTTCTTTTCCAGTGAAAATCTCCATATATACATTGTACTATATAAATAACACTAACTTTTTACTAGTTTCCGAATTTATCATATCTATATGAAACATTCATAATGTACGACATAATTTTATATACAGGCTACCTACATCACATATGTACATGTATAACACACAAACTCAAGACGACATATCATATGACAGAGAGAGAGAGAGAGAGAGAGAGAGAGAAGGCCTTCATTCTATGGCAATGTGTGATTTCCATCTGATACTCGTATTGTTGCATATGAAAGGTCGCTACTATGTCCAGAGTCAACTCGTGTAACTGATACTCGAAAATCATTTTCTTTTTCTCAATTAAAAATCATAACATTAATATTGCAGGCTATGTAAATTCTTTGATTGTTATGATGGCTTAATCCTACTTTCTCAGATTAAGCCACTCACAGAGGAGGCATTGGTAATCTGAGTACTAACCCCCGAACGGTGAACGATGGCCTGATCAAAAAGTGGCAACTTCGTCTTGGACAGTCCTTTGGTGAAGACGTCCTTGATGGCCGTGCGAAACTTAGGGTACCGAGCTGCGTAAATGAAGGGATTAGCTGTCGAGTTGATGAAAGCAAGAAAGTTAAAGACGTAGTAGATAGGGCTGAACAAATACGATCCGAGGGTTCCTCGAAGGCCTGTTATCATTAACATGAGGTGGTTTGGACCCAGACTCAGGATAAAAACTGCTACTATAGTAGCGGTCATCTTCACTATGCTGTTGCGAGCTGTGAGGTGGATGGATGGGACACCCCCTTTCTGAGCAGACAAAACGTTATTCAGTTCTTTGTGCTGTCGATGTAGAACCAAGGCTGTCAGGACCTGCGTAACGACCATGGTGAGCACGGGGAAACCCACGCGGGCAAAGAAAAGATAGATAGCAATGTCAATTTTCACATTCATCGGTTTTGTGTCCTGGCACCTGTTACCTATGACTTCAACTTTGATATTATGAGCAGAAGAAGGTATGGAAAGTATGCCAACGACGGCCAGGAAAATGTACACTCGTCGCTTCGTGATGACATGGTGACGGTGTAGAGGATATGCCACCGCCACGAAACGCTCCACGGACATGCCTGCTAGGATGTAGGCAGACGAGAAGACGAATATCCACAACAGGTAGCTTGGGTATATCACCTTGCAGTATAAAGAACCGGCAATGGTATCTGGCACGCGCTGAGCCATCGGAACTGGGATCATTACCACGGACGTCAAGAAATCGGCCACCGCAAGCGCCAAGATGAAAACATCCATTGAGTACCGGGCCGTCTGTCGCCCGGCCAGGACAAGAATCACTAGAAAGTTACCGACACTTCCTACCAATGAAAACATCAGCTGGAGCAGGCTTGTCCAGGACCAGGTCATACTCCACATCCATTCACTGGTCTCCTCTTGGAGCCTTGGAAGGGTTCCTATGGCAACCTCTGTCGTATCCACTTCAACTGTCATCGCTGTGTATGACAGCGTGCCAGAATTATCAGCATGCGTTGGCGGTTCCATTGAAACTGAACTTTGGTGTTGAGTGATTTAAGGCTTTGAATCTCAGATGACAGCAGGACAAATTGCTGTCCCGCGTGAGCGCATTCAGTCTCTCCGCTAATCTTCAGTAGTAACCAGTGGTCCTGCCAAGTGTAAGGAGACAAGGAAACTAGTTACAGAAACTTTAACCTCCATATCATAGAAAACTACGCCAACCTTTCTAAACGCTAATTGAAGCCTATCTTTCATTAAATCATCTTTTACCAGTTATTTTGACAATTAATTCCACCAATTTAACAAAATTAACTTCTTTAGATATCGTAAATCTTTAGAGGGTTTGCTATTAGCTTCTTTAAAAGAAGACTGATATGCTTAGAGTTTAAGCAGAAATCGATCGACACCATTTATATTGGCAGTCCATTTTCACTGTTAACTCCTTGATGCTAAAGAATAAACCGGAAAAGCCGCAAAGAACCTAGAGGACATTCCGGTGAAGAAAAAATATTAGTTTCGCCAGATTGCGGAATGCACAACAATTGAACCAAAATGGTGCTGATTTTCTATAAGTTAAGACAGCATTTCATGTATTCATCTTTCGCGTCTTTCCAGCGTTTCCTGCAAAATCAGTTTATTTGGAAATTCCGACGAATTGATCCTGCTTTTAAAATTGACTCTGCTTTGGCGCAGTAAATTCTCTCGACACGCTGTGGGGCGATATGAAAGAATCATTTAAGGAGCGGTGTCTTTCAATGCACATGATATCATTCATTCATTCTCACCTCCATCTGAATACGGAGAAAAGATATAGAGTTCATAGGCTCGATTCTTTCCAACAACATCACTCACGGACAAATCAGTTTGTTACAATATTGCAAAGTATGCATTCTGTTTCTCACTACATTATCATTCGTTAATTATATTTTGCATCATACTCAATGATTTTCCCTTTCAAATTGTCGAGCACTCGAATTGATAAATTATCACCTTGTATTTTGTATTTTCTATAATTGATAAAATTAAATAGACAATTGAATTGAATTAAATTTCGTAATAGCAATTCGTATTTTGAAATCGTGAGTTTATTCCTTATGCACTAAAAATGAACTACTTTTCCCTAAACATAGAGGAATCATCATTCATAATCTTATGGGCAGTCTGTTTTGGTTTGCTTTGTTTTTAGATGGTCAAGTACAATATAATTCTTACAACTCGTTTGACAGGCATATGAATTAAAGTAATAGTAAAGTAGAATATTTTATAAGCCATGACGATACAAATATTTTGGTGGCTAGCACGACGGAAAGCAAAGTAATCTATGTTAAATCTAACATGTGAAGTATACTTGGAGTCAACTGTGTGCTGCTCTAATAAACCGGTCTGTGGCACACACATCTCCTATCAATACAATCAGATAAACATCATGCCAAAATAGAAATGCTAAACATTAAAAATTAAAAGCCTTGACACATTCGTGTCGATTGCGTCAGGGTCAATATCTTATATCGATCATAAGAAAGAAGAAAACCGAATGCGCACCGAAAATTGACATGTATTAAAGTAAGACTGAGTATTTTCTATAAGAAGCAAATAAGGTTTTCAAATGAAAAGTATTACCTTAAAGTTGTCTCTGCTCTGACCGTCTGTTCTTCATGCAACTGCAGGCCTGTTGTCAACTTTGGTATGTCACAGTGAAAACGTGCATCCAGCGATCGTGACTGATATAGGGGCTCCATAAATGAAGGGGTATAAAAGAGGTTCGGAAGTAGAGGGACTTAAAGGTGACCTATGCGCATGCTCATTAGAAAATCATTACATGGCATTAATGTCAACCATGGACCACAATGACGTTCGTTGAGCATGCGCTTTGCAATATCTAGACTGATTTCGTAAAGAACATAAAAAAATCTTGAAAGATGTGGGAAATCTTTCTGCACACAACTTGTTTTATATTTCATGTGGACTGTCGTGCATTTTACTCTCGTCCAAATATTCCGTAACTACAATAGTATCATAAAGAAGTCAGAGTGGTTGATGTCCAGTGTCGTAATTGCACAAAGTGGTTAAACAAAAGGGGCGTCGGCAATTACACCGCCAGAGAAAAGAAGACTCCGTTTGCATATTGTCAGGGTAGCGCATCAACGGAACTCACGCTAATGGACTAAAATGTTACCAAATACTAGGACATGACAAGTGCCACGAATAATGACTGTGCCATTGAATGTAGAATGTTAAACAGTTTGATGACAACTTTGAGGAAAGTGCGGCATTCGTTTAAAACGTCAAGATTTAGTTAGTCTTTATATTTTGACATCCAAACTTAGACCTTAGCTTTTTTTGTACTTGTATGCATTGAGGAGTACTTCTTTTTCTTCCGGGAAAATGAATTTGATAATGCATCTGTCACAACAAACCAAGAACACTGTATGAAGAAAGAGAAAATTAGAGAGTCTATCACGTGCCCTGGGCACACAGACGTTTGGCAATAAATTCAAGTTAGTAAGAAAAGTTTTTTTCTTTCATAATTACTGCAAATATAACTCGTGGAAATGATCACACTCCATTTCCCATTCTATGCACTTTCGCTCAATAATGAAAGAGGACACCTATAGTGCATCCATTATGCATGCATGATATTTCATCACCCTCAACTACGTCTCCATTACAGGAAAAAGCAGAATATAACCGAACGTGGACATGATAGAGTGCGATATATTACCTGAGAGTATACGGTATTCATATTTTTCCTTCTTCTATCAAACGCAAGTTAGTGAGAGGTCAACTGCTGGACTATAAGATATCAATTCAAAGAAATGTTCTGCGGGAAATGTATACAGAAATGGAGGCGCACGGACGGAGGTTTGATAATGCGAAAGGGATGTATACGTGCGATGTACCGTAATAAACGCATATCCTCTTTCTGAACAACATCGCGCTAGATATTGGCTATAACAGTATCAGGAAAGAGAAAAGTTACTCAACGAGATGTCAATCACAGCATTATTGACATTACTCTCTCTCTCTCTCTCTCTCTCTCTCTCTCTCTCTCTCTCTCTCTCCTACCCCCCCCCCCCCTCCGGAAGAAGGGAATAGAAAGGGATAGAATAGTGCACTGAGGATTAAAGCCACTATCTCCATTGGCAGATGAAAAATAAAACCCAGCTCTATAGCTTCAAAATTGTTCTAAAAAGTGACTCAGGGATAGAAGCAACTACGGTATATTATAAAAATATTAATCAGTACAACCAATGTAGAATATTTTTAGATGCACAAAATGCGAAATGTACTTTCATTAAAATTGTATCTAGATTTAACCGTCTACTCTTATGGTTTGTTGAGAAGATAAGTGATATGCTTCCTCCTATATTTGGCCTTCTTGCGAAATTTCTATATGGTATGATGTTTTGTGATACAACTGAATATACATCAAATATGAAAACTCGAACGTTTCTTTTAATCGCTGCTCCAAATAGTAAACAGTGGCTAAAGGGATTGTACAGTTTCAGTTGAAGTGGGGTTTTAGGCTTCAAATTTTGTGTATAATGATTTCTTAGACGAGAATTCTCTTACGAAATAATGAAAGAGCATATAGCGAGAGACGTTCAAAGTTTATTTTGATTTAAAAAAAAATGATTTTGAAATGGCGGATATATCCAAATCAAGGCGATCCTAACAAATGGTCGGACCAACCTTTTATTGGGATAAATTTGGTTTACTTTGTTCTTCATATCTCAGTCATTTCCAAACCTATTTTCATCAAATGAACTTTTGATTCCTCTCACAATTGTATGGTCTTTTTAGGATTTTCATGAAGTGGTTTCTAAGCATCTGAAGCTGAATCCTCACCTCAATAAATACTACAACATTCCTTTAACCTGAAACATAGACTGTTCAAGCTCATTCAACGTGAGATGGAAGGAGGTTGGAAAGAAATAATTGGAAAGCAGAGGAAAGAGTGGGGTACTAGTAAATGGCAGGGAACGGATAGGGAAGGGGGTTTGGAAGGGGAAGGGGTGGAGGATGGGGAGAAAAAGGGCAGCGGAGAGAAGGTGAAGTGTAAAAAGAGGAGAAATACGATACGAGAGAAAAAGAAGGAGAGATGGGAGGGCAGGGAGAGGGAGTGATGGAAGGGGAGTGATGGAAGTGATGAACGCTGAGAGTGATGAGGACGGGAGAGAGAGAAAGGGAGTTCAAGGCGGGGATGGTGTGTGGGGGAGGGGGGCGCTAAGAGGAGCAGAACACTTGTAATTCTGATCTAATTGCAACATTGAAGTTTAAAGGGAGGCTACAGTATTGGTGGAGATGAAAATGGGGCTTTTAACTTTTTGTGAGATACCAAGAAAACACTTATAGTACAGAGCATTACGTTTCTAAGAGGAATCCCAAGTTTATTCAATAAAAATCGATTTTGGAATGGCTTACACTTCAAAAATAGAGTAAAATATATCGACTATAACAACAGTTAAAATCGCTCTGTGTTGGATATCTCAGCAATTTCAAAACCAATTTTCAACAAATAATGTCGAAATCCTCATGGAGTTACATGTTCTTCCATAATATCATTTCATTAGAGGTTTCCATTATCTCACACACACAGAAAAAATAATAATTAAAGGTTAGGAACCTGAAGTTAGGTCTCAAGCAAAAGTGTACGATTCCTTTAAAAAAAAATCCAAACATTTTTTTTTTTTTTTTTTGTCTAACATCGTCTTCATGGTAGTCATTCAAATATAGTTACGATGCGACACGTGACCCACACAAAAGAGCTGGCGTGAGGTACGTAGAGGAGCGAGCACTATAATTCTGATCTAGGGGTATCCAAACACTTTATTGGTCTATACCATCGTCTTGATGGTAGTCATTCAAACATAGCTACAATGTGACGTGACCTACACGAGAGAGGGGGGGGGGGGGGGTGGGGGTGGGGGAGATAAGGGTAGGCAGAGGAGGTTTATATAGGAAGAGAAAGTCATTCATCACGTGGCATATAATATAACAAAGTAACTTATTTATTCTTCTTTTAATATGAATTTCCAATCGACATAAATTAATGTTACATAGAAATTATGTCAACATGATTAATTTCATGCAAAATAGTATCACATAGAAACATACCTTATTTCATTAAAGACTGGAAATGAAAATTGAGGCGCTGCTACAAAGCGAACGTGCATAATACAGTCCCCCTACTTGTGGTATGTTACCACAATGCATTTATACAAGCTATAAGATATGATTATTAAAATAACTGTTAAGTCAATTAAACAATGTAAAAATGACACTGGTCAATTTCGTTATTGTTCAGGAGAGAAATGGAGAGAGAGAAAGGGGGAAGTACCAAACAATTCTGACAGTGTACCTGTATTTTCATGTCCATAGATTATAGTAGTAATCCATGTACATCAATTTTCCTAATATTCCTATAAGTATTTGTTATATTGCATGAGCAACTCATGTCAAGACAGAACAATCTTGTTCCACTTCTTTATTGCCATTAACGAACTTTGTATGTATGTATCTGATCAACGCATTTTGCAAGTCAGACCCATTGTTTATAAAGCTCAAACATTATGAGTTTTTGACAAAAGTACCTTGCAGGTTGAATTTGTTTTAACGTAAAAATGATGTAATATTTCATTAAAAATGATATTGCAAACAAGTTGACAAAATATAATCTTTCCAAAATTCTCAAAATTTTTCTTTGTCAACCCTGAAAAAAAAAGTGTTTACATTCATCCGTCGTCATGGTTCTAACATGTACAGTGTAGACCAGTCTTCCACTTACCATAGTGCCTGCGCCGAAAATCAAATGATAATTCATTTAACAGTATTAGTTCCTGTATACTTTAAAATAGTTCTATTTACAATATGCCAATATCATAGATGATTAATTATTGTTACTTGCATATCACAATTTGTCGTGTGATCCCCATCTTACAAGCCCCGCTTTTCAGTACGTCACTATTTCGATTTATAGCTGTGCTCACTTTCTCATGCCTGCAAAGTTTGCATTGTATTGATTTTGCATCTATTTTGTAATATAGTTTATGACTTCTACTACTTACATTAAATTGTTAATACTCTCTCTCTCTCTCTCTCTCTCTCTCTCTCTCTATATATATATATATATATATATATATATATACATTTATATATATATATATATATACTTTGTTTTATGTATCACCTTTTGCTTCATGGAAAATTTTCATTTGAATTTAAGCAGATTTGAAATTCTGCCATAGGACAAGATGTAGGGCTTATATTTCTAAAATAGCCATAAAATGCAACTCACCTTTCACGCAGAAACATGGCTTGATTTCAGAATTACAACAATGATATTTTTCCTTCAAGTTACTACTCCGCGCTGTACTTACCAATATATCACCAAAAGTTGCTAAAATTCATGAAGGAACAGGGCAATTATGTAAAAAAAAAAAATAAAATAAGAATATACGGTTTTGTTTTGTCCAGTTGTCAAAATCACCAGTTCCGTGTTGATTTTTAAGAAGAACGTAACCAGAACAATAAATAGCTTCATTTTCAGTCAGATGAAGTCTTTCCAAAAAGAGACGTCTAAGAAGGAAGAAATCATTCAAGTGATTTTACTCATCCATGGTGAGAAGAGTCGACCGCCTGTATCTCTCTCGGTCCCTTAATTCTTGTCTTTAAGGTGCAGTTCAACACAATGACATCCAATCCACTTATGAATTGCTGTGACACAATTATGTCCTCCCTTACTTTTCTAAAAGCCTCTATTTCCGACATATATTTTTTTTTGACAGCACAAGATAAAATGAGATATCTAATATTACTCTTGTCACTCGTCTTCTTACCTTCCCTTTGATTGTCTCCTTCAACTGCAAAATGTCTCTCTCTCTCTCTCTCTCTCTCTCTCTCTCTCTCTCTCTCTCATCCTTGTACCTGATAAGATGTTCTCAATCTGTCAAATGTGCATAATAGCCTTCTCACGTTCACCTGAAATGTATCCATCTTCTTCACACAATCCAGGCAAATATAGAAATATCGGCATAAAGTCAGCAAATAAAAATTGATCATTCGCATGCAACTAATTCCCATTTTCTAACCTAAATCTATATTTCCTGTAGTTTCCACGGGTGCATAAAGAATTTTTAATTTCTTGCATCGTTGTAATTATTCTTTCTCACATATTTCAATTTCTCCTGAATCATCTAGTTTATATCGCAGCACGCAGGAGCATGTCACCCAGTTTCATTACTGACATGAAACATTCTCCCGTCCATTAATAACAAAATATGGAATATTCAAAAAACATGTACCTTCATTCGTCAAATATAATTCATAAAATAACACCATTTCAGTTAAAAACACCTAAACACACATCTAAATGTACAGGAAGCTGATTCCTTTGTCAATTCCCTTGTTAGATAAACCTTCCTTTTCTGATGCCGATTATCGTAAGATTCGGACTAGCGCATGGGTGGCCTACTGTCGGGCAAAGCATTCTTTGGCTGACTTAGCTATGAGTGGTATCATGAAAGCAAAGGCAGATCTTTCATGTTTTGTATTATCTTTCTTACAGCGTATATATGTATATATATATATATATATATATATATATATATATACATATATATAATATATATTTATATGTTTTGTATATCTATTTATCTATTCATTTATTTGTATTTTTTACCTACTCATTCATTAACGTGTGTGGTTTGTTGTTTTTTTTTTGTTGTTATTTGTTTCATTTCACTGATCATAGATGAAAACCTAGCGGAAGTTAGAGAAAACTGAAATGAGATAAGGTGGACAATCTAGCATGATAAGTCATGATCACATGATCTATCCTGACCTGAATCTGAGATGTGACGACCTGTCTACATCAGAAGGCCCTCGACAGTAAATTTGATTGCAGGAGGCCTTTTTAGGACACCATTTGTCAGTGTGGTGACGGCTCAACGACAAAATATCACAATAGTAGGGGGGAGG
The DNA here is from genome assembly GCF_040938485.1 of Diadema antillarum. Taxonomy (NCBI): domain Eukaryota; kingdom Metazoa; phylum Echinodermata; class Echinoidea; order Diadematoida; family Diadematidae; genus Diadema; species Diadema antillarum. Next base: position 6,607,221 of record NW_027270890.1, on the reverse strand, counting down.
ACTTTGCCGTAATCACTAGTTTTACCATTTAAACACTTTAGACTATGATAACTGCTGTTACTCACATGCTTTGAATTAAGATTTTGCGAAACATTTAGCATTATATCCCACTTAATATTTCACTCTCAGTTAGCATGTACAAACCATGTACAAGAGTAACTTGTTTTTATTTTTACATGAAACATTTAGTGGGTCTGCGGTTTTTCCACTACTGCTTGACGGTGCAGACAGCAATCGTGTGTAAACAATGAACGACCCACGAGTCAAATGAAGAGGTTCTGCGACTGACAAGAGGCTGGTTCATACAATTAGGAAACGAAAAAGTATTGTTTCCTGTGGTCACATGATAAGAAAACAAACAACGGCAAGTTGAGGATCAAATATTGACCTCATACTCTGAAGGAAAGAGAGAGAAAAAAGTGAGTGAAACAGAACGACATTTCTCAAAATATTTGCAGAAATGGAAAGATATGCATCTAAGAGAGAAATGGCACGGAAACCAGTCACGATTTATCAAGCCACCTCCTTTTTCCACCAACGATACAGGAGTTAAAGGCATTATTTTACCATTTAAAGGTAAAGGTAAAGGTATTTTTTATTTGGCAACATCTCTTGCAGCCCGTAGGCTGAATTACAGATATTTTTACATGAGTAAATGTGAGGACATAGAAATATGAAAAAAAAAAAAATACAATGACCAACAGATATTAGGGATACGATATTGCACATGGAAAATTAAGTTTTCATAAAAAAGGTCATGTCATGTACCTCCACCGTTTATCTATTTAAACAAGGAAAAAATGTTACTGTACTTGATTACGAAAAACATACAAAAAACAAACAAATCAATTCAAAACCAATGCCAGCACTGAAATCAGATGCATAACATTATTTTGCTCTCTGTATATACTGTACGTAAAAACCCATGAAAGTTGCAGGGGCCTCGTGTGAAGTTGGAGAAAAGAGAAATAGAGAAATGAGGACAGGGAGGGAGGGGAGAGGAAAGGGTGGAGACAGGAAAAACAATTTATAGCGCGTAGAAACTGTTATTTTGAGACCAAACACAAAACTTCCGAATAAAATTTTAAATTTATACATATCAATAATTATCACACTGAAAAATAATACTATTCACTTCATTTACATTTAAAAACCAATTATATATTCAAAAAATACATATATATGAAACCATATATCATAAAATAATATGAGATAAATATACAACAAATTGTAGTTACTGGAAAATAAAAATCCCATCCCGCGTTTAACGGATTGTGTTATATCAACAATAAATCACAATGTCATTATGATCGCTTGGGCGACAAGACCTTGTACCTCAAATTTTGGTGAAAATGACTTCCTCAAAACTATTGGTCAGACAATTTAAGTCAAAGTCCCGTTCAAGTTTTTTGCTGCTCCACCCCAAAATATATAAGCCCACCACGGCAGACTAAATATTTGACATTGCAGATACGAGGTCTTGCCGCCCCAATAACAACATACTTTGATTAAAACATACTACATATAAAACAAATCATTGCATTATTAACTCTGATTATTGCAATGCTTGTTAATAAGCTATTACTATTCCGGAGGCTTAACAAAAAGACCTCTTAAAATCACAAAAAATCAAATTTATATCTCATTTTGCTCATTTCTTGTAATGCGCGTAATGCCCGTGTATGTTATAAAACAATATGTAACTGGGGAAGGAAAGGGAGAGAAAAAGAAAATGAGTGGGTGAGGGAGGGGGGAGAGAGAAAGGGTTAAGAAGTTACAAAAGGGAAAAAACAAAAAAATCAAAAAACCTATTAAAAACTGAAACAAACAAGCTACAGCTTAAGATTCTAAACTTATAACTATCAAAACCATCACACTGACTGGTAGGCCTATATCATTACCGAAAAACATATTTTGCATGTTATATGTGTATATTCAATCTTCAAGTTGTGTTATATTTGCAATATATCACAATACGGTATATATAAAATAATAATAACATGCAATTCTTTTTCATTAGCAGATGAAACAAAAACCCAGTTTCAGTGCTTAAAAAATAGTTTGAAAATGTCAGTTAGGGATAGAAACAACCAATGTAACAATGTTATTGTAATCATTACAATCGATGTCAAGTATTGTTAAATATACAAAATGTGAAGAATAGTTATGATAAGATTGTTTCTAGAATAAACTGTCTACAGTTACGGTTTATTGAAAAATAGTGATATCATCTCATATTTTAGGCTTTATTGCGAATCTTTATATGGTTGGATCCTTTATGATGCAACTGACCTAAACATAGGGATGCATCAAATGTGATAACTCAAACATTTTTTTAATCACTGTTTCCAATGGCAAACAATACCTTTAAAGACTCTATGCTCATCCATGATGCATGACCAGCGAGAGATAGAGAGACAGATAGATGGGTAGGTAGATAAATAAAATCTTATTTAGATAAATAAGATATTATTCAAAATATTATGATGTTATTTGAAACATTGTGATGTATTTTGTGTTCAGGTGAATATGAATTATGTTTGATGTAGAATAATAAGTATCCCAGTGGGGATAAAGGAAAGATAAATGGATGAATAGACAGACAGACAGACAGCGATCAGGTTACATGTCGGATATAGATACAGAAACGACCGGTTGTTTTGTAAGCAAGTGAACAGTGATCATCCCTCTATAATGATATTGCTGTCATAACGCCCTCAAATTGTCTCTTTATATCTTGTTCAAGTTAGTTTTCATGGTAGTTAATCGGTAATTACTCATTTCTGCCGATATAACATGGGTATCCTGTCAAAAGGCAAGTCTCTGGTCAAAGCTTAGATAAAATGCGATATTTCTTAACACACACCAACAGTATTGGGGTATGAATGATCATCCAAGTCATCATCAATGCATCATGAAATGAAATCCGGTTGAAATCACTTTGTTTGTTTGTTTGTTTGTTTGTTTGTTTGTTTGTTTGTTTGTTTGTGTTTTATCTTTTGTCGATGCTTGACTACAGCATTTAGCTGGCCGCATGACACTCTGATCCAGCAGAACTCTCTGTGCAAAGACCCCAATACGGCAAACAAGGATGTTTAAAAACGTTTTTGTACCACTATTTAAAGCCAAGTATACTTTCTCTTTGAAATCTTTCATAACACTGTGTTATACAAACAATGACATGATTATAGCATCGTATAACCCCCAAAATAAACCAAAAAAAAAAAGCAAAAGGATGATTGAACAAAAAAGGTCTCTAACTCCATACCATATGGAATATACCTGTAGAAATACGTCGCGGCATGGTCATTAATCACCCTAAATTTCTACCATATTGACTGTTCAAATGTATCTGCTAATTGACAGAACAATTAATTCATCCTGCAATGCGACTTTACAGCGCACAATAAACACCAGCTCTTGCTGACGAGGGCGTTGGTGCCCACCCTCCCCCCCCCCCCCCCACCTTTAGCAACCAACATCTTTCAACCTTTTTGTGGAGAAATTAATCAATGCCACGTTTTCATTTTCACCATGATTGTGGTTGGCGATATTCTGTTCTGTTTTTTGAACATTCACCTCTAGCTGTATCTCACACTGACTCTGCTTGTTTCGTTATCGTCTACATATGGAAAATCAGAGCTCGTATTTAATAGAGCTGCAACGTGAAAGGAGGTACACATGAGTCAAGCGCAACGCATAGAGAGTTACCATCAAAGTTGAGTTTTTGATGGATCAACTTATCCGTTGTCCATGAGAAACCATTTCGACCAAGCACGCAGTCATTCACACGGAGAATGGTGAGTTCATATTCGATATGTGACAATTAACATTCCGTGCTACTGTAAATCTTGACTAAACGTAAAAACAAACTGTGATGGCGTCATCTTTTTTTCTGCTATTTCTGTAAAGAAAAAATGTGACTAATAGGCCTACTGTTTTTGTAGGAAAACTATGTGTTGATTGATACCTTTACAGGCAATTCTGCTATAGCTTGTACTAGTTTCTTTTGGCATTCTATTATGTATAATCGTATTGCAATTGTTTGAAATGGACAAAAACATGCAAAATTAGATGAAAATAACAGTGAACATTTTGTCAACAGAATCAGAGTGGACGTCTCCCAGGCCCTATGTAATTGTCAAAGCCATGCAACCAGGTACACATGGTGGGAGTTGGAATTATAATGTCCTTCTCTCTGCCTCTGATAGGAAGTAAAGAATTATTTGATATATTACTCAGATGTTGATACTTTTCTACATAATGTAATTACTGTTTCGCATCGTCAAAGAATGCTCGGAAGTCGGTTTATGCAGTCGGAAAGGTTAGTATAGTATCTTTTTGCTTTTAATGGGGACTATCGCTTTTACGGCAGCTTCGAAGTTTTAAGGTGGCACCACAATATTCATGGTATGTATTCAACGTGGTCAGTTTACTCTGTCGTTTCTTCATCTTGGAATGAAGTGAAGGTAATGATGTTCCGTTGTGGAGTCTATCTAGGTCTACTCCACGAGTCAACAAACTGATAGAAAGATTTGTTCTTTCTTTCTATTTGTTTGAACATGATTCAAGGCGAGGGAGTGAGCAATTAGCACTACGGAAAATCAGAACATTCTCCGGGAAATATACTCTGACATCATTTCCAGTAAGATTTCTCTATGACGACAGATCTAGATGAAATGGATTACACAGTCATGCATGTCTATTCCTTGCTCTCTTCCTCAGATGAAGGTGGTTATATTTGTTGAGAGCATCCTGCTTCTAAGCCTTCTGCTTGGTGGAGACGGTAAGTGCAATGTTTACTATCGTTTGAAGTAATTGTAATGTATTTTCTTTGAGGTTAAAACTTGCATCTCTGTCTCCACCCCTCCCTCTCTCTCTCTCTCTTTTCTCTCTGTTTTATTTTTTTCTCTCTTGCTATGTCTAACCATAACAGTTTGTGTGCGTACAATCAGAATGAATTCCGGGACCCCATATAGTCGGAGATCCAATCTCTCTCATATTCTGTTACTTTGTGGTGTTCATACAAACAATTGGCATAGAGCTTAGTCACCCTTTAACGAAAGCAATGGGGTAAAATGGATCCAACTCTGCTTGAAACTCCTGCACAGCATGTCCCCCTCCTCAGAACAGACCAAACGGCCAGCCTAGGAGGATGTTGGCTGGATTTCGGAGGATCGTGAAGCAGGGAAGTGTCTGCGAGGAGTTCTTGAATGCTCCCCCCGAGTACAAGGAGGACTGCTCCAAGGAAGCCCTGGGGCAGCTCGTCGCTGACTTCCTCGAGGCAAACCGAGAGATCGACCGGATCGGCGCCGACAGGGTTTGCCGTAATGACAGGACAGCACATTTCAACAACACCTGTGAGATTTTGCACTTTGCGTGTACTTACAGAAATCTGCATCGATTGAGGGTGTGCATGGAATCCAACGTTTCCAGTAAGTTTTCCTGTGGACTTTTGGTTTGTTATTTGGTTGGGTTTTTTTGGTGGTTTTGTCTTGATTTTGTTTTTGTTTTGTTTTGTTTTATTTTGTGTGTTTTGTGTGCGGTTTTTTTTTTTTTTTTTTTTTTTTTTTTTTTTTTTTTTTGGGGGGGGGGTCTTTTTTAGTGTGCATTTAGAATATCTCCTGCGATCCTGGGTCTAGATATCATTTTACAGCGATATAATGCAAACATGTCTATCAGCGTGTCTATTAACAAGAACTATTTATAATCGATGCCTTCAAACCAATCATCTCTCATTTAAAATCAGTAAAACCAAAAGATATGGAACTGTGACGGTGTGCGGATATTTCATGTAATTCAAGCAATAAAAACTAAATACTTCAATAAAAGAAAAGGTTGACTTTTCATGTTTGTTTCTGTAAAGAATTCAATCATATGATTTTGATGAAATTCCCAGTATTTTTTCCATGTTTAACTACTTCAATAGACAGGTCACTAGTACTTTGTATTTTTATAGGTTTGCTAAACTGTTATTGCTGCATAAACTAACAGATAACTTAACAGGACAACAACAACAACTACCAAAACAAAACTACTGAAATTCCAGGGAGCACATTTATTAATGCGTTTCACCTGACGCGTCGGTTTCTCTCCATTTTGGGGAAGACGCTAATTGTATGACGTTCAAACCTGAAAATCTTATGTAATCATCCAATCATCGAAAAGCACTCATTTCCGCTAACTCTTCATTCATCCAGAACATCATGATTTCTGTCATCCTTTCGATTTTATTAATCATCAAGACATATAGCAATGAGAAATACAGTGACATGTCATCTGCTCCTGCAAGAGTATGATTGCTCTGGTCTTATATTCTCCAGGGTCTCATGGTAACGGTTAGGGTTGTGATAGGATTTTAGGTTTAGTTTGATGATTAGGATTATATAGGGTTAGGATTACGCGTGTGCTTGTGGGTAGAATTTATGTCTAGCGTAGGAGAAAATGTCATGGAACCTAGAAATACATTTCTCGTGAGTGCATGATTAATCATTATCATACCAGTGCGACAAAACATTGCACCTTCCTCCTTCTCTTTACCATTCTTTGAATCCGAGAAGATTATTCATTTTCTACAATGGCTACAAGCTCTGCTTAAAGTTAAGGAGCTTCTGTTTGTTTAATGAATCACTTTACATTATTTTCCATGATTATTGAATAAAATATATATACATATTTGTGTATACATATTCACTACAATCCCATGATAAATTAGATTTGCAGATTTGTTTGCATGATAATTATTTACATAAATTTGAAACTAATATCAATAATATTCAGTTTGTACGCAAGAAAGAAAGTCTTAATGATTTGCTGCAAGATGTGTGTGTAAGAAACATGTTACCTCAGATCAAATTTTCCGTAAATTTTTGTCAATTGCCCAGACTCTCACGGAAACAATCAACAGACACGAGATCAAGAAGGCCGAACCCAGCTGGAAGTTATAGAGCCAGGAAAATATCAAGAACGACGTAATCAGCAGAACTCAAAGGCTCCAAGGGAGCAAGTAGAAGATGAAGCAGGACGCGATAGGTCAGGAGGCAGCCAGACGGATCGCCGAGGACTAGGACGAAGTTTGAGTGTCGAACTACCTCTTCATCATCAAGGTCAAAATCAGCCAGATGACAATGACTCGGGGCGAAACCAGACAGGACGCATTCATCGGCCACGAAATCAACCAGGAGATCGTCAGTTTGGAAGCAATCAGCAGCGGCGTGACCATCTTGGAGCAGGTCGACAAGGACATAGTCAGCCGGAACATAGTCAGCAAGATCCGAACCAGGCACCACGTAACGGAGCTAGTCATAATCAGTCTCGACCTCACCGACGACAACGGAATCAGATGGGAGGTCAAAGTCAGCACCGAGGAAGAAACCAACCTCTACGTAATCTTCTGGGACGTAGCCAGGGACATCGGGAGGGATCAAGACGCGGCAAGAACAAGCCTGGTGTAAGTGTAACAACGCCTCCAGCAGTTTAAGCTCCGTAGACGCCCTACAACCTCGGCTTTGAAGGAGTCCAGACCTGTTGAGGACCTGTCACACTACAGCGTCTTTAGCTATTAAACGTATGCGTATCTAAATTGCATACTCTTTTCCCCTCGAAAGTGGAAACAAACATCTACCTACCTTTGGTTGAATCATGTAGCTCCATGGTTGTTTTGTTCAAAAGTGTTAAAAAGTGTTTTTGGAACCCTGCGTACCTTTGCCAAACTCAATGAACCGCTAGCAAATGCGAAACATTTCTCGAACGATCGACAAGACAGTACGCCAGTTTGCATCCAAATTATACAAAACAAAAATCGTAACGCATACTTTAGCTCCTCACACTGTAGTCTGACATGGCTCACGTTCGAATGGTGCACGCGGTCGTCCAAGATGAGCGATTCCAGTTGGCCAAGTTTTGAGTTGTGATATGTCAAATCTTTTGTTTTTCTTTTGGTTTTTGAAGATGGTAGGGCTTTCTTGATTTATCCTTTATAATCTTCTGAATATCTGACCCAAACGGTCACAACGCAAAGGTATCAGGCAATCACGTATATTTGTAACACTTAAATCATTGTGTCAAGTAATTTACTCATATATAACATAATCAACTCATAATATATACTTGCGTAGTAAATGTATACATAATAATTCACATCCACGATTTTATGTATATAAATGAGGTTGTCTAACGATATCATTGTAATTTTCTTATTAACAGGTGGGAGTGGTGTGATGTATATTTGGTGTTAATGATATTTATTATTGCTATGCCATACGACACTATTTTCTGCATTGTGAACGTTCTACAATTATTAAAAACGCTCTGCTGAACCATTAAAACAAAACTGTCATCAATGCTTGAAAGAACAAAGTAGTAATGCAGTTTGAGGGGACACAAGGTAAACAGATGTATACTGATGACGTTTGTGTAATTCGGAGAGGATATCATGGTGTTTTTAAAAAAAATGCTACAAGACCACTATATTTCCAATGATTTTTCGGACTTTTTTCACCGAATTGAAACCTTAAGATAATACCCCTTTTCCCGAAAAAAAAAAAATCGGGTCCGCAGATACGGTACAGATGACCACTTGAGTGGGGGCCGGGATTGTTGCCCAGATTATAACAATTATAATTTCCAAGAAAGAGACAAAAAGAGAAAGAAAACAAAGAGAAGTCTCCGTGATGAGTTATTAATGATACCTTGATTTTTTCTTTCTCCATACCTTATTTCTATACACAACAGTGGAAGTTCAGAGGTATTTCATTCGTACAATGTAGTCATACACAAGAGGAAAATGTCATAGGTTTACATTGAAACACAAGCAGACATAATCCCTGAAATTTCAATTGTTGACCTTTGACCTTTCACCACTGATGACTGACGCATTTATTCCTCATAATTAATCACAAATTCCACCAGTAATGATTTTACTCTGTTGCAGTATATGGACTCATCTTGATGAAAGTCAAAACATGTCCACAGAAGCTGATCTTTTGCTTAACTTTGATCTTATCACCCCTTCATCCTGCTCCAACAGATAGGAACTAATCACACTCTCCTTTCCTCCCATCTGCAAACTATTACTATCAAGACTATCTTCACTCATTCTTTTTCTCGATTGTTAATCTTCTGTACAAGAAATCAGAAAAATGAAAATTAAACATTCTACAGCGCCCTTACAATATGCATTTTTGCAGCCATTGAACGAGTCAATGTTTCTCATTTGAATACATCTGAATAATTGTCTAAAACTGTGTGTAGCGTCAAATGTTAAATATGTACATCTTTGTGAAATTCGAATCGTTGAACTTTTGGATACACGAATCGACGGGGTAAAATCGTCTTCCACAGAATAAGTGTTCACAAAGTAAGGTTGACATAATTATTTGAAATCAAACAGTTGTGATTCGTTTGTTTTTTTTTCTGAGGGCAGTTGAGATGAAAATTATTTTTGTGGTCATTTCTGAGGCAGCGAAGGAAGAAAGGCTGACAGGGAAAAATGAAAAAGAAATTGGGAAGGAGAGATTGAGAGAGAAAGAGGGAAAGTTTGAGAGAGAAAGAAGGAGAGAGAGAGAGGGGAGAGAAACCGTTGAAATTGTTTAGCTGAAATACATGAAGATATGTGAGCCACGAATTATTCTTCTCTCTCCTGGTCGATAGAGAGAAAAAAAAAACATATAAAAACAATGCACGCTCACAATTTTCTGTGCCCCGACAGGGACATATAAAAAAAAGAAGAAAATATATATATATATATGTAATTTTTGTAAAGTAATCAAAGTCATTTTTTTTATTACACTGACCCGAAATAACCGAAATACGAACGGCTAAGCGCAAAAATTAAAAAAATACATGCTGTTGTTTTTTGACGCAATCACTAGAAAAACTAAAACAGCTACAAAAAGACCAATACATTGACCTACATGAGCATTTGTTGCAGCCTAAAAAAGAGCACTTATTCGTTTCACATTAACGTCTTGTTTATACCCGTAATTCTCGATCTTGCAACATACGGCCCAACCAGCAAATATTCTAGAAAAACAAAGCAATGTTGAGCTTATCAATCATTTAGACTCTCCATGAATAGTTTTTCTCCAGACTCATTCCCTCAACAAGTGCCCTAACTATACTTACACGTTCAAAACATAATATGCAGCACTACAGTTAATGCACAATTAAGATGGTATATGTGTATATATATATATATATATATATATATATATATATATATATCACGCACTTTATTAAGGAGACATAAGACATAGGGGAGGTAATTTGTCTCTTTAACGTTTTCAACTATTATTCCATTCAATCACATGCTAACTGGTGACGGCGCTGATCTATATTATTCTATCTCCTAAAAAGCTGCAACGAGAGTTGTATGTAATCATAGTAACACTCCATGATCCCCATGCACCCAAACTCGCCTCCCTCCCCCCCCCCCTCACACACACACACACACACACACACACACGCATACATACACATACCGTAACAAACATTCTGCGGCCTTCTTCACAGCATTTGAATACATAAACGCGTTTGTTGGTGATGTTCATTTGGATGCTTTTATTTAGCCATTTGTCTGCAGATCAACATCAATCGGCCTACATTGATTTGTCAGTGTATGTACGGTGTCTATTTAGACATTAGAGGATTTCACATTATCGAGAAAATGCAGGTTGAAATTTGGGGAATGGCAATAAGATGAGAGAAATAAGTAAATACATGTACTATTATGATTATGTATTATACAACAGTGGCATTAAATGCTCCGTTCTCCCGGGGAAGCGCAGGTATACAGTGTATTTGCGTGTGAAGAGAGAAAGAGACATAGGGGAGATTCTTTGCTTTCAAGATTTCTATGTTCACGACATTGTAAATTTAAAAGAAAGACATCTCGTTGTTCTACATACGCCATATGACAAAATAACAAGAATTTCCACGGCAGTCAAGGTCAAAGTTTAATGAAAATAGTGGAATGCCAGAAAATTTCTAGTGCAGATTTTAAAAGAACACTAATTTCCACGTCTCGATAATCTAAACATTGTTAGCCTCTACAATATGGGAAAATAAGTTGTTGAAACATTGGTTGCATTGAAATGTTATATCGTCTGGCGACGACGGATTTGATTTTAGAAAGGAGGAAGGACAAACTTTTTAGAAGGCCTCGGAATTATTTATGTTTATTATACAGTTGCAATAGGGTGCACCTTACCCGACAAGCGTTTGCTTCTTATAGGTGTTACCCAAATGAATCCTTGTAATATTTACCTTGTTTTAATATCCGAAATAAATGTGAATTGAATTGAATTGAATTGAATTGAATTGAATTGAATTGAATTGAATTGAATTGAATTGAATTGACTTGAAATGATATGTGTAAAGGTGCAAACAAAACACACCACGTCAGCACTACAACATCTGTCCTTTCATAATGTACTTACAGATGAATAACTTGATTCTAGAAGGTACTAACTCCATTTTGAGCAGTTGTGGGTAACTGAAAATAAAAGACTTTACTGTTAGTCGTTAGGAACTGCCAGCATTGGTGTGTGTATTTTTTTAACTTTAAACTTTTAACGTTTCTATTCGAGCTTGCTTGTCTGAACTGGTTACTATCCACACACACACACACACACACACACACACACACACACACACACACACACACACACACACACACCACTATGTTTATTAGGCCTATAATATACATAATACATAATATTTTTGTACACCGGTAGCTCTCTTTTCAACAAACTCCCTATTGCAGCACAACTGTCTCCGTCTCTGAATATATTCAAACGAATTGTTTACAATTTATCCTCATGCTTTAATTTTCTCCTCCCATGAATCCAATAAGATCTATTTTTCTTTTACATTGTCACACCAATTGGACACTTTTTATATGGTTATGTTATACTCTCCCCTTTTCCAAATTGTTAAGGCCCTACCTTTGATGTATACAGTGTACGGTATGTAGCAGTAGTGTAGTTAAGTTTGTTTCTTTTGTTTGTTTATGTCATTGAATAATAATGATAATAATAATAAAAATAATAATAGTAATGATAATAATAAAATAATGATGATAATAATAATAATGATGATAATGATAATAATAACAATAATAATAATAATAAAATAATAATAATGATAATAATAATAAAAATAGGGCCTATGTGCATATCAGTAACTAAAAAAAAAAAATACAATCGGATTTCCGCAATGAAAACGTTCAAAATAATTGAACAATCTGAGTGCTAGCTTAGGGGATGAAAGTATAGCTTTTTACCTAAATTTTGCAGAAAAACCGATTCAGAGAAATGTGGACCATTGTAAAGCATGTCATGGGTCCGTTTCTTCCAAGTTCAGCACTTGGATGCTCTTGGAACTGTGAACACAATGGACAAACTGAGAAGGAAGAAATTCTTGACGTGCTCTACAAAGATTGTAATTTCTCTTTGACCACAGAAGGAAATCGGATGAGGTTTTCTGTAAGATGTAGGTAATAAGTTATAGTTTTATACCCTGAAATTGCATTTGGAGTGATTCACCATTTTCCAAGTTTCGTTGCAGTAAGCCCGATTGTAACTTTTTGAGGGACATACGGTATCAATACAAATAGACTGAAAAAAGGGGGTCGCACGGACTTCTCATCAATGAGAGGGGAGAGTACAGATTGATCACGTCCAGATTTCACTACGTGATGCTTTGAGTTGGGAGTCAAGGTCTTTCTGTGTAATATAGGGGGAGGTTCCATGGAGATGTTTGACATTATTGTAAATCCGTTAATTGCGGTGGCAATTCAACCAGTCACAAATTCACTCCTTTCGGTCTGCCTGTGCCTGAGTAATTGCAGGTATGGCGGCTTACCGTAACAACAATTTCACACCTCTGTATACAATGGCATGTACCTATGTGTGCAACGTGCTTCAGATATCATCGTTATGACCGGATCTACGCTCGTTCTTTCATGTCATTATTCTTTTATCGTCATCTCCTTTTCCTCCTCCTCCTCCTTATCTTTCTTCCCCTTCCTCTTTAAATTTTTCGGAACATATACCTTCTGATTAACGAACCTTCGGAACTTCGGAATAAAGCCAAAACCAAAATATCTGGCTATCCAACCTTATTTCATTTTTGGATAAACGAACCTTCATAATAACGAACACTACTAGTCTTAATGTTGCCAGCTTTGAGAGTGTCACAGATAAAATACATGTACTCAATGATTCATGCATGGATAGTTCATTATACTTAAAAGCTTTTTATTTTTCTGTTTGATACCCAAAAGTGATCTTACAGAAGTTTGTGAACGTAAAAACAAAAAACAAAAGAAAAACAATGATAGCAGAAGATTAAAATGAAATATTGCCTTAGACATACTTTGTTTTTAAATGACAAAGAAAGTGTTGCATTCAGCTGTTAGTATAATAATTACACTATTTTGTTTTAGGATATTTGATTCTTTGAAATGTCCTCAATCATCTCCACCGTATAGATTATAGTCAGATTGTGTATGAATTGGACAGTAACACTTAAATACAAAAGAATAACAAGAGAATTACAACTTCTTCTCAATATTGAAGGTTTTTGTTGAAAGTAGGCAAATAAGGATATGTAACCTTTTTGCTTACAAGCTTTTGGCTGCATTCAATACCTATATTCCACTTCAAGTGAACTAAAATGGCAGATCTGAGGTAAATTAAAAAAAATATATGAACTGCCCTTCTTAAGTGTTCAGTCTCTTTATATATTTCCCCTTTCAATCCCTTTTTCTGATGAAGGAAAGAATTTCAAACTATCAATCTATTATACCATTCAAATTGATGCATGCCTCTTATTTTTCTGTCAATTTTATGCCCATTAGATAAACATGACGTCACGTCAAATATCAGTCATTTGTGTATTTCCGAATGTTAGAATTACTCAGATTTTTCTTACTCGCTGCGGAGATAATAGATTCGTGGCGTAGTCAGAAAAGAACTACTTTTAATTTGCTCGAGATGATATTGCATCTCATGGAGTTAATGCCTATGACTTAAGACTCTGTTTTTGTTTGCCAGTTGTTTCTTTCTCTGATCCTTTTTTTCTCATATTTCAAGGGGTTGAAATCTATAAAATAAAGATATAAAAAATGATGCTTTTTTCAGTCCATCTTCATGGGTAGCTAAAGTAACAGGCTATTCCACAACTTTATTAGTTCTTCATCTTTCCTTTGACCATGTAATTGTGGTAACAATACAAAGAATATCATACGCAATTATATTATGCCAATACGTTTCAGTAGAAATATGCCTCATTATAAACACAAGGCTTAAATAAGATAACATATTGTTGAGAAAAAGGACAACTTCAGGTTTATCATTCGTGTGTAGAAGGCGCAATATTGACATGGACATAATAAATGCGTGACTTCAAAGAACTGCGTATCACCTGATAACAATCGAAGGACGGTATACCTTGCACTAGCTGTGACCAGGAAATAAGATATGAGAATACTACGAACATATAGAACACTTGCAGAGGCAAGCATCAGTCTAATAAACAAATAGACCGGGATCTCGTTTCATACAGCACCTTTGAGAAAGTGTAATATGTATCAATGTGTAATTTCAGTTTCTATGCTTTTGCTCAGCAAATCAAGAAAATATCTTAGATAGTAAGCCTATACTGACGTACTTGCAATTATCGACACTTCATGAAACGCACCTTGCATGCTTTGCGTTAGCAGGTACTAATACCTAAAGTGTCTTTATCTAAAATTTGGTGATAGGGCACAGTGTATTATATTTCATGTATCACATAGAACACACATAAAAAAGATGATTCGTTAAATATTGAAACAAAAAAAAGGATTAATACTTCCTAGGCTCTCTCTCTCTCTCTCTCTCTCTTGCCAGTAATGTAATGTTATATTAAAATAATTACTTTATGACACAAAGGAGAGAGATTACTCACGGGTTCATGATTATCCTGTAGTCATGCTATCTTGGGTAATAATGTTCTTATCTACACCAGCAACGTCAGTCATGAATCACCTACAGAAGACATTACACCGCTTGGGACACAGTGGATAAGGAAGTGTCTTTTTCTGACGCCATCATGTTAGACGGTTGCTCTCCGTTGGCAAATAACGGCAGGTTCTTCCGGGAGAAACCAGACGTGAAGATGTCCTTCACTGCTTTGCGGAATTTCGGGAATCTTGCGGCGTAGATGAAGGGATTGGCACACGAGTTGACGAAGGCTAGGAAAGTCAGGGTGTAGTACAAAGGACTGAACAAAAATGTAGACAGGGTGCCCCTCACAGCCGCAATCATGGTCATCAATTGATTCGGCCCGAGGCTGAGTACGAA
This sequence comes from Diadema antillarum, assembly GCF_040938485.1. NCBI lineage: Eukaryota > Metazoa > Echinodermata > Echinoidea > Diadematoida > Diadematidae > Diadema > Diadema antillarum. The sequence goes on along the minus strand of NW_027270890.1, from coordinate 6,591,874 downwards.
GATGATGACCACGATCATCGTCATTTTCACTATGCGGTTACGGGCCGTGAGGTGAAAGGAGGGGGCGTCGGCCTTCGACGTCGAGCGAGCTCCTTGGAGCTGCTTGGACTGACGATGAAGTGAAATGGTAGTGATTACCTGCGTTATCACCATGACTAACACGGGAACAGCAACGCGGAAGGTAAAGAGGTAGATCGACAAGTCTACTCTCAGCTGAGCTGTCTTCGTGTCTCGGCATTCGTCGTCGATCACCTGCAAAGTCATGGTGATCCCCGCAGCGGGAATGGCACATACGAGCACGATGAACAGGTAGCCATAAACTCGGGTATTGGTGAAGAGCCGGTTGAAATGTAGTGGGTACACTACCGCAACGAACCTCTCCATGGACATCCCCGCCAGGATGTAGGCGGACGAGAAGATGAACACCCACATCAGATAGCTCGGGTACACCACTTTGCAGTACAAGGCACCGGCAATAGTGTCGGGTACCTTTTGGGCCCGTGGGACAGGGATCATCACGACCGATGTCAGAAAGTCGGCTAGAGCCAGAGCACCTATGAAGATATCTGTCGAGTGTCGTAGCGCCTTTCGTCTCAACAAGGCAAGAATCACGAGCAGATTGCCGACAATCCCAACCACAGCAAAAATCAGCTGAATGGAATTCGTCCAGGACCATTGCACACTCCACAGCCACCCACTGCCCTGTGTCTTCACCGGAGTGAATTTCGTACTTATTTCGTCTGTCATCATTGTAGCAAGACCCTCGTTAATCGATACCGGTACCACGTCCATGCCTGTCGATCCTATACACCGATGCTGCAGTGATTCGTTGGAAATTGTGGATGATCAAAATCAGTGTTCATATAAGCTGGGCAAAATTTTTCGAGTCTGCGTCAAGAGTGAAGATTCTGCCTGTTATATCCTAAATGGCAGAATGGGAAACAGAGAAAAAAAAATATCCAAACTATGGTAAGTGAGAGTGAATCACCACTTTGCCTTGAGCGGAATCTTATATACTCTGTTGAAAATGAAAATTGTGAAAAACACTTCAATTAATTAAGTTCAAAATGACTTTTCAACAATTTAATGTATCAGATACTCATTGAAGCAATATTACATATGATAATATGTATGTACACACACACACACACACACACACACACACATAAATATATATCAAAGGAGTAGATTTGAAACGTTATTAATGTGTAATTTTTAATCTGGCTGTAATGAAGTGAGTCTGCAGTGTTTGTTACTTTTTCATCAACTCCAAAATTTACAATGTTTCGTGAAAAAAGGAAATAACGTGAAAATTAATGTATACTCAAGAGCTTAAGAATGCTCAGGATTTAATACCTTATAGCAAATTCTTCTCAATTTATTCAAAGACGTCGTGTTCTCAGACCAAGCATTTTGGTAATGGATTGGTTGGTAATATTGTGTCTGCATGCGAATTAATGCAATCACTTTCAGCTTCTTAACGCCCTACAGAATATCTTTTAGAAATTTACATAATGGCAGAATGTTAAGTTCGTGCGTACTTTCCTAAGATGGAGTGCGTTTTAAAGCCATATCTTGCGGATTGAATTGTGTGCAAGAGCGATCCTATCGGATTTTAGACTGCATGCGGCTTTTAGTTTAATGCATTCAGAGATTAACCAAGGGAGAAGTGTCCTTGTTTCCTATATAGTTTGTTAATTCTTGTCTTTCGTTCTATCCTACTCACTATCAGTAATAAATCGCATTCGATATACATTAATACAATCAATATGGGCGTTGCGTTATTGCTCTCCATATCACTTAACAGATTAATGGTCTTGAATCACAAGCTGCGAGTTTGCAGTTGGCAGCCAAAAGGTGTGTCTTTTTAACAAAATGTTTTAACCTGCCTTATAGCGACGGGTCTTAGTGTTTTAGTGGCGGATTAATCCTGTATAGGAGCCACTTTTTTCTTCTCCCTTGAACAAGGTTGACAGGTTTGACTATTTTACATATTTATACACACACACATTTATATGATTTTCAGACCCTTGCTAATATTGCCAGGTTTCTCATATAAAATGTACCTTCCACTGTTTTTTTTTTCTATCTCCTATCTCGCATTTAGCGTTAATTGAACCATGAACCTCCATGATTAAATACGTGGGTGTGTCTGCTGCAGCTCTCAAACAGAATTATCTGCCGATGATCTCACCTGATACCATTCTTTTCATCATTACATGCTTATAAACGAGCATTATGACAGGAACCGTCAGCATCGATTTTTAGTGTGCTGGTCATTACCCACTGTATTCTTATATGATGTGATATTAGAATGCGAACTGTATATTGTACATTGTATATTGTGTATTGTATATTTGTATATTATACTGTATATTACATATTGTATATTGTATATTGTCTATTGTATATTGCATATTGTATATTGTAAACTGTATATCATATATTGTATATTATAGTTCATATTGTATATTCTATATTGCATATTTTATACTGTATATTGTATATTGTATACTGTATATTGTATACTGTATAATATATTGTATATTGTTTATTGTATAATTATTGTATATTGTATGTTATATATTGTATATTATGTGAGCTAAAACAGCACTCCCAGAGCCTTCTGTATTTCAACCAGTCATAGTACAGAATGTTTTCAACATATGAGTGTAATTTTTTATTCAGATTATGTTAGTAAAAGAAGTTATTCTAAATGAGAGGACAAAAAAGGACAGAAAAAAATGTTTGACAGATCTATGATAACAGTATTTATCATAATGTTCATCTTCCTTTATAAGAAAATCACTACGTTCATGCTTTATTGAGCATTCTCTAAGATGTGCTGAAATACTAGAAAGCTTTGATACCAATCCATGGTTTCATGTAAAAAAAAGAAAGAAAAAAAAACAAGTACTCATCCTCAACATGCTCAAGGTTGAGGAGTGTAAGAGAGAATTGTTGTCAGATTTCCTTTTTTTTCATATGTGTACTTGATAAAGGTCACGATAGACAGACATGACATGGTTAATATTGTAAAGCACAATTATTCCATTTTTCATTTCCAGACTCTCAACAACAAACTAAGAGGACTTGATATTTTGTGATCACATCATAAAAAGGAAAAACAAACGTCGTATGTTGATTGACTTTGTAATCTAATAACTTGGTTTACAATAAACACATTTTTAAAGGATTGTCATGTCCAATAGGGGGATGTTCGTCATTCCGAAAAGGAAATATGATTTGTTATTTCAAACGTTCGTATATCCAATTATTAAAAACAAGGTTTGGTATTCCAAAGGTCCGTTAATGCGAAATTTAAAAAAAAAAAGAATGCGGACAAACAGACCTTCGGAATTGTGTTCCTTGTTTCGTTTTGCGATTAACGGTTCCTCGGAATGACGGTACTTTTCATAATTTCATTTTCGGACTAACCTTCGGAATAATGATCTGTAGCAGATCAGTCGAATCGATCCTCGAGTTGACTATCGCTTATGTGAATCTCATAACAAGTATCTATCTCGCACCATAGAATAGTAATTCAACTGACGCAGACTCTATTGGAAGTTGAATCTTGATGAAATGCCTAAACCACTGTCAGCAGGAAAGTGCCCCTTCGAAATGTTGGCTTATACAGTTCGTTTTTTCGTTTTTTCGTGTTTTTTTTTGTCTTTTTTTTTGGGGGGGGGGGGAGAGGAGGTTTGTTATTCCGAAGGTTTCATCATACCGAGAAAAAAAAATACACTGGGCTCATTTTTCCAAGGTTCGTTAATCCGAAAACATAGCAAGGTTAGCAATTGCAAAGGTTCGTTAATCAAAATGAAAAAAAAAAAGGAGGGGCTTGTTATTCCTATAGGGGTCGTTAATCTAAATGTGAAAAACAAAGGATCATAACTCCGAAGCTTCGGTTAACATGATACATGTGATACGCACCTTCTTTTTTTTCTTAGTAATGCCGAATGTTTGTTAGTATACGCATTTTTTTCGGATTAATTAATATTCAAAATAGCGCTGTAGTGTTTCAGAATAATGAACCTCAGTTCATTTTTAGATAAACGAACCGACGCAAAATAAAACTGGAATTATGATAGACTTCTTTTCCTATAGTAGTCAGTGAAGGCGATATAGTTGACGGCTATCTATTATTATGATTATTATTATTATTTTACTATGTCTTCGTGAATAATACATTTCTCTGAATTAGTGATAAATTCATTTGTCAGTCCTGTCGATGGAGAAAACAACTGAACTTTTCAACAACAACAACAACAACAACAACAAAAACGAATACAACGTGTACGAAATTTTACTTTTCAATGCACAATAGACTTTTTTTTCAGCCAGAAATTGACTTTGAAACATGTAGATATTATTTGATTTTAAGTTAACATTTTGAGGAGTTATAACTAAAACTTCGGCAATGCCATAATATAGTCATTAACATATCACACAATCGAATCCCATCCTGAATACTTCTTTCCCTACTGTGGCTCTGGTAATAACAATACGATCTTTTCCATGAGAACTACATACACGTGTAATGCCAAGATCAAAGATTAGTTGAATCAAGAAACTGGAAATAAACTCACTAATGCAACGTTTCGCCAATTATCAATTGGCTTCTTCGGGCGAATGAAGCTCCCGATGATGGAATGGCCCTTAGATAGTGCGAGATTGTGCAGAGCGCACTGGACCTTGTCCAGCGCGCGAAAGACGGCTTGGGATTTTGCGAACATTTTGCGAAAAAATCCCAAGCCGTCTTTCGCGCGCTGGACAAGGTCCAGTGCGCTCTGCACAATCTCGCACTATCTAAGGGCCATTCCATCATCGGGAGCTTCATTCGCCCGAAGAAGCCAATTGATAATTGGCGAAACGTTGCATTAGTGAGTTTATTTCCAGTTTCTTGATTCAACTTATCTTTGATCTTGTACTTCGACTGGATGAATGAGAAGAACTTACATCAGTCTAAACTACATAATGCCTTCTCGAAAGACCTTACCAAGAATCTGTCATTTTGCATGATATCTTTTTCTCTTTTCTTTTCGATAAGTATACAAGATGTATGTTTTCCCCATTTTTTCTTCTCTTTCAAGGCTGTCGTATCTTCAAGCTATATGCTTGTTTGACGACAGTCTTCTGCGTTCACACACCCAATACATGTGCCATAATTCAGGCAGACCATTCAATTCACTTTATCCCGAGTGGTTCCTGATTGACGTGTCCTCTTATTCTTTTCTATAATCTGTACACTGATATCTCAGTTTTATATTAGGATGTACATACTGTTGTGTACATTCTAATGTTCTATTTGTCTTGCAAACAAAAAGAAATGACTGTATTTCATTTGTGATATATATATTCGATGCAGAAAATTACTAATAAATTCACTTGATTTTGAAAAAAAAATGCATGATATGGGACTTCGAATGTAATGACAGACCCTTCGTATATTCATCATTGTGACATACTAATATAAAGTATACATATCCAAACTGAAATAAAAGCCGAAGAATTTGACAAATACTTATTTCAGCTAGAATAGTATAACATCATTCTATGTAGGCGAAGTGAAATATAAACAGGTGTGAGAACTTACCTTAAGCCTCGTTATGATTTCAGTGTTTCTTGGCGATGGTGGATCCTCAACGAGTTCTTGGAGGAGACGCTTTGAGACATGAAAAGCCTTGCATTCGTTTATATGATAAGTGGGTTGATCCTAATTTAATGCGCATGCTCACTAAAAGGTTTTTTCAGCTCTTTCTCTCCCCACTCTCACCTCCTTTATTTTCAACACACCAGTAAATTGTGAAAGCTGCAAACTATACCCTTATTTGGAAAATGTTCAGAGCATTATCTCTGGAAACAAACGTTGCTTTTTCTAAAAGCGAGGAGAAAATCTTCTCTGTGTGTTTCATTTTTTTTTCTCTCCTGCTTTCCATTGAGGACGGTATCAACTAGTTTGGTTGTGGTAGAAGTGTGCTTGCCTTTGTGTTTTTCACTTTGACGTCCATATATTTTCTGGTTGTTATCAATGATTTTTGTCTGCATGAACATAGGGTGCAAATAGATACTGTCTAATACAGGGGCGTGATTTTGGCGGGTCCCATGAAACTAGTTTGGGGAGGGTTAAGCACTGCAAACAGAGGAATAAGAAGGAACTGGATGACGTGACGTCATGATTATACGAAGATGGATTTCCTTCAATGACTTCAATTTTAAGAAAAGGAGCCTAATTCCAGTTTTAACGCAGATCTATACTTCGGTTTCTCCCCACACTCTAACATGGTCTAAACTTGACAATGTAGTGTCATCATTACTTTTTCGATCATCAGGCATATTTCACTTGTATGATTTCCGAGTTGAAATTTCAGTCTAAGTTTAATATAATGCATGAGGTAATTACAATAACACAAAATAAACACCACGAGAATGATTTAAAAATCAGCACACCAAATTACGAGTTGATCGCGTTTCTTCTCAAGCTGTGTGTTATTTTTTTTTACTACGTTTACACTCGAAACGCTGATTCATTTACAATGCGAGTTGTTTAAAATGCAAGTACAGTGCATACAACAATACAATCAATAGCCGTGTTATGAGCGTACAGACAGACAGGGGGATGTTTACAATGAGGAAGAGATCACAGAGTCATGAAAAGAAATTGTGAAATCCTTTGGGATACCTACGGAGGGTGAAGATTGTTTTTAGGGAATAGAAATGTCCGTATTAATGTTTTATGGACAAGCAAGTAAGTAAGTAGCATAGTGGAAAAGAAGTGCTCTAGAAATCCATTCTGAGAGTTACTGAAACTTTCTTGCTTTGTTCTTGTGTCCTTCCTACATTAATCAAATGATCAAAGTCCACTTGGGACATTCGATCTGCATAATGTAAGGAGGTGAATCAAAATCAGACGAAGAGAATACTAAGTATGACAGATGCGTGTTACAAATTGCAGGGGAGGATCCTGGAATTCCGTAAAGAGGGGCGCGTTCACAAAACTTAAGGGGGGCGCACGAACCCCTCCCCCATTTTTTCTTTTTATTTCTTTTGTTTCAACAAAAAATAAAGGGGGGGGGGTGCGCCCGGTGCGGTCCTCCAAGAATCCGCAACTGAATTTGACATATGAATTTGAAGAGTTTGACTGCACAACGAGTTCACTCCATTCTTGTTAATTTTAGATACCTGCGAGCAAACCTGCTAAAAAGAAACGAAGAAAAGAGAATGATAAGAAAATATGGAATACTTTTAGCATTATCTCAAGAATATTCTGTGTTAATTTTTCTTTAATTTTTGTACGATCTGATGATGAATTCACTTTAAAATGTTCAAAAAATGACACTTAATTCATTTTGCCTTATCAACCCTTTCTGTGCCAGTGAGTCAAATGTGCACAAATTTCACACACAAATCTATGAGCGGGTGATATAGTGTGGCAGGTAAAGGGTTTAAAAGAATATAAAGTATTTTTATGAGACAAAACGACAACTTCTTATCTTTATACGGAAGATAAGGTTATATTTGGTTAATTCTTTACAAAAGAATTAATCTTTATCGTTTTGTTTCCTAACTAATGTGAGAGTGTTGAGGTGATAACATCATTTACTTGTGTAATTTACATGCTCGAGTTTGATGTATTTATCTTTCGGTGTCTTTTGTATCTATTTTGCGAAAACGTGTTCTACTTTATCAAAGGTTCCATAATTTTCTGACCACTTCAATTCCGCTCTCAATAAAACTTATATTGTTGCCCTCGTTTGACTTCGCTCTTTATATGATAGACTCAACCTGAAAGGCTAAAATAATGTTGAATTGACTATTTATGTTAAATCATGTCTTAGTAGCTAGACTTTATGATCCGGTTCGCAGTCTTGAATGGGCCACATAGTTGAGTTTCTTCCACCTGCTCTCTCTGTCTTTTTCTATTCCTAACTATATCAAACTCCCTCTTGTCTAGTTCTCCCGACAACCAAGGTAAATCGATAAGCATTATTCCAATTTGTCGAAGAACTTTGGGAGAGGGAGAGAGAGAGATAAAGGGGAGGGAGTGGGGGGGGGAGAACACGAGCGCAACATATTGTTTATTAATTTGTTTGTTCCATATTCCATTTTTTAACACAAAAAGCCATAAACACAAGGAGAAATTGAATGAATGGATTGTCAAATACAGCAATTAAGATCAACAGACATACAAAATATGAGGAATCTACAAAGAAGCATTGCTTGTATAGGGCGTATAAGATTCCCTATTTCCTATTTCCCTATATTTCCTTGTGTGTGTGTGTGTGTGTGTGTGTGTGTGTGTGTGTGTGTGTGTGTGTGTGTGTGTGTGTGTGTCGGTCCGATAATTGGAGAGGGAGAGGGAAAGAGAGAGCTTGTTAGAGAAAGAAAGAAAGAATGATAAATCTGCTCTATTTATTAGATTTCCAGTTTCGAGATGAAACCAGAAAAAAAAAAAACAAGCCCAAACGCCATTCGCTTTTAACGCATAAACTGTTTATACCCCACTCAAAAGATCCTTCAGTTTATCGTATCAAATGCCTCCTCGCCTTTCTCGGTTAGCTAACAATCGTTCGCATGTACGTTCAAAGGGGGTTCTACCGTACAAGATTGTGTCATAGAAACCAACAAGATGAATATTAAAGACGTTTTTCTTGATTTTACCAAGACTTTTCCTGCTTGGCGCTGTCATATTATGAAAAAGTGAACGCTTGGATTTTCATCGATTTTATTTGCCTCAATGCGACATATCTCTTTGATACACACAATAAAGAGACCGTTTCCTATTTCTTCTTCCATCATCCCCCTTTTTCTTTTCTTTTTCTCCTTAAGAGTTGAGAACTATATCTCGTTTGCATCTTTTGAAATATCTTAGATAAAACATTTCCTTGATGTGGGGTTTTCAAAGAGGAGGTTGGATAGAGGAGAATTCTCTTTGGACTCCCTTCATACCGTGCTACCCTATAAAGGTACAATAGAAATCGATGACGCTGTTCGGTAATAAGTATATTTAAGAGAGAATTCTGCAGCAAACTTTCACCTAGTTTCTTCTTTAGAATGTAATAGGATTCTAAGTCAAAATTTATGTTCGTATATGCAAGCATATATACCAAAGCTCTCTCTTAGTTAAAGGTCCAGTTTACCTTTGGGAGCACTGATTTAAAAAAATCAAGATATCACGTTTGATGCATATGTATAGGTCTGTTTTATGACAAAACATCCTACCATATAACATTTTTGCAATAAAGCTTAAAATATAAGGAGATATCAGTATTTTTCTTAATAAATCATAACTGTAGACGGTTTAGTCTGGAAACATTTTTATTTTTTACTATTGTTCACATTTTGTGTATTTAACAGTATACTTGACATCGATAATACAGATTCAAATTGTTACAGTGATTGTTTCTATCCCTAACTCACATTTTAGAAGTATTTTAAAGCACTAATGCTGGGTTTTTGTTTCATCTGCAAATGGTAAATTATGCCTTTAATCTGGTTCTTGTGAATGTACGTTGTGGGAAAAGGAAGAATTTTTTTCACATAGTTTAATATCTTTCTTATTTCATTCTCATCTTTTTCATTTTCTACAAAAATTATTAATAATCATAATTTACACAACATGATTATCTGAATGCAATGCATTTCAAATATTTACATTTGTACGTTACTATGATAAAGAAAGCAAGTTTCAAACTAAGTCATATAGGATTAATTTCGTTTTACTAAACAGTTGGTAATACATCTTAAGTAGGCTGTTGGAAAAGGATGGGATATCACAAAGCGTAGCAAGTATATTATTGTAGTCCCGCCAAATTTCACACACACACACACACACACACACACACACACACACACATATATATGTATATATATATATATATATTATATTATATACGTATGAAGGGTTTGTTTGCAAAAACCGATAAGTCCATTTTTGATGATTTTGAAGTACGGTCTCTGTCATAAAGTACAAAATAATACCTTTTAAATGATATATTGGTCACTACATATGAAGGTACATTTTTGAAGTTATGGTCAAAAGAAGCAAAAATTTTCTTATTATTCTCTATATTTTTCTTGACGTTTAATCGCAAATATATCCATTTGGCAAATATGGACTTATCGGTTTTTGCGAACTCTTCATAATATATATATATATATATATATATATATATATATATATATATATATACACACATGTCTAAGAAAGCCTTGCTGCTCATAAAAACTAATGGGAAATTAATGATCACTTGATCACAATAAAACTGTCAAAATGTACTTCTTCAGTACTGATTCTTAGGCATTTTCATTCAAGAGATGTAAATATAACTTTATTATGAATACTCAATTTAGGCTATCACTGGGTGAAGAAACGCGATAATTAAACACGTTCATGTCTGAAGAGCCTGACGGGTTGAAACGAGTTAAGTACAATTTCACGAAAAATATTTCAAAGTAAGTCCATCATCAGATAGAGCAAAGCAAGACCTATCCAGTGATAATCCACTTGTCACATAACAATTTAATTTAAATTATATTCTTGATGAATAAGGACTTATAATATTCCATTTTCTTTATAATTTTCTTTGTTTTTAGCAGCTTTAATAGTAAACATTTCAAAATTTAGACCAATGCTGATAGCTTGCTTTGCAATCAACCTCTTCATATTATATATATATATATATATATATATATATATATATATATATATATATAATACATATGTAGAAGAAGAGAGATAGACAGATAGAGAGAGAGAGAGAGAGAGAGAGAGAGAGAGAGAGTTAGATAGATAAATGGATAGATAGAGATGGATAGATGGATAGATAGAGATAGACAGATCATGGATAGATTAGATAGATAGATAGATGAATAGAAAGAGATAGGTAGATGGAGAGATAGATAGAGATAGATAGATAGATAGATAGATAGATAGATAGATAAAGATAGATAGGAAGATACTAGATAGATGATGAAAAAATAGATAGATGGATAGATAGATATAAAGATAGATAGACAGAAAGAGAGATAGATAGATAGATAGATAGATAGATAGATAGATAGATAGATGATAGTGAGAGTTCCCCTGTTGCACAGTTTTGTATGTAATGGTCATGTAACTGTGTGAACAAACGTAATTACCAGCTAGCAGACTACAGACACGCTGACATTGAATAATGTGCGCAAAGGATGCAAATGAAATATACTATACATTTATTTTTTCCGTTAAAAAAGGCCTCGCTTTTGTTGATCAGATAAAGAAGAAGAATGGCAACGATCCAAAAGCAGGGAGGTGAGCATGGTGAGTCTCACCTCCCTGCCAAACGAAATACATGGTCTTTTTTTCAGAATATCAAATTTAAACCTCGGCTGAGGTCACATGAAGAGACTTCGGAGAAGGTCAAGGTAGCTCCACACTTGTTTGTTTGTTTTTTTCTTCTTCCAGCAACTTTTGTTCAGCCGCTTTTAGGAAAGCAATCGTCTGCCGAGATATCCATCCTCTCGGTAAATAACAAGGACAGTCAACATTCTCAGATATTGGTTTTTCACAGACTATTAACTCAGCCTTGAATTTTTTGAAGAGAGTGATCGATAAAGAGAAATAGAACTGAATAGATAAAGACAGAGAGAGATAGGGAGAGAAAAGAGGGTGATAGGAAAACTAAACAAAAATAGAGTGAGTTGTACATGGCAAATGTTTTCATTCAAGACGCCCCCCCCCCCCCCCCCCGCCCAGTTGTTTTCACTGCACAGCTCTCTTGACAAAGCAAATTGCATGGATCGATAGTGGATGATTTGGTTTGGACTTTGTCTTTGTTTGTTTGCTGGCTTGTTTTGCAACAAGTTCACTTTGATTTACGCATAATTATACGGTCATATACGCACCTTCAATGTCACGACGTATAACGAGTATCGTATAAGTGTAGAATTTATTGAACATGATTCTCTCAATGTCTTGGGGTCGTCTTTTTAGAGAGGACTTTTAGAGAGTTCTTAATAACTCCCTCTCTGTCTCTCCCTCTCTTTCTCATTAGAAAAATTAAAACTACCGCAAAGCCAGTTGTTCAAGGTTGCAAAGTGTTCCCCCTCCCCCTCTCCTTGTTTGTGTTTGTTCGTTTGTTTGTTTGCTTGTTTGTTTGTTTTTGAAGTTTGTGGTTATGCCACGGCTACAACATGCCCTTTAATCCGCAAGTACAAAAATATTCCAATGCTGTCGAGTGACTAAAACAAAACACGTCGAGGAATCTTTTACCAGCTTTGCCATGCATGCTACATCAAATAAGTATTTCATATCCTCATAATATACATTCCAAAGGAGCCCACACTTGACAGAGGTGTGTGTTTCTTGTAGTTGACATCATTTTCTGAATCAGAAAATCGATTGGTGACCACAACACAATGAAAATGACATTTTCGCAATTTTCTTTTTTCTTTTTACTACTTTACCAAATCGCCGGTTTTCTCGCAAAACTTATTGCAGTTGTGTAGCTTCAACATTTTAGCACGTTTTTTATCATACTATATAGTCCACTTTAGAAAAGTAGATCATTGCAATATCAGGACCAACAGTTGAAATGTTTGGTTATTCCTGTTTATAAAAATACATATATTTCATTCACTTTACGTCACTCAAACCACTGCAATGCAGATATCTGCTTCAATCAATCATTGTTCTTGCTATAATTTTTATTTTGACAAGGGTTCCTGGTTCATCAAACTTTCTATGAAAATCTCACGCGATCTCACGTGCTTTATAGCTCCCTCTACTGACATAATACGACCAGCCCCAAGTAGATACAGGATAACATTACGCCGAAGGCCCGGTCGGATGCAGACCCTCGGTTATATGCTTCTTTATTGTTATAAAGGTAATTTGCATACGGTTTTACATTGATTAATTTCAAGTTAAAGGATTAGTTTATTTTCCTCAAATCTTAACATCAAAAATATTTTTACGTATATTAATTTGCATAAATTATGAAACTGGGTCTTATTAGTCTATACCGCCTGCAGAGTGTCTCTTTGTGGTAAACATTTGTCCCAAGAAAGGAACATCTGTGCCAAGTGGAAATGCAAAATATCAATCGTAATAACCCCATTGTCAAGCCTGATTATTATACATAATCTACAAGGCCTATATATAAGGACCTACACAGGCCTATATAATTACACAACCCAGTTTGCTAATGATCTGTGAACTCAATCTGTGTCAAGACAATAGGCCTTATAATCCTAGGCCTATAGTGTATCGCCAAATCCATCACAGATAGGATCCTATATAGTGTAAAATAAAAATAACTGTCAAAGGTATGAAAAATGCAAACAAAGCAAACTGGATAATAAATTCTTAGAGAAAAAAAAAACACCTCATCTTCGTAATTTCCATTAGTGTTATTAAAATCACATGATTGGAGAGGCACGTATAGGTCTGCCATTAGGACCTATTTCAATTCAATTTCAATTCAATGTATTTTATCAACCTTCAACTGATTAAAACAAGGTAGGGCCTAACAATTATGAACACTGTTGATAATAACAATCGTGATATTGATACACTCATGTTTACATAACAATATAAGTGCATGAACGATAACCATGCATGGACACTGAGAAGCACATAGATGAGTCCATGGAATTAGTAGGCCCTTCTTACCAAAAGGTTACGAAAAATAAATGAATAAAAATCCTTCACAAATTCATTAATCGGATCTCTACCAAATTCAGTCATCTGTTCCTTGTATATCATTATCTACTTTCCCGGTTAAAGTTTCATCCAGTTCCGTTCACAACTTTTTGAGTTATTTTGCAAAGATACAAGAAAAAACAAACAAACAAACAAACAAACAAATGCCGAAAAAAACAACCTCCTTGATGATAGTAAATTATCCAAACAAAATGAGCAATCTGATCCATGCTGGATTATACATGAAGTCGATCTGTCTTCTGACAAGATAGTGTTATTACTAAATGATTATTTGAGCTTGTGACACAGGAGCACCTTCTAGAACCCGCGAGATGCACACAGTTCGTACGTGCGCAACCTCCGACCTTCGCTCTACCTGCTGTCAAGAGAAAACGTGTGCGCAAAAACGTACGCGCTCATCCGGGTACTCTATAGCTCTATTCCCATTTGAAACCCGTCAATTCACGAGATACCGGCGTAAATACAGACAAAATGGCGTCAACAAGTGATCAGTGTACGGCAGATGACTCTCTTTATCCAATTGCTGTGCTCATTGACGAGCTTAGGAACGAAGATGTTCAGGTAAAGTTGGACAAACTATATCTGATGCCAGAACAAATAGATTTTGGGTATTTCTCCAACACCGAAAGGAATTTATGTGCCTTGTAACTTCATGTGCGTGCTGTATAGGATCCACAACACTGTGCACAACACTGTGCACTCTGTGTGGCATTAGCAATCAGCGCGGTGCCGTGACAACACGGTGCTTACTGCTGTCACTGAGCGTATGTTTCTATGTATGTGATACTGAGTCTGCTGAGTGATTTACTGATGGAGAGATGATTTGATACATGCCCATGCAATAATGTCCATGACCCCAACGTTGGGTTCTAAATCTACACCTCTAACAACGTTAGAACATTGATTATCTAGATCTAGATTTCTAGAAGTGACTCCTTAGGATGAGCCGAGTGTGAGCAGAACACAAACAGTCTAACACTCCAGTAGAATTACCGGTCAGCATTGACCGAAAGATTGGTCTGTATCTTGTCGTCAGGGAATGTTCTGCAGAGACTGCGTCTGGCTTCACTAGGGGACCCCTCCGTATACAGACCGAAGTCAATGATTCCGGCTCCTGTGTGGAGCAGCTTATTGCAGTCGCGCACAGATCAAACGTTGCGATAAACCAAATTTCATTTTCAGACAGCTTTTTTACATTCAAACAAGTTTGACATGGCATGACACATTATGCAGCAATATTTGGGGTAAATTTCTCACATTGTGCAATCAAAATACAGTAACTACAGCACCTGTAGGTTATAACGCAGAAATTTTATCCATATCGCAACATCGCCGTTCGCTAGCTGTAACTGTGTAAGTTGCCATTTTGAATCTGTAGGTTGCGTGTTTCTACTTGCGAGGTTTCTACACACGTACTTGTTTTTTTAGTGAAAAAACATGTAGAAACTACTGTACCTCGCACGTGATTGGCTAACGGATTCATACTGTAGTATGTTTCTGCAGTTTGAACGTAACGACGCGATGGGCTAGTTGATGTGTGTTTTACGTTGAAAATTCTACCAAAATGTTGGATTATTCATTATTAATCTGGTGAGTGTAGTGCATTCTTGAAATGTTCATTTTGCTATACAAGCTTAAATTTGCTGACCTAGGTCCGTGAATTAGATGCAATCGAGAAGGGTGAGGTACCTCACCCAATTTTCCATAGAGACAGTGGTTAAGAACATCCACACAGCGATGGGTACTAATACAGTACCTTCCGTCTGTCTACGGAGGAGAACGATAACGTCAAAAATATAAAAGACTCCTCCGGACAGACGGATCTTTCTGTCTACGGTCAGTAGTAAACACATAATAATTTAGAATCTACATGATCTAGGACCCTAACACTAACGTAACAGTTATTACAGGATAAAATATGAATAGTATGGTTGGACCTACTATAGTCTCCACATCGACCGCCTAATCTTTATTTGCTTGATAAGAATATTTAACACTGAAATTCACGTAAAAACTTAACCTACGTGATTGAGAAAATCCAGCACTATCAAATGCCGTTCCCTTTTCAATTCGAAGTTTCAGTGCAAAAATATCGCCATCGAACTTGCGTGGCCTCGTTTCAGCTCCTCGCGATGCCGCTCCTTTTTAGATCGACCGCTGTTTTTCCATTGACAGTGCACACAAACCGAGTTGTATTGAGCACCGTGTTGTACGAAGCTTTTTAGAAAATGCATTGATATTACATTACGATTCGGTGAAAATATTCATTCGAAATTTTGTCCTTGATTAAAACCATTAATGAACAGTGAATTTTCGCGTTTTCCCACACATCCTCATCAATGGTCAAAGCCAATACATTTTTATGTGCTCTGTGCGCAGTGCAGTGCGTACTAAGCGTTCTGTGCGCCAAAACTATGTGGTCGGTTTTGAAAAGGGTGGTGGATATGTACACGTAGTAGAGCTACCATACATTGTAAGTTAAGGCCTAACGTTAACTGTTAGACCTATCGGTCAGTACAAATTGCTCTTGGCAAAAGAGTTTTGGTGCTAGTACAGTTTCGCACACTGCCTCACAGGATCAGGATGCCAACTTTAACTAAATTCCAGTTTTATGGTTTAGTCTGCAAGAATCTTCGGCGCTAGTGTACTGTACAGCTGTAGTGTAGGTCTACTTTATAATAGGCCTACCTCATACCTGTTTGTCAAATGATCTCCAATTTCCAAACATGCACAAACTTGCTCTAAATATCCAACATTCACAGCCTCGAATATTTGCATCTGAGTGAGATTCAAGTCCAGTACTTGCCGTAGAAAGCTCAACTTGGACAGTAACGTCAATAAAGAAATTTTTCACTGTTTCGACACTTTTACACTTGTTGGAATCCATGTCGATCGCAGCTATCTCACTCTGTGACAACTGCGTTGCACAGGAGCAGACAGTGCGGCACGGTGTGCAAAACAGTACCATACAAAGCATGTTCACAGCAACGAGTGCTGCTATTGATCTGAATGTAGCTATCTCACAGCGATAAGAGCAAGTTCTTCTATGGTATCTTTAAAAAGATCATACTCTTTTCTGCCTTTCTCAGCTCGTACTGAGTCGAGGTAGCGGTTAAGATTCAGTTGTGTTTGTTCATGGTGTGTGTGTGTGTGTGTGTGTGTGTGTATGCATGCGCATGCTTATGAGCGAGGGTGTGTGTGTGCGTGAAAGAAGATTTTGACAAGGGTGAAAGAATATAAAGCCTTAAAAAACAAAAGACTAGGAAATGTCACCAGCACGTTGAAGCCTTTGCAGTGGTGAACCATGACTGTAATGACTGCAAATCAGTAAAATTTAGAAGTTTTAAACTATTTTTGTTAGAGTTGTTTTAACTGAAGAAAAAAGCAGCAACAAAAGAAAAGCAAACGAAAATTGCATTGAATCTCATGGAACTGAGAAACGTGCAAACCAATCAGAAGCGACAATGCTCCCGAGGAATCCCACAGTGCATCTGTGACAGGACTCACACACACTCACACACTCACATACAATGTACACATCATCTGTTCCTGTGTAAAGTTCAATTTTGTGCAGAGGGTTCAAATTTGACCAAAATCTGGAACTTAACTTTAAAATTAACCATGGATTTAATGAAAATGATTCATGCTTTCTTATTCACATCACCTCCAAGTAAATTGTACACTATTAAGCTATCACTCATACTAATGACAAGTTATTTGATATATAGTTTTCAACCTATTAAGGATCAAAAGTGGGAATTTTTTTGTTTTTTGTATACACCTAATACAAGTACATGTACTGTAGATCAGTATGTACACTTATGTGTATCTCTGTCTATATTTGCAGTTTCATAGTAAATTATACAACGTAAGATTGTAGATTCTGTGTAAATATTCTGTATGTCAGAATGTGAATGTGTATGTACACTTTGTACCACTGGTATGGCATTGGTTCTGTACTGTACATTGATGTACATGTAATGTGTGTACCGTGGGGAGTTCCAATCGACCATCCAATTGCAGTATTAAGTGAAATGCTGTGTGAGCTTTTATTGATGCCTTCTGTTCTTATTTTATTTTTGTTCATTAATGTTTGTCTTTTTCAGAGGAGGCTAAACAGTATAAAGAAGTTGTCAACTATTGCATTAGCACTTGGTGTAGAGAGAAGCCGTGGAGAACTTATACCATTCCTCACTGGTGAGTTTGTGTTAATGAAGAGATTTTCTGTACATGTGTTTATTGTGAGATAGTATTGATTCTCTCTTTTTAATTAGTGACTCTCCTTATCATGTGAAAAAGGAAAGACAAATGATGAATAATATTACATTTAAAATATGCATCAATATGCAGCAATATGAAGTGATGGAGCTTGATGGTTATAGATGAGTTACAGTGTATGGATTTTATGAAGTTTCATTGCCACCACATGCTGTATGAGAAGATGTCTACTACAGTACAGCTTGTGATGTCACATGCGCAGAGCGGTACCTAAAGAAAATATGAAGGAGATTCAACATACAAGTACATCATATGTTTACTTTTCTTGCGTGATAACAGAGTACTTGCCTCTTTCAGAAGGCAGGAGAATTACATGGAATACTACCTTGTCAGTAAGGAGTGGAGGGAATGTGTTGTACTTTTACTACAGTGTAAAGTTGAGACTGCATAGCATGCCAATTACATTATTTTCTTTACACAGAATCATTTCTCCATCAACCAGTTTTTGATGTGATAGATTATTTTACTTATGGATGGACTCTGCATATTCTGTGGTGATGTGTGTGCTCATTACATAGATTGCATGTAGATTTTTGTATTGTACATATGTATGTACTAACATTTTATGTGTGGTAGAAAGTTAATGACAGCTGTATGGGTCTGTTTCTACATGTACATGCTTGTACAAAGTATACATTGTATGAATTGATTTTCAAGAACTCTTCTGTTCTGTGACACAGACCAATACTTATTTAGTAATCACTCCCTCATGTCAAATCTTTTCTCCATGAACAGATACTATTTATGACGAGGATGAAGTTCTTTTGGCACTTGCTGAGCAGTTGGGCACTTTTACTCCATTAGTTGGTGGCCAAGAACATGTACCTTGTTTATTGGTAAGTCAAGACAATGCATGTGATCACCAATGAATACAGACTTTAAAAAAAAAATCTATAGTCATAAAGATGAAATAATTGTATTTACATTGTACATACATGTTCAAAGTCCCTCACACTCCTAATGTGACATAACTCCACAACACAATGAAATGACATTAAGTACATGTATAAAGACCTACAATTAAAATTATGCTGTAGTACATACGATAATTTTTGTATTGTGATTTTTTTTGCTTTAGTATCACTTTTCACTACTAAACTTTAGCAGTCAGGATTTGTTAGACAGTGTCAAGAGTGATTAACATCATAATCCAGAACTCATACGTGTTGTGGTGGAATGACAAAAAGTATTGTCCAATACAAGGAAAGTTAACAGTTTTCCACCCTTGAGATGTGAAGTGTTACAGAAAAATAAATTTGAGATTAAAATACATTGTATATGTTATTGATTTTGATTTTGTGAGAATCAAGGTGTACAAGGTTCTCGCACACACACACACACACACACACAAAACTGAAACCTTGGTGAAATGTTTTGGCATAAACTGTACTTTGTTTATTTTAGATAAGATGTGAATGTTTTTACGTGGTGATACAATTGTAGGTGTAACTTTTTCTGTGACTGACAAATTTTCTGAACAACTTCCCCTTTGCTAGGCTCCTCTTGAGAGCCTAGCCACAGTTGAGGAAACGGTTGTGCGAGACAAAGCAGTGGAGAGCCTCCGGAAGCTGTCGGAGGAGCACTCCCAGGCAGATCTTGAAACACACTTTGTACCCATGGTGAAGCGCCTGGCGGCGGGTGACTGGTTCACGTCGCGGACATCCGCGTGCGGCCTCTTCAGCGTCTGCTACACCAGGTGTAATGCGACAATAAAGGGGGAATTACGAGCGTGAGTTTGTTTTTCGTCAAGTTTTTGTCTCTCCCACACAAACTGCATGTACCTCCTCTGTCATGTGGGATGTACAATTGTATGACCACTGCCTGTCCAAAGCAGTGCAATTTATTAAAGGCAATTCGTGTGACAGGTTGCATGCATAAGCTGGCTCCTACATGTACATCTGAAGAGACTTAATGTATTCATGGATATTTCACTTTGATGGGTTTATACCCCTTGAAAATGAGGGGGAAAAAGTACAACAATCTGCTCTGCCAGAATGTGGCATCGATTTGGTAATGGGGATTCTTCCATTGAACTGTACACAATCTGCACTAAATTTTCTTGGTTTTTGACCTGAAATCAGTTAAAATCAAATTTATGCTTTCTGGGACATTAAATTAGTGTAGTATTGTATTTAGCCTACCAACAATGACTTCAAGGGGGAAAATTGTTCCAGTTGCTACATCATCAAACAACACAATTCTATTAAATATTATTGCGTATATCAGTTGGCGTGTTGTGAGGTGACGACATTATCTAATTTTTTTTGTGTGTTCGGTGAAAATATGAAACATTCAATTTCACATTAAACTGAATATATGTAATGTATTAATCTGAATATCTATTTTTGATGAAACTTTCATCAACGCTTTTTGTCAGACGTTAATTCAATCATTGAGGTCAACATAAACACAATCTGGACTTATTGTAAGAAAAACTGTTTAAGAAAAAATTAAAAAGACTTAAAGGAAATGAACACGAGACAAAATGTGTGATCATTCCCATCCCAGGATGTTCAACTGTTTATGTGGCGATGATACCCCTATGGTAAGGAGAGCAGCAGCCAGCAAGCTGGGTGAATTTGCCAAGGTCGTGGAGCCTGAGTATATCAAGTCAGACCTCATTCCTATGTTCAACAGCTTGGCCAGTGATGAGCAGGTAATGATACATGGAGTGTAAGGCTAGCAAATACCAATACAGAGCTCACAATTACAACATTGTTATGATGTTTTATGGTGTTTTTTGACACAAACATACTGTCTCTCTTGGCAGTTTTAATCAGCATGTTTACTATGTGCGCTTTTATATTTTTTTAACCAATATGAGTTTTGTTGTTGTTTTTTTGTCTTCAGCAGCAGAAATACCATCAGGATCAAACAGCATAAAAAAAGAAAAACTTTTATTTTTGCTTCAATATAGTTTTATTCTTATCTGCAGGTATTGGCAGCCACCTTGCTCTTGTATGAAATAACTTTGTTGTCAGGAAAGTGGCATACTTTAGGTGCAAACTGTTTATCCTCAACAGCTGGTAGGACACTGGCCACCTGTTAGCCGTATACAGTGCACTCCTGTTATAACCAACACGGTTAGAACAAAATTCCGGTTACAACGAAGAAAATTTTCAGGCCGCAGAAATATCTGCGCCATGTTTATTATTGTTTCTTTGTTCGGTTATAACAAAATTTCGATATAACGAAAGAAAACTGCCGGTCCCGAGGACTTCGTTGTAACGAGAGTCCACTGTATGCTGTGTTTAGGTAGAGATCCATGCGTCTGCATGTTGAGGGAACTAAGAATGTGAATTTTCTGTATTAACTGCTACGTTCCGTACACTTGTATGCATTCATTATATGTGAGTGACGACAGTCTGGTGTCAAGCAGATAACTAGGCACGCTAGTATGGTTGAAATTTCACCAAGATAGAAAACCGAGTAGGATTGAATCCGTGCTTGTCACCTTTACAGTTCATAGCCAATGCATACTGCCTCCCCATGTTCACTCACAAAAAGTCATGTAACAAATTGAAAATATTGCCATGATTTGATTTTTTTTTCTTACCCAAATTTTTTGTCATTGCAGAGTGGGCAGGAGCTTGCTCTGACATTGCTATCTTATCATTTGCTGTATCACTTTGTACACATATTTAGTTGGAAATCTCATCAGGCCAAATCTTCGTCCTTATTCTCAAAATGGACACTTCTTGAGACTGTAGGGCTCTGAGGTCTGCCTCAGTGGTACTATTCTACTTTCAAAGGTCTCGGGACATTGCTTCTTTAACCCGTTGAGGACGAGTCCCAAGTATACTCGGGCAAATGTCTATGGGAAATGTGTGTTGTAGCAAAATCGGTCCATCCTCAAAGGGTTAAGGGAAACCTGCGATTGCTACCCAGAAACAAAAAGACAGCCCATTATTTTGGTGTGTTGGTTTTTACTTTGCTCCCTCCCTCTTCACTTCAAAGCAGGACTCAGTGAGACTGTTGGCCGTGGAGGCCTGTGTCAGCATCGCCTCCCTTCTCTCCAACGAGGACACCGAAAATCTCATCATGCCGACGATGCGATGCTGCGCAGAGGACAAATCCTGGCGGGTCCGCTACATGGTGGCAGACAAGTTCAACGAGGTGACAGCTTGTGCTTTAGTATACACCTAGTATACACCTAGTATACACCTAAAGTATACACCTTGTGCTTTAGTATATACCTAGTATACACCTAGTATACACCTTAAGTATACACCTTGTGCTTTAGTATACACCTACCTTCTGTAAAACCAGAAATTTTCATGTACATGAAAATTTCATGTATTTCGCAAGGAGCTTAAAATCATAAAAGTAAAATGGATGTGAAAGTGGTTTTTTTTTTTCTACATGATGCATTGAATGCCAGCAGTAGTTCATGAAAGTTTCATACAGCAAAAAAGGCCATCAACTCCCATTTGCGAGAGTTACATGCGGCAGATGCTTCTGGTTTTACAGTATGTTATGTATGTTGGATGGGGGTGGGACAGAAAGAAAATTACAATAATTTGCCATTGCGTGGCATACATGTGTATCCAACTAAACCATTGTGGTTGTTTTGTGATCACTTGAATGTTATCTCATTATCCGTACAGTTATGTGTATAATGAATATTACCTACACTTCCTTCATATTGTATAATTCCCACTGATTATTGAATTTTTGAAAGTTCCTTTCTGTCTTTATTTTACATAATTTTTAGTTCCTCTGACTATCCCCCCCCCCCCCCACACACACACACAGACATACAGTGTTAATGTTATTGTTATAGCAGTGCATTATTGATTTATAAATGCATTATGGGGTACGACTTTGACCTTTGCAATGATTTCCTCATGTGCTGCAATGCATTATTTTGTGGACCTCTATCATCCGACAGCTGCAAGATGCCGTGGGGCCGGAAATCACCAAGCAGGACCTGGTCCCGGCCTTCCAGAGCCTTCTGAAGGACTGCGAGGCCGAGGTGCGGGCCGCAGCTTCCCACAAAGTCAAGGCGTTCTGTGATAAGCTCTCTCCGGGCGCGAGGGAACAGATCATCATGACCAGCATACTCCCCTGTGTCAAGGTGAGAAGAACTGAAGGGCCACTCCTTGGTAGCAGGCAGGGAAATTAATATTGATGTTATCGCAGGTGGATGACACAAAATTCCCCATTCGAGTGCCTACTCTATGCCAACCCACATGTAATCACAGGATGCATGCCATGGCCATTGGGTGTTTATGTCCCCGTTTTATGCCTCCGCAATGAAGTGGCCAGAGGCATTATGTTTTCGGGTCGTCCGTCCGTCCGTCCGTCCGTCGTCCGTCCGTCCGTCCGTCCGTTTTGTTTTTGTCGATATCTCAAGAACCGTGTGGTGGTTTTACATCAAACTTGGTATGAGGGTGTATCCTTGGGGGATAATACTTTGTGTGGATTTTAGGGTCACAGGGTCAAAGGTCAAAGGTCACAGATTATTTTGTGAAAAAAATGAAATTTCAATGTTTTTCTCCATATCTCGCAAATGGTTCAAGGTATCTTCATGGAACTTAGTATATTGCTTGTACCGATGGGCAGTGATTATCTAGTGAAGTTGGGGGTCATGGGTCAAAGGTCAAGGTCAACTCCTCAAAATATCACTTCTTTCCTTATATTTATGCAATGCCTGAAGGTTTTTTTTTTCTTTTTAACTTGATGTATACATGTATTACCCAATATATATGCTGTAGGAAGTTTCTTGCCAAAGGTCAAAGGTCAGAAGGTCAAAGGTCAAGTAAAAGTGCTGAATTGCACTTTTTCCTCCATATCTCAAAGTAACTCAAGGTATCATCATGAAACTTACATATTTATGCATGTTCACCTAACAGCGATTCTCTTTGGAACTGTGAGGTCAAAGGTCAAAGGCCAGGTTTAGATAATGCTATTTCCCATTTGATACTAAAATTATACTTTTTCTCAATACCTTGAAAATTACTCAATGCATAAACTTATAAAAGGGTCAAAAGTCAAGTAAAAATCATCAGTTCCCAAATACCTGCATTCTGACATTTTAGTCATTCATCCAATTGAACTTAGTTCTAGGAAAGTGACATTCAGCACATTTGTGGCAAACCTGTCATTTTAATATTTTGCCAATTGTGTGAAACTGTCATCACACATTGTCAGGACATTGTACTATAGACCTATTAGGAGAACCATGCATTATGGCGGAGGCATATCAGTCGCCATAGCGATATATCTAGTTTCTAATGTGATGCATAAAGTATGCATGGACACCCTTGAGAACTTGACAAAACAGTCGGCAATACATTGATATGAAATTTATCGCGAATACAATGTTTTTGATGAGTATGCCCCATCTTATGATAATCTGATGATCCAATCATAGTTGTTGCTGTAATTTGCAATCCTTTTTTTGCCCCCTGGACATGGAGCGAGTCAGTGCATTACAATAGACTATTAGCTGAAAGTTCATTCACCAGGCAGTATCTCTACTGGTTAGACTTTCCTTGCTTCAGGTGAAAGGGTCATCCAGCTAGGATTAGATTGATATATCATTTTTTTTTTCTTAAAACATAGGCATTCCCAGCAGAATGGAGCATTTTGATGTCATTTAGGTTTTCATCACGTTTGCACACGTATGAGTCTGCTTGAAGAGGAAAGATGCTCTAGCACCTTGACAATGTGTAGTTAGTTCGTAATAGACATTAAACATCTGTAATGTTATTGTGCATTTGCATGCATTCTTCTGAGCTTCTGGATTCCAACAGTATCGTGGCAGGTCAAGTTATGAACTTATGATTGAGATGTTCTTGCTACATTTGTTCCAACAGGACTGGTTTCAGATGCTAACCAACATGTGAAGAGCGCCCTCGCGTCTGTCATCATGGGTCTATCACCAATTCTCGGCAAAGACAAGTAAGACAACTGAAGTACATGTACTAATGAACCGAGAACACCACTAGAATATAACAGTTGAAGAAATTAATATAAACTTTCATGCTCGTGCCTAAATGGAATTTAGTTTCTCATAGTCAGGTGTTTTGGGCATTTCAGAGAGGTGTTGATAACTTGGCACTGTACTTTGAGCATTATATTAGATGCAGTTTTAACCCTAAAAAGACTGGGCTATTTTGGTAGCTCGAAAGACTGGGGGGGGGCCTCAAGGGCCCCCCAAGATCTCGGCCGTGGATCGCGCGATCGCCGCGGAACTTTGCACAATGGTAGTGTGCGATGTAATCTACAAGATCGTGTTTTTAAATTTTCCTAATAGACTTCTGTTATTTTATTTTGATTAATTATGATAATTTATGCAAGAAATCAGCATCTTTCATCTAAATCAGTAAATAAAGCTCCAAAAGTGCTCATTTTTGTATAATTAATCTTTGTGGCATTCTTAGCAAATGTACTTGAAAAAAAATTCGGTATCAAAATTAATTTCTTATTTATTTTCTTGTTTCATGAATTTCTTTTGTATTTCTTTGTTTTTTTCGACCTTTTGTTTCTGTTGTTTTTTGTAACAAAATTTGTCACAGAAACTTTTTGAAGCATAATACTCCTAAAACAAACTAATTTTAGCCATTGAGAGTAAAAATAAGCATATTTATATGAACTATGTGAAAAAACTCAATTTGCATTGACTTTGTACACAAAATCACATTTTTTAGCCATTTTTGGCCTCACGTGCATGTACAAAAAGTCATGTAACTTCAGAACCGTACCCCCAGGCGTCACAAATTTGGTGTCAGAATGTGCGGGAAACTCAAAAGAAAAAAGTCATGGAGCATCGCGGCGAGAGCATTGCGTGTTGCAGAGTAATCGTGCGAAATGTCAAGGGGTGGGGGGGGGCTCCGAGGCCCCCCCCCCCAAGAGCAGTTCGGGTTAATGTTATAGATTCTTGATGCTGGTGGTATTACTGCTATTGAGCGGTTTCATCAATATTACACATATAGAGAATACAAACATCTACAACCTATGTGTGACCCAACCAACCAAAAGTTGCCAAACATGGTTCCTTAGTAAAGGACAGATTCTAAAAAAGCAGATTCTGAGCTTTGAAATTATGTCTAACTCAATATGAATGGGCTTTCCTTTCCTTTTGTAATGATGGACAGAAAGTACACTCATTGGAAAAGTGTTTATTGAGAAAAGAAGCTTTGAAGTTTAGATTCTATTCAAGTGCTTAATCTCACCAAGCTGTGCTCTATACAGGGAACAGGACAAAAAAAAAAATAATAATAATAATAAAAAAGGATGTAAATCACCATAACAACCACAATAAAGGGATTATCAGATTGCATTGAAATTTTGCACACCCGAGAAATACATTCGATTCATGACTGATATTACCTTTCAAAGCAGTATCATCTTCTATAAAGTTATTAGAATTGAAAGTGAAGTGTTAAAGGGTTTGAGAAAAATGAAAAGGGGCCTGTAAGATATACCTTATCACACTCTTCTACAGCACCATGTTCTAAAAAAACCTGCAAAAATCACCATTTTCCATTTGTTCCCTGTTCCGAAACTTTATAACTTTGTCGAAGAGTTGCTCTCATAGAAAGAATAGGAAAGTAAAGATTGTCTAGGTTGCCCATTTCACCTATTTTGAGTGCGAACGTGAAATTGATTCATGCAACTTTTTGTTGGTTTTGTGATGCACGGTCACATATCGTCGCTGGGGTGACAAGACCTTGTATCTGCATTTTTTGGTGAAAATGACTTTTTTGGATTAAAGGTCATATGATGGGTTAAGTGATGTCCTGTCCAAATCCCAACTGTCTTGCTCCAAAAATGAAGCCACCATGGCATGTCAAAGGAAAGGCTTTCCCATTTGCTCCAGTGCTTTGGCCGCCATGTTTTTTGGCTCTCCTGAACATTTGACATTTTGTAGATACGAGGTCTTGCCGCCCCAGCGACAATATAGTGGTGGTATTTCACATGCGACAACATAGATAGGTATTTAAAAATACTTAGTCATAGTATGGTTTTGAGTTTTACTATTGTTTATGCCAAGCCTCTGTGACCTTTAATAGCGTAATGACCCTAAACATTACTCAGATTATTTTGCACACCAGTATACATACGGGTACATGTGCCAGGTTTGCAACAGAGCATATTACTCCCATCAAAAAATACAGTCAAAACAAACTTGAAATTTGATTTTATTTTTTTTGTATCAATACACTAGAGTATTCAGATGTACAATCAACAGAATGAATACAAGTAGATCTGTAACAATCTGGCAAGCCTATTTCACTTTTCCTTTTTCTTTGTTTAACTCCAAATCTCACTGCAGACTGTAGTCATGCTGACACATTTCAAGCCACACATGCAACAAATGCCCCCCCCCCCCCCCCAAAAAAAACAAAAACAAAAAGAAAAGAAAAGAAGAAGAAAATCAACTTGTTGGACTGACTGAAATTGACGTACAAATACTGCTAGATTTTAGGATGTGACTTTATTCCGAAAATCAAGCGTAACTCCCTGGATAGCACATAAAGGATGTTTTACATTCCTAAAATAGTTAACACATAAAACATAAAGAAATGAAGGTACAGGATATATGCCAGTAAAGTTTTACCATGATTCACAAAACATCACTATTAAAAGCTAGAAAATGTGAAAATATCTCATTTAGAAGTGACTCTTTAAGGACAAGTCCACCTTCATAGACACGTGGATTGAGTGAATGCAGAAATATTAGTAGAACACATCAGTGAAAGTTTGAGGAAAATCGGACAATCTGTTCAAAAGTTATTCATATTCAAAGTTTCTGCGCAGTCACTGCTGGATGAAAAGACTACTATAGTGCATGTTGTCACATGCGTAGAACACACACAAAAAAGGAAAATGTGAAGAATTCCACTAAATTTCATATTTTGAAAAAAAGTACACATTACCTTGACTTGTTACTGTCATATGTTATGGATTATATTATTCCCCCTGCCTTTAGAAAGAGGCAAGTCAAGAGCTCTTTACTATGCGAGAAAAATGAAAATAATGTTGAATTTTCTTTATATTTTCTTTATGCCATTCTACGCATATGACATCACAAGCTGTAGTAGTCTTCTCATACAGCAGTGGCAGCTCTGAAACTTCAAAAATTCATAACTTTCACTGATGTGTTTTACTAATATTGCTGCAATCACTTGCCGGTAATCCGCACGTATATGAAAGTGGACTTGTCCTTCAAGGGAGTACTAGTCACAGCTGTGGAAAACCAAAACATCGATGAGTTTCAGTAGTATTTATATTAGCCTACAAATGACTTCATGAAACACCACTGTCAAGTCGCATGTTAGCTATATGTGACTTTGGCAAGTTATGAACCAACGTTTCTGCAGTTACTCAAGGCTCTTCATGAAGCAGAGCCTAGAAAAGCCATGAGATCTTTCAGTTGTAAAGATGGAGGGGGAAGTAGTTGGGAAGAAAGAAAACCCAAGTTGAAACAAATACCTCCTCATCCATCCCCAACTACTGTAAAACATGGTATTTTCGTGGCATGACATTTTCGCGAATTGGAGCTGACGGCCTTATTCGCTGCATGAAATTTTCGCAAGTCGCCTCTAACATTCAATGCGTATAGTGTTGACAAGAACTTTCATGTGCATTTTGATTTCGCAAATCTTGGCTCTCACGAAATTCGCGAAATTGAAATGCGCGTGAACATTCCTCGTTTTTACAGTACCTCTTGTCTCTACCCCCAGCACCATCCAGCACCTCCTGCCCCTCTTCCTGGCCCAGCTGAAGGACGAGTGCCCCGAGGTAAGGCTGAACATCATCAGCAACCTGGACTGCGTCAACGAGGTCATCGGTATCCAGCAGCTCTCCCAGTCCCTCCTCCCCGCCATCGTCGAGCTCGCTGAGGACAACAAATGGCGGGTGCGCCTGGCCATCATCGAGTACATGCCCCTGCTCGCCGGCCAGCTGGTAAGTCAAATTGCAACAGGCCAGAGCAGCGTTTTGGCCCCACGTGGGCAGGCTGGGCAGACCACTTGCTGTCAGCGTGGAGTATGTTTTTTGGGGGAATTAGGTATTTTTGTGCAATGTAATAACAGTGGTACCTCAACATAGTAAGGTAAGGTATAGTGTGATACTTCATAGAACATGGTAGATTTGACAGTCCAATTCCTTTCGTTACTTTCTTGTCGTTATGCTGGAAATAATGAGATACCCGATACAATGAGGAAATGTCTGGTCCCAAGCAGCTTGGTTTGACACTTCCTTTAAACCAATGTTGCAAAAATACAAAATAAAAAATAGCACAATGTTTAGATAATTTGTTTACTCTGTTTTAATAACATTGAATCAAACTACTGCTGTTAGATCTAACAGATGACAGATTTGGCCATCAGATTTTAATAATTTCATCAAACATAAAGTCATGTCCATTGATCTTTGGTGAAATTTCAGATGTGAATGAATTTAGAGTTAACTCATCTTGATATTACTGCCTGTGCATGCGAACTCCTGTAATATCAAACACGTTTATATTAAACAAAATTTTAGTTGCAATGTAGTCAAAATTCAGACAGCAACATTGTCCACTCTGTGTGTTTTTATTGTTTATTTGGTCGGTCATAAAGAAATTTCGATATAACAAAAGAAAACTGCCAGACCCGAGGACTTCCCTGTAATGGGAGTGCACTGTATCTTGCGAGAACTTTCTCACGTTCATTCAAGCCAACGATAATAATAGTAGCAACCACATATACGCCAGTAAGATGGATATGAAGATAATGTTATTGTCATCCAATGTATCTCATAGACACATTCCTCATAAGTCTAAATTTGACATGAAGTTTGACATAAAATCAAAGTGCATCCTTCTTTTGTGTCAACAGTAATCTAGCAATTTGGATTTTATTGATGTATTTGAGGTTCCATCAATGTAGTTGATGAATTAAGTGAAAAGAAAAAATGTGTGTATATGTATTTTTGTCATAATGATTACATTTTGCACAAGACAATGTCTAGCACATCAGCAGCCGAAGTATGCATGCATACATGTGTAGTTTCGACCATCTTCGGTACTTTATGAAAACATGAGAAAATTGAACTTTCCAAGATTTTCGAATCTCAACTCTGAGTGTGGGTTGGTAAAAGTTCCCCAATTCTCTTTGTCTGATTTTGCTGAACTTCTCAAAGTTGATTTCATCATTACACTTGTGATGTCACTTGTTATTTCTCACGTACAGGGTGTGGAGTTCTTTGATGAAAAGCTAAACTTGCTCTGCATGCAGTGGCTTGTAGACAATGGTGAGTGAAATACTCTGATTTGCCGAAGTTCAGGTGGGGGGGGGGGGGGGGTGGAGTTGTTATCGAGAAGACCCTATTTCCACTTTTGTTTTATACTTTATTCCTTTCTCTTTACAAGTGAGGTGAAATAAACAGTCAGATGAACAGATGTGCCAAAATGACAAAAAAGAACAAATGTATGATATTCAGTTGATATGTGTTGTAGCAGAATGGTTCAGTACTGAAAATAGAAGTGTGGAAGAAGCATGGAAATTATGTGGCAAAAGCAGTAGGACCAAACAAGGAAAATAATTGTTTTTATTTGCTTTTTTCTTCTTTTTTTTTGGCATAGATTTTGAGTGTATGACCATTGGCATTTGCCTGATGTAAGGAAGACTTTAAACTACCTCCTGAAATGAATGATGAAATAAGGTGATAGAAGAGTGATTCAAGGCACAGAACAAAAATAGATAAATGAATAAATGAATGAATGGATGGATTGATTGATGGGTTAGTAAATGATTATATGAATGAAATCATGAAGGAATGAATAAATACATAGATAAATAGATAAATACAGGTACCCATCTAGAGATAAAAGGGAAGGGCACAAATGGCAAAGTGAATTTATGATATTCTGAATTCATTTGCAAAGTGTCATCACTTTTACATAGGTGTGTGCATTGTACTAATGTGGAGAGAATCCCCGAACCTCCCCCCCCCCCCCCAAACACACACACACACATATTGATATATACGTGTAAGCCAGAATACCTAATCAACCTAGGTGAACATATGGTGTGAGGGTATTGACAGGTGTCTGTACATACTTTGATGTTCCTGACATGTTTTCAGATTACTTTAGAAAAAGCTGGTTTGGTTTGTGCACTTTGATACTTTTGGATGGTACTATGGGTAGTGAAAGTCCACTTGAAGCCAACTTTTTTTTTTCCTGTCTTCTTTTTATGATGTATTTTTTTCCTTCTTCTTCTTCTTAATCTTAAATGTTATTATAGAGAGAGTAAAATGCAAACAATTTAAATTTTGTTTATGTTGTTTCTGTCCTATTTTTCCAATTTTCCAGTGTTTGCAATCAGAGAGGCAGCAACAAACAACCTGAAGAAGTTGGTAGAGAAGTTTGGGGCATCATGGGCAAAGGTAAACACAGTTTTTGCTTCTGTGATGATGTAGGCAAAAAGAAAAAAAAAAAAAAAGAAGCTCTTTCTTCCTTTTTCTATTGTGGAAAATTGGCAGACAAAATAAGCTGTTAAAAAAAAAAAAAAAAAAAAAAAAAACTAGAAAGGGAAATTGAAAGAAGGCATAGAAATATGGTATGTGAGAAATCTTTGAAAAACCCATGAATTACATCTCGTTCGTATTTGTATGAACCCTAATTTTTAGTCTCATTGCTGCCAGATGAAGTGCAGTTCTAGGGAAACAAAGTTTATAGTTGTTTAAAACATAATCTCGCAATGTGTTCATATGTCTATATTTGCTTTGAGTGATGATTGCTGCAGGAGAAAATTCCATTACACACTGGTATAGATAAAGTAGATATGGTCCATGGCATCATTCTTATAATGGACTTCTCATGATACTGTCATTTCTCCAAAAAAACCTCAAAGTGAGATATAAAAAGCTACACTGTACACTCAAATATACCTTCTACTGTAGTGAATGATTATGCAGTACCAGCTGCTTGCTATAAGGATTAGAACCAGTACTGCTATCAAGCGGAAGCTCAGTGGTCTAGGGGAGATGACGCCTGTCCAGTGATCAGGAGGTCATACATGTAGGTTTGAATCCTGCTTGAAAACGTATGCCCATGATTTCTTTTATCATGGATGGCTACGACTAAAACACTGATCAATTCAGTGCTTACTTTCATCATTGTACTAAAAATTTACCTGCATTTGAATGACTTCATTGCAGAGGACCGTAATTCCGCGCATTTTGGAGATGTCTCGAGACCAGAACTACCTACACCGCATGACTTGCCTCTTCTGCATCAACGTCCTGATCGACGTCGTCGAGTCTGAAGTACTGAGCAAGGACATGCTCCCCATTGTCACCGCACTGGCCACCGATGCCGTGGCCAATGTCCGCTTCAACGTGGCCAAGACCCTACAGAAACTTGGGCCAAAGGTTGATCAAAGGTATGCAGTCTTTGTATTGCAGGAGAATGTTCCTCTTTGTCCTGCTCTGCTTTCATTTGAAGTAACTGCTGCTACTGCAGATAAAGTTTTGTTTTAATACTCATTTTTTTTTATTTCTTGGTCTAGATATGGCATTATGATAGAGCTGGCAGGTCTTCCATAGTTCAGACTCCACGATTGCGAATTTAACCACTCGCGAAATCGTCGGGAAGTTCCGATTTGCAAAAATTTAGACTTGCTAAATATATGGCGTATACAGTAGTTTGCTGTGTTTGTACATATGTTTGTCATTTGAGTGGATTGTTCATCCTTGCAATTGAATTGCATGGTTTAATGATTCCCACACCCTGTTTAAAGGAATTGTCGAGTATAAGTCTGTATTTCCCCCTTTCATTTTCATCATTTTCTAGTCTCTGCGTGGCCCACGTCAAGCCTGTGCTCGAGAAGCTGAGTGGCGATGGTGATGTTGACGTCAAGTTCTATGCTGAAGAGGCAATGGCAGGTAAGACTTTTCAAACATTCTCTGCCAAATGGTGCAGTGGAACCTCAGTGTAGCGAGGTTGCATGCAGCAATTGCACATAAATATGCATATGAGTATGCAAACTTTATCCTTTGTTTATTGTTTAACAATGTGTTGCGATATAGACAGCATACCTTAAATGGAAACTGTACAAAAATACCAAGAATTCTGCGAACTTCCTCAGTTTTTGATTACTTGACTTGAAATGTGGCACATGTGACTGCTATAGTATGCAAATTTGCAGTCTTTATTTTTCGTTGGAGGTTACTGTCAGAGAATGTGTTACCATTAGCAAGAGTATATTTTATATGAAAATCATCCAAAAAATAATTTGGATTCAGCAATTCCCTAATTTTTTGGCAATTGGCTTAAAATTTGGTACATGTGACTGCTAATGTACGTAGATTTGCAAATTTCATCTTTTGTCTTTGTCAAACATGTTGCCATGGTAACAGCATATTTTGAATGAAAATCGTAAAATCGGTTTATCAAAAAAATATGATTCTAGGTTACTTCCTCAGCTTTTCAACATTTGACCTGAAATTTGACACATGTGACCACTATGATTTGTAGTTATGCAAACTTCATCTTTTGTTTATGTCAAACATTTTGTTGCCATGACAACATTCTTTTGTTTAATGAAAATCATAGAAATTACCAGTATGTCCATCCAAATCACTCAGTTTTTGAGTATTTGACTTAGAGATATGGCTCATGTGACTGCATGACGTCATTAGCTCACTCATTCTACTATTCGTAAGGACTGGTAAAGAAATGTTTAAACAAAATTTACATTTCAAAATTATTTTATTTTTGTCTTATCTGATTTTTGTTGTTTTTGAAACATTTTTTAGGGTATTTTTTAAATCTTATTCTGTTGTAGTTTCTTTATTTTGGAGATGGATTTCCACTTTGACATTTTTATGCAGTAGTTGGTGAACACATGTTAAAAGAATTTCCAGGAAAGATCAGAAATGGGTGAAGGTACAAGTGATCAGCTTTAATATTAGTCACCCAGATTACTCATTGATGTGAGAAAGGAACATTATCTTTATTTGCTCTGTAACTCAGAAGGAAATGCGCAGGATGCTTTGTCAAAAAGGTGTGCTGTAGACATATAAGGAGTTGTGTGACATCATAACTTCTTATCTTGTTCCCGACACTTTATCTGGATACTGAGTTCTGGATCTAAAGCAGAATGGGGAAGTTTGTAGGTTTCATGACAAATTCACTAACTGCAGTTGTAAGATGTTTTGGTTTCTAAACCAACTAGAGCTGCCTTGCGGAGGGATGTGTTCAGTGAGCACTTTCTACCAGCTTTAGACAATTCTATAACTGATGAGAAAAAGTCATTGCACACTTTTATTTTTTTTTTCTCCATCGGCTGATGCAAATTAGAATCAAGCGCAACAGGGATCCAATTTGAAATTGATTTTTTTATATACCAGGGCCCCATTTCATAAAAAGTTGATATGATCGCAGCTCTTGCTGGGATGGCAATTGTCATGATAACGACAAGAATCCAGCTTCCTGATTGGCTGTTGCTATTGGAAGTTCCCATTCCAGCAAGAGTTGCTATCCTAACATCTTTTTTGAGATGGGGACCTGAACTACATGTACTGTAAAACCAGAAATTTTTGCTCGCATGAAACCTCAAATTTTGCGAGGAGCCAAGATTCTTGAAAATGATA
This sequence comes from Diadema antillarum, assembly GCF_040938485.1. Classification (NCBI taxonomy): domain Eukaryota; kingdom Metazoa; phylum Echinodermata; class Echinoidea; order Diadematoida; family Diadematidae; genus Diadema; species Diadema antillarum. The sequence goes on along the minus strand of NW_027270890.1, from coordinate 6,557,295 downwards.
TTCACACAAAAGTTCTTATGTAACAAAACCAAATTCTTAGGTCAGCAAGTTGTGGCAGTTTCATGTAATCAACAGCAAAACATTTCTTTATTCGAATGTTTTCCGCATGAAACGAATGTTTGTAGTATATGTGAATTTCGATGTCTGTATGTCTACTTTTTTGTTCTCTCACTCACAGCACTGTCTATAAAATAGAAGTGCAAACCCATCAGAGAGAGTGGTGATCTACCCTTCCTCTGCTTTACCACAACGCATTCTCTCTTCATTCTCCCAATGCACACAGCCTGCTTCTAAAGAAGGAAGAAAGGATGGCCCACCTGTCTTCTATTCTACAGTGGTAAAATAATACACACAAAAAGGAGAAAAATAACAGTGTAAGAATGATAATCATAAAGTAAATAATACTGGTTAAAGAATTGGCTAGAATGCAAAAAGTACACCAAACTGAAGTGAGTTGATTTACTCTGACAAATTTTGATGTTCATGGTTTCTTAAGTGTTGGTTTTGAAAGCCATGTATTGGTATGCTGATGCTACAAACGAGAGATGTTCAGCACTGTGCTGATCAGCAGCATTTTATGTAACAGTATTGTATAAGCAATTTGATCTCATTTCCACTACTGGACGCATTTCATGTCAGATTCAAAACAGCTTAATATCTTGGATGCTGTAGTCACATATCCTTTCATGTGTTTTTTGTCATCAATGTTAGAGGGACTTGTATGCAGCTACATGCCGAATTATATTCAAGTCAAGAGTGCAAAGTAACTCTCTCAGTGATACTGTATGATGCCATTTGTAGCCATTGACGAGTCCATACTTATACAGTGTGAAGAGATCTTGATGGATGTTTATATTTAGTACTTTTTTCTTTTTTTTCGCGAGTCTTGAGCTTGTGTACACTGTCACATGGCATCATATTTCTCGTACAGATATATTTTCGTATGGCACTTCTTTGCACCAAGTGTTCTCCAAGTTTGGCAAGAATCGGTTTTGCCACTAGGGAATTGTGTAGAAGTGGCATGCTGTGTGCATTTTAAGATGTAATTAAGAAGCAGTGTGCTCTGTAAAGAGTAGAAACAAACCTACAGAGATGAATGAAGAAGAGAAGAAAATGTTCGACCCTATGTCACAAGATCTCACTAAACTATTATAGATAGATTGACTGAGGATGGAACACGGCATGAATGCTCGGAGAGATTTAACTGACAATAGATAACCAGTCAGAAGAAAGTCAAAGTTGGAAAAGATGAAGAATCGGTTTACGAGTAGATGTCTCGAGAATAGTGCATGCTGTTGGTGTTGATGAATTGCACGCAGTAATGTGATATGCACTCATGCAAAGTACCTCAAACCTGTCTTAGCGGCCACCTGCTTGTAGCGGCTACCTGCTGTATGTTAAGCCACTACATTTTCACTGGAGATGAATTATGTGTGTAAGGGGCAGCTAGGCCAATTATATACATGTAGGCAATACTTACCTGTTTACAGCCACCACAGTGACCAGATTTAGCCTCATCTGCTAGCACACCAAATTTTTTTTTTCTTCTTTTATTTTTTTTTTTCTTCCCAGCCAGCTACATTATTAGCTGAACATAAAACCAAAACAAAATGATGCACACTGTTGTTGGTTTTGTTTTCACTCATTAATGTCTTGAGATATGACAGTTTATCAAGCAGCATGGTTTGACGATTTGCATCCATGTGTGTATGAGAGACTTGTGACTGACATCACAGATATAATGTGATAAAATCAGATTGCCCACATGCCTGTATATCGTGGCCACGTGTCTTCAACTGCATATTACACATAGTCAGTAGTCCTTTAGAGTACTATACACTAGTTTGCAAAGGAACTGTCACTGTGTCAGTTAGCATAGAATGCATGCTACTGTGGGTGGGGGGGGGGGGGGGATTTGGGTTGTTGTGGAAGGAGACACAATAAGCCTTGTCAGTGCAGTTTGTGATGTAGGATTCGCTCTACCTTTGAAATAAAGTTAGACTTAGGGCTGGAGAGGTCTTGTTTTTTGATTGAATGTTAAAAAGTTATGCAGCAAAATATCATCTCACTAGCAATGATCTTAAACTGTTTGAGGAGTGTGATCATTTACACAAACTTAGTTTTGAGTACTTTGAGTGTTTTTTTTTTTTTGGGGGGGGGTTATTGATGATTATACATTTTTCATCTTTGTTTCCATGTTTGTTTGTTGTTGTTTTTTTCTTGTCTTTTTTTTGTGTGTGTGTATATAACTTATTTTCTGTCCGGAGGACTGGAAGGATGTGGACAAAACAATTTGAGCAATTACTGTGAAGTAGAACATAGAAGCTTATCAATTTAGATATCATTAGCTATCAGTAGGGTAGAAACAGAGGCCGATTTGAACGTAAAAGCACCTGGGGGAGGGGGAGGGGGAGGGGAGGGGATGGCAGGGGGTCCCATCTTGCAGCTTCATTCTATATTTCCCCAATGACTGCAAAAAGACAACAACCTGACAGACACCTGGTGTTCAACTCTGTCCTGTAATGAAAGTGGTATTATCAGAAGCAACATCACATCAGTTTGGGTAAGTCAAGTATGGACCTTTGCTAGAAATTATCGAAGAATAGCTGCAACTTTGTTATAAGAGGTGGTGTGTGGAGACAGCCATGGAGAAACATGTTTTTATTTTAATCAAGACCCCTCAGAAGTATAAAGATTACTGGAGTATTTCAGTTCAATATCAAATACCACACTTGATTGTTGAACAGGGGAAGGTTGTGTATCTCTCCCTTTAATAGCAGGAGAGTGGTATTATCACACTATGGCTATCCATGCTGAATATAGCAATCCCTCAGTTGGTCTTTTATGCCACTGCTTTTCCTTCCTTAGGGTGATGACACCTTTAAAGTGTTGTTACTAAAGGCATTGGGATGACCACCAATGTAGCATTTGTAGTAAGAGTTGGTTGGCATCCCTGAAATGGTAAATGGCATTAGGACTTGCGTAGGTGCATCCAGTGAGTATGTTGCATTAAATGTGAAAAACAAAAACAACTTAACAAACCAACAAAACACAAACTTCTAGTCTGCATTTATATTTGCATGGCACGTTATACATAAGTTACAGTGGATTATGGGAGTAGCCAAATGAAGGCTCCATGATGGCGTGGTTGTTCAAGCATGAAGAAGAAAAATACTGTATGTAAAATTATTAGTACTACAGGTTCAGAGCAAATGAAGGAAGTCAACAGGAAACGAAAGACTGTAATTGAAGTGCCGTGTCTGATGAATGTTACAGTAGGAAAATCACGTATGTGGCGTGCCAGTTCCTACGAATTTTTGGCATAGCAGAATAACGTATATGGCATGCCAGCTCCTACAAATTTGTGGTACTGTTTTGAAACAAATTCATGGCATGTACGGGCTTACGTTTGATATTGCTGGTCAGAGTTATGTTATGCTAGACATGCAGGTACTCAAACTCTTTATGGTGGTATCGTAGTGATTACATGTCAAAGTGAGCATTCATCATCGTGTACAAACTATGAGGATTTCTCCTCAGTTCAGTGCTACAGCTGGATGTATTATAAATGCAACAACTGATGCACTGTTCAGCTTGTGTGTTAAGTGAAGTGCATATAGCACAGTGCCAGTTTAAACTGTTTGAAATGTGTAGCTTTGCTCTGATTTTGATTGTTTATCAGTATTAATATGTTGAGGAATTTGTAGCAGTTTTCTCTGTGTTTGGCTTCTTGTCTACCACACTGCAATTTACGTCAAGTTGTTCATTGTCACTGTCAACTGTAGAGGACTGCAAATTCACTAGCTTTGTACATTGCCGCGGTCCCACATAATCAGCTCCATCCAAATGCTCGTGAATGAGGTTTCATATTAAAGCAGGGTTACTTTGTAGTGTACTTCTTGGAAAATGCAGCTGAAGGCAGTTTGTTCACAGACCATTCCTGAGAGTATTGCTTCGTCTCTTTGGTGATTTAAGTAACAAAAAGTAACAAATGGGTCACAACAATAAATGGGTGTAGTACGTACACAGGCACACACGTGCACACACACACACACACACACACGAAAGCAGTGCTTGTGTGCTCCAGTAGTTTTGCACCTAGAGAAGCAAATGAACTTTGGATAAACTTAGAAGCAGTGGCTGCAATGAGCCTCTTTTTATTTTTCATCTTCTGTAAATGCTATCCTTGTAGTAGTAAGCAGACAATGTTGAAACCAAGAAGTGGGGGGGGGGGGGAGGATTAGTGTGCTACAAAACAAGCAAGTGCATATTAAACCAGATTATGAAAGTGAGTTCTGAGCAGCAGTTTCCATCCTAACATGTTGTAAAGATATTGTGATCAATTTGAGTGAATATGTGCAGGGAAGATGAGGTTATTCTTTTATTTCTTTTTATTTCTGTTCTTTTTTTGTCCTTTGTGTAATCAATCAACAGTGATTTGATGAAGTTTTGACTATAGATGCAGGCAGTTTTGGAGACAAGCTAATAATTCTAGTCTTAAAAAGTTTTCAAGATGTGATATTTGAATTATTAAATGTTGGTATGTTTGACATTTAAGACCAGTTAAAATCCAGTCAGTATGACTACCGGTACTTGCACCTAAAGATTGCTAACACAGAAATGTATGTGTGGGTTCAGTGCTATTGTCTTGAGTGAGCACTTAGCATTTTTCTTCTTTTTTTCATTTATACTTGAGTGCCATTTTAATGCTAGTAGGAGAGGTGTTGAAGTGTGTGTCACCATTTAAAAAAAAGGACTTCATTTTTCAGCACTTTGCTTTATTGGCAGATAGACAGCTTTGCATTTGGCATCAGTAAAATAACAAAATGGGGGGGGGGGGGCACTATCATGGAGTGTCATTCAGTGGAGTTACAATGTAGTGTGTTAATCATCAGGTCAAGCATTTTATACATTAATTCAGTTAGATGCCTGTGAATGCACTGCATGAACTCTACACTCTTTGTAGAGAAATATCAGAATACAAGTAATTGAGAGATTGGGAGAGCCAAGTTTGCAGCAGATTAGATGTCTTGTCAAGGGGTTTGCAGTGAAGTGTTTCAAGATTATTTATTGGCCTTCATCTTGGAAGGAGCGATGGGGAGGGGTTGGGGGAAGGTTGTCAATTGCTGTGCAGTATGGACATAATCATTATCTACCACAGAAGATACAGTATGCATTTGTTTTTAAAGCTTTGCCAAAGTTGCTACAAAATTCTCCATCGTAAACCCATTCATCAGTGGAGGAATACGTGCAAGAGTGAGGAATAAAAAGGATTCATGGCGTACATTGTAACTTGATGTGTAAAATGACTGTCCAGTGCTGCAAAGTGATTTTTTTCCCGAGGCAAATAGGCAACAGCTGCGCGGTTAAAAATTGTATGTATGGCGTATGAAGCAAGTGTGATCGTAGGGACGCGTACATACATGTCATGTACATGTTCTCCAAAGATATTTTCCCAGTGAGTTAGTTGTCTAGAGTATCTTTAAGTATATCGAGGATTGGAATGCCAATCGATGTGAGATTGGACGTTTCGGGAGTGTAGGTTTTGGACAGACAGCATTGCACTGTTGTATGATGAAGATGTGGTATTCTGATTGAAGTTGTCAGAATATTTTGTATGTGTAATATACTATCTGTAAGAATTCATGTTTTGTGTAAAACTCTTTGATTTGTGTTTGTTTTTTCTTTTGTATAAAGACTGGTTAATGAATTTGAGAACCGCGTTGTAATTTAAAAAAGAAAAAGAAAAGATAACTTAACAAAGATTGAGACTTGTTGCAAGGCTAGTCATACATTGTATTGAAATTTGTGATATGCAGCAAGTGCTGTAAATTACCAAAAGTTGTGAAAAAAAAACAAAGATTTTGCTCTCGATCCTAGACATGGTTCATAGTTAAGATTTTCTGTTCATATCAAAAAGAGCCATCTGTGTATGTGTGGTAGTCGGCTGTTCATAGGCAAGCAAAACCACCCTGTTTCTGTGTAGCAAATGACATTGATTATCTATAATCTATCAATAAATATTCAGTCTACCACCACAGTACAAAGAAAGGTCCTTCATTGTCTCTGTGTTGTCTTTTTGTTTCTTGTGCATCTTTTATTGTGACTGTTGTTGCAAAGCAAAATTGCAATGTAGGGCTTTTCTTTAATGAAAGCAAGAGATTATCGAACAGAGGGGTGAAGGTGGAAGTGTGAGTTTTCTTCAGTTTGTCTCCCTCAGCAAATGGAATTTGTATGATTGCAACTCCTTATCTATAATTTTAACATACATGTGTGAAAAAAAAAGGAACCATGGGACTCAAGCCTGTCATCTATTGCTTTCTGGGCAGCGACACTACCACCAGGCTATCCCTGGTTGTCGGCAGTGACATGGTGAACTTGGAACAAATACCCAAGCCCCAAAATTCCGATATTGTTATGAGTGGTCCAAGGCGGACAAGGTATTAATGAAAGCAAGAGATTGTAAAGCAGAGGGATTTGTTAAAGATCAGCAGTTGCGATCTTGATACAAATTCTTTTATAGAGGGAGACAAATTGAAGAAACTCACACCTCAGTGCATATCTGTACAAACACTCTGCAAATTTGTCCTAAACATATCACACAAATCTTCATAAAGTTTGAGATTTCCTCGTTATTTTTTTCTGACTGCTCATGCTCAGGGGTCAACCCTTGACCTTTGACCTAACTGAAAAATGTGGAGACTGACTGGACAGAGTGAGATGTCTCCACGTAGCAATACCACTGACTGACATAATTAAATGAGGTAAAATCAAAGTTTCATGAAATTATACAGAAAATACACAAAGTTCTGGAACTTAGAAGTTTTAGTGAGATGAGTAGGTGGATAAAACAATGAGATGAATGCAGGATGAAAAGAAAGGGAAAGATAAGAGACACAGTGAGAGTGTTGGTTGTGAGAAAGGTATAGAGATACAGTACATATATAAACTAAAACATATCCCTCATGTGCATTCAAAATTAAATCAAGTAAATTATACCCGATTTTAACTCGTTGAGGACGAGTCCCGAGTATACTCGGGCAGGTGTCTATGGGAAACGCGTGTTGTAGCAAAATCAAACCGTCCTCAACGGGTTAATACACAACGATCAAATTCAGGCAATTCAGCACATCACACACACACACACACACACACACACACACACACAAACAAACAAACAAACAAACAAAATAACAGGAACATGCCAAAGGCATACAAGTCTCACCGGAAATGTAATCTTGCACTGCAAAGTAGAATAACCATTTCAAAAAACAAAACAAAACAAAACCTTTAGACAAGGAGGTACATATATTCCCTCTTGGGACCAGCCAATTTTTTCATTGTACACATATTAATCATTTAATATGTATTTCTTAATCAGTATAGGAACCATAGGAAACTTGTTCCACTGTGATAACAAAAAAGCAACAACAACAAAAAGAAAAATACAAATTACTTTGTCCAAGACTTCGTGGAATTAAATCTCTAAATTTTAACTACGTGTGTGTGCTATCATGAGAAATGACATAGTCAGCGTCTTGTACACTGTATTAATGTGGCCTAAATCACTATCAGGTGTATCAAACTCCTGTTCTGTGTATTGCAAATATTTGTACAGTTGTATAGTACATAAGTGAATGTGAAAGGGACATAGACTTGCATTTTGCAAAACAATGCATAATTGTCCAGGTTTGTGAGTTGTTTCCTTTTTTTTTCATATTCATTTCATACAAAAAAAAGATCATTCTTTGATGACAGAAAATGTAATGAGTACCTATTAACAAGTCACCAAATTGACATTGAATTACATACATGTGTAGACCTGTTTGGTTTAGACACTGTTTTTAATGTTACATCTATTTTTGCCATAACTTGGGCAGGGCTTCAGTATGTCTACCGGCAGTTAATTTACGCACTGATATAGCAATGCACCTGACTCTATTGCATTTTAACCCATCAAATCGTCTTTACTATTTATTTTGGAAGTCCCCCATTTATGGCTGGCATGAGTTGCAGAGTTTTAAACAGTATAATAATGTTGCTAAAAACATTTGTGACCCTGTAGGAATCTCACACAGATGTCAGCTCTACACGGAATGACAAGTATTTGTGCATAAAATGAGTAGCATCTCTTTGTACCTGTAGAAACATGCTAACAAGAAAATCAGGAAGAATGACACTGAAGTGTACTGTACAAGCTGAAATTTTCGCATACAGATATATTTACGAATTGCTACTTGGAGGACATTTTTGCGTGTTGTTAATTTCGCGATTGCGAGGTTCTTTAAACTGAACTTAGTTATTTGCACATTGCTATTTTTGCGTGTTGTTATTTTTCGCGATTCAAAGGCGATTCGCGAAATTCGCGAAAATAAAACCACTGTGAAAATTTCAGCTCCTACAGTATGTTACACCTTGCATATTCTTTCTGTGTCTATAAGCCAGTTCAAAGTTCCGCTTTGAAAGGTCATTTTTTATTTTGCGACAACAGGAATGTTACTTAAATTTCACAGAGCTCTTAAGGGCCTAAAGTACCATTTAATGTAAAGATTATCCATGTTTCCTTTACATTTGGTGCTTGCAAGCACATCCATCTGACAGCAGCAGAGTATGTCATACAAAGATGATTACAGAAGACCAAGTTACAGGAAACAAAGCCTAAAACCATTTTTCTCTTCTCTTCTTCACTGCGCTCCTTTCAACATGATTTTTCTCACTACCAATAGAGGGAAAATTATATAATACTGTCTGTAATAACGTGCGCTGCATATATGCTACCCTCTTTAAGAGTACAAATTGTACATGTAATGGTGGACTTCACACTCGTGTAACATTCTTATCGTGTACGTACTTGAACTTTTGAGCTTTTACATGGGTACACACTCCTTGATTTGGCTGCTCCTCAGTTGCTCATTATGTTAGCATGTTAGCACATGGGGTGAGCCTACCCTCTTGTCTCCCCATGCAATCACAAAGCAATTGTATCCAGGGCATATGGCCAGTAGGGATTGAAGCACACTAGCACATAGTCACATGTTTTTACTTTACATGTACACGTATAAGGTCTACCATGGCTCCTTTAAAGAAATTGGCATTAATTAGATTTACAAGTCTTCAGTTAAAGACAGTGCAATGGAATACTTTCTGGTAAGAATATTACATCAGCACAACCTGATCAAAGGTAGAGTATTCCATGACAAGTACCACATTTTGCCCATGCTTTAACCATACTCTTTGGCCAACAGACAGTCACTTTCCGTCATGACAATTAAAAAAGTCAGTACAGTAACAGCAAAACTTGCATCCACAGAAACTGTCAGTGTCTAGTTACAAATAATCATCTTCATGGTAATGTTGGGTGACAGACTTGCAAAAAGCAAATATATTTAGAAGCACTTCAGATGACATTTTAAATGGCAGTTTGTGAATATTACAGCCTCAGTAGTGACTTGGCAAGTCACCTTCTAGTTTCAAGCTCCTGCGTGCTGCATGGTGTACCTACACTTGCACTCATGGGTGAATAAGTGGCAATCAGCTGACACTGAACTAACTTACATGTAGAATAATTATAATATTATAATAAAACTTAGACAAACAGATGTTATTTCAAATATCTGTAATCATTACCTTATGTTGAACTATGGGTAAACTTGTGAAGAAAGTTATAGATAGGATACTCCCAAAGGTGAAGAAATTAACTTGTGAGATGTTTTATAAGGTTTAAAACAAGGGTCTTCTGACTTGTTGATTGATTTTAACCTAACTAGCCAGAACTTTGGGGTTTAATACATTGTATGGTGTACCTATACATGATTGTACTTTAATACTGACACTCAAGCAAATATGCCATATCATATTGAGTGAGAATTCACTAACTGAAAGTACCATATGAAATGTTGTTGGTCAGTCCTGAAAAAAGTACAGCTTTTGGGGGCAAAGAACAGTTTTGTACTACTGTCTACAATATTGCACGTTCTACTCTGTAAATGACACGGTAGTTTGCCAAACTCAACATGTTCCAGATTGCTAGCCTGGCCTGTGTTTACAAACACATACAAAAACAGCAGTGTAGACCACATTGTTCCTACTATCAACCGATATGAGTACCTGTATGAATCAAACAAGACACTATGGGATATATCATTTTTCTAAGAGACCAGATGAGCCACACAATTAACTTCGGTGAAATTGTCACGCAAAAATGATCATAAGGCATATTCAGTGAGAATATCATAACTAGCAGTTAAAAAAATTGTAGCCTGCCTGATTGAAAAAGTGCATATTGCCCCCTCTCCCTCCCCGCCCCCCCCCCCCCCCCCCCCCACCGATTTTAAAAGGCCCAGTGAGGCCCAGTGAGTATGGCTGTGCATTGCACGTTTGTTTGCTTATGCTGCCTTCTAGCATAAGGCAACAGTAGATGATAATAAATAAAATCTGAAGTTTGGTATTGTCTCTCCTACCATGTTTTTTCTTTTGTTTTTGTTCCCCATACTCTTACACCCTAAGAGTGTTTCCTATACCACACAGTAGCCTACATCTTATGCATGATTCCACAGGGACTATGGGGTATCAATCTTGGTCCGAATCTGTCTGTCAGCTGGAGCAGTGCTGTTGACAGTGAGACTTAGCATGTCTATCTAGAGAAGTCCTCCGAGTAAACGTCTTGCCACACTCCTGGCAGACAAATGGTCTCTCCCCCGTGTGGATCGACTCATGCCGCTTGCAGGTCACCTTCTGCGTGAACCGCTGGTCACAGAACCGGCACTGGTGCGGCTTCACACCGGCATGGATCAGGCGGTGCTTCTGGAGGCCGTTCTTCTGGGTGAAGCCGTTGCCGCACTCCGGGCAGATGTACAGTTCGCCAGTGTGTGAGCGCTCATGGCGCAGGCAGGTGGATTTCTGGATGAAACTCTTACCGCACTCCCGGCACCGGAAAGGCCGCTCACCAGTGTGACTACGGCTGTGACGAATCAAGTTGCTGCGCTGGATGAAGTCCTTGTCACAGATTGGGCAGATGAACAAGTGAAACTGTCTAGATATGTGCGAGCTGCCCCTTATTGATGAAGGCTCAGATTCTCCAGCAGGGCTGTCCTGAGGTAAAGTTGAGTCACTGCTGGAAGAGGGCTTGTCCAAATCTCCATTCGGTGAACACATTTTTTCATCTGGCTTACTAGACATCACATTCATCTTTGATGTTAAGTCAACTTTTGTTGACTTCAAACATTTCTTGTCTACTCCTGTTTGACCAATGGCACACTGGTCAGTGAGACTGTGAGTTGCTTTTTGGTGCTGCTCTAGCATCTCAAGAGTTGTAAATCCCTCTCCACATTCTTTGCACACATGCGGCTGTGTCAAACGCATGTGCGTTACTTCATGTCTTTGTCGCGTTGCCTTCTGCCCAAAGCATTTGCCACAGAATCTGCAGGCATAAGGCTTCTCTCCCGTGTGCACGATCTGATGGCGGCGCAGGAGGGATGGGATGTTGAAGACTTTCCCACAGATGTTACAGGGAAATTCCTTCCTCTTACCCCGCGTTGACATTTTGTAGTTTTGCTCCAGCGCGTCAGACTCTCCTCCGTCTGGTCTCCTTTCCTGGTTGGCACCCTTCACAAACTGTTCACCAACTTCCTGGAGGCAGTTCCGGACATGCTGCTCTCCATCCTTGAGGGGGAGGGACCTCTGGGCGTCCTCACACCCCTCCACCTCCACTTCAGTGCTCCCCATCAACATGTCACCACTGCATTTTTGTGATTGGTCAGGCTGCGACTTGTTCTCCTCATTGTCGCCTCCTGCCATCCGATCTTGCTCTCCTGCATGCGTCTTTTGGTGCATGAGTAGGACACACATCTGGTTGAAGCTGCGTCCGCACTCCTCACACGTATACTCCTGTCGCAGGTCCATCTTGCTCATCATGCCAAACAGTTTTCCTCTCGTTTTCCCAACAGTACAGCCGGCATTCAGTGCCTGGAACCGCCCTCCTGGGGCGGCAGACCATCCGCATGTGTCGAGATCATTGCAATCAGCCCCATGCTGCTCAGTGGCAGCACTTGCAGTTGATATTTCCCCACTTCCACCTTCTGTGTTGTCATTGTGATTTTCATGTTCATCCTTCTCCATGCCAATAACATTATCAGGCCAAATTTGAGCTCTCAGAATCATACATTCATCATCCATTTTCAATGCTTTTCAGGATACGCAAGAAGCCTCATTTTAGTCTCTTGTCAGTATTGTCTTCCTCTAATAATCTCTAGCTGCACCAAATACATGTACACCTGTAGCTATCATCAAAAGAGCTACTTAAATCTCGCTCTTTTGTGTGATCACTTGGGCAAACTTTGTACAGTTCAGATGTTATCACTCTCAAAAGTTTCTTCCATCTTCAGTACAGCCCCATGTATCGTACTTCATATTCAGCAGTTCAAGTTCATATGATCAGCATCAAACATGTTCCAGCAATACACTGTATGTTGATATTGCACGCATTGATACTCTGCTCAAATCACTCTTTGAAATGTCTGTCAGGTTAATACATGTTGCACAACTTCACTGTCCTGAATTTGCCTGCTGAAAAACATCATCTGTCATATACAAGAAACTGATTACTCTGCCCACTTGAAGGCTTGTGATGACATCTGTTTTTGTTGCTTTACTGTGATTGTACCTCCAGCTTTTTTGATGCCATGGTCGGTTCCTGCATGGATGGAAATAAGAGAAAACATAATCAAATTTAACATGTGTATAAATACCTGGCATTGTCAATGATAAATAAAGAAGAGGATGTCTTTCTTAATTGGGTAATTTGTAGCAACAAAAAAAAATCGAGGACTGCTGTTTTTTGTTTAGTTTTTGCTTTTGTTTTTTGCTTGCCAGCCGATATGGGGCACCATGGCCGTAATTTGTATAAAAAAATGTGGTTTGCTTGTCACTGACTGTCAGCTGACTAGGCACCACAGATGGTTGATACGATATAACAATAACATTAATTTCATGGCAATTTACAATAATTCTGGGCTGCCTCAAGCACAATCCCATTTTTCACGCTGGTCGCACCAACATGGCACAGCAACTAATGGTCATAGACGCTGTGCGAAGCACGTTTTTAAAGCGACTGGGCTGTGGGCATAATCGTGATATACATGTATAGTCCCCACCTTGCATCTGTTTAGGATTAGGGTTAGGGTTAGAGTTAGGGTAACATTGATCTCGGTGTCCTTAGGTAATATCAATGTTACCCTAAGTATAACCCTAACCCTAACCCTAATCCTAAGCTGGTTTAACATAACTCTAACTGTTTAATCCTAATACCGGAGGAACATCTGTTTCAAAATTTGTAGTCAATTTCATATTGCATCACTCAGTGAAACATGGTTAGATAACACAATTCCAGACGAATGCATCAATGTAGATGGGTATGTAACATCGTTAGGAAAGATAGAAACAGGAAAGGAGGTGGAGTTGCAATCTATGTGAAAGATGGTTTATAGACGATGTGATTTTAAGAGAGGATATAATGCATGATGTAGAGCTTGAGATGATTGTACCGTACTCCAAATTGAATTAGCCAATCAAAAACCATTTCTTGTTTGTGTATGGTTATCGTCCACCCAACTCCCAGGTGTCATCTTTTGATAAGTTATCCCACCCTAAGTAAGGTTAGAGGTCTAATCCAAAAGATAGAGGCAGTAGGCCTGGATGTACTTGTCATGGGTGATTTCAATTGTGATATGCTCAGATCAAACATTAGTTGACATGCTGCATCTTTTACGTCTTAATGTTACCAAGGATTTTAGTCTTATAGGACACAAATTCTACTCTAGACCTATCTACTAGATAAAGCAACTAGACTAGGGAGAACTACCGCAACGTTAGAGTACAAGCTGTTCGTTTGCTCTGCTGATTGATTTGATATTTACCTCCAACACTGTAAAGTTACACCATACCATTACGAGTTATATCATCATGAAAACCCTATTAGTCCCTAGATGGGACAATACTTTCATTGTAGTCCCACTTATTCACAATCGCGCTGTTAGTGTGAGAAGTGAAAAGACTCGACCACTGAACCAGCCTGGCGGCGCCGCCTCGCGCCGTCGACATCGACGACTGACACCACTTTTGCCTGAGTCAGTTGTTGCTACCAGTACCAAGATAGAAGGTTAACTTTACATATCGAATCTAGGCCTACACATAAATATTAGGACAATTTGCACATTGCTTTGTCACATAACAATCATTGTCCATAGCCTCATCATAGGCATAGGAATTTTGATAACTAGATAGCGACATGTCATTTGACATAACGTTAGGCAGTCAGTAAAAACTTGCCTCTCCAGTAGTAATAATCAGATAATACTTAGTAGTAGCTAACAAAGTTAGAGTGGACTAACGTTAACGTTAGATCTTCCTCAGGTCAGGCTCGACTCATAGGAGCTACAGTAACCAGTAGTAGCAGTAACGTTTATTAATTAGACGTAGTGTGGGGCTAAACTGTTGAAGCATGAAGGTTACTGAGTACTGCACTGGATGGAGTCAGGACTCACAGCACAGGATCGCAGGAGGAGACTCAGATTTTGATCTCTCATTCATGGTTTATTTCATAGATTTATTGTTGAAAACATACCATGATTGGGCAACATGATTGAGTAGCACAGTTCAGAGCACAACGCATCTGATTCAGACTCACCACCGTCGGCGTCGCGTCGTCGTCCGTCCGTGGACCGGATGGGTTGAATGAAGTCCGTCCATCAAAATGCTAGTTCCCGATCCCGATTCCCGAAACCCTCTTTTCCACATCCCATCAAATGATGGCGCACTTTACGGCATTGACATGCCCCAATCACAGAACTCTTATAACCGGAGGGCCAAACCCCAAAAAGTCGCTTACTTAACGAGTGAGTTGCACTCTCTCTACAAACTAAGTAGACCATGCTTATTTTCAAGTTTTTATTGTAACAAACAACATTCCACTGGTCTACCTCAAAAAATTTGTTGCGAAAGCCTCCAAATCCAAGATGGCGTCCAAGATGGCCGCCATATTTACTGAATTTGTTATTTGAAAGATAGAATTTGATTGAAACATCAGACTTCAACAAATTTGATGTCATATGAAAGAGAATGAAATTTTCTACAAGTTGATACCATTTTTGTGGGTCATTGTGATAACTGGATTGAGATTTTAAGGAAAAAACACTCATTTTTTGATATTTTTCTGAAAAAAGGAAAATCATGAAAATGCTTGATTCAGCATAAATCAGAGAAAAACCAAAGGATTATCTTGAAACGTTTCAAGAATTTTGTTTGACATATAATTAATATTTGGAGAAAATTAGGGGTCAGTACCATTCTTGGTTCAGGAGTTATAATGTCTCAAACTTGAAAACTCACTATGTAAAAATGGCCACTTTAGTTGTGACAAGACCTTGTTGGTCGTAAAAAAAGTCTGCGCGCGCCAAGACTACTACACGCACCACTGGCACTGGCGCTTGTAGCAGTGCCAGTGGTGCGTGTAGTAGTCTTGGCAAATGCAGACTTTTTCTTTGACAAACAAGGGTTTGTGCCTGCAAACTAAATTTTCATACCAAGTGGTAGCTCAGGTGATGCTGATTGCTATTATTTCAAAGTAGATTGTTCTGAAGCAGATGAGATGAAGCAAAAATATCTTTCAAATAGAGGTAGAAGCTTGAAACACTAACCTTGCTATAGAAAGTTTAAAACAAAATTTGGATCGATCACTCAAAAAATTCAAAATTGCAGGCCATCAAAGCTGGCATAGTGTATTGCGCCAAAGTTAATGTATCATTTCGATTTTGATACAATTTTGTCTGTTTTGCTTTCTATATATATGGTTTTTATATATTCTGAACATTCTAATGGTATTTCAAACCATCTTAGGTTTATAATGGAGACATTTTTCAGAATGCACCATGAATATTTCTCTAAAAAGTAAAAATAAAATGAAATTAAAAATGTTTATGAAAACCATGCAGAAATTAACATCTTTCCCATAATATAATCAATATTTGGAGAAAATTAGGGGTCAGTATTGTATTTGGTTCAGGAGTTATAATGTCTAAAACTTGAAATCCAATTTTACATAATATATATTTGCACGCATCTGTTCCCAAAGACGTCACAGAGGGTCAAATCCAAGATCGTGCTTACTTTTCGAGTTCCACTCTCTCTATAAACAAGACCACACATAATATTAAGTATACTAAGCAATGTTCCGTAAGTACACCTCAGTAGATTTGTTGCAAAAACCTCCAAAGTACAGATGCGGTCCAATAGGGCCGCCATTTTTATTGAATTTAACATTTCAAACATAAAATTTGATAGAGACATTGGATTGCAACAAATTTGATGTCATATGAGGAGAGTAAAACTTCCTAAAAGTTGATACCACTTTAGCTGTGTATTGTGATAAATTTGGGGGGGGGGGGTGTTGTTTGCTTCTCTTTTTTTTTTGGGGGGGGGGGTACATATTTTTATATTGTTTTAAAAAAGGAAGAAATGTAAAAATGCATGATTTAATATTTATCAAAGAAGAACTGAAGAATTGTTTTGAAACCTGCGATTGAGGTTGAGATTTACTGAGATTGAGACATAATTCATGTTTCTGGAATTATAGGCAATATCATACACTGTTGACAAGTTAACATCTAAAACTTGAAAAAATTAT
The DNA here is from genome assembly GCF_040938485.1 of Diadema antillarum. NCBI lineage: Eukaryota > Metazoa > Echinodermata > Echinoidea > Diadematoida > Diadematidae > Diadema > Diadema antillarum. The sequence goes on along the minus strand of NW_027270890.1, from coordinate 6,540,617 downwards.
ATTTATGCATTATAAATTTTGCATACAATGTGTTTACATGGTCACATGTAATATTGTTATGGTCTAGTGACTTGCAAGTACCTGCAAACTAACTTTTCATGCCAAGTGGTAGGTGACGCTGGTCGCTATTACTTTAGCATTTCATCATAGTAGATTGTTCTGAGGCAGATAAGATTGAACAGAAAGTATTTTCCAAAAAGAGAATTTTGGCACAAATTTTGCAAATGTGTAATATTTAGCGATAAAAATAGTATCCACACAAAATTTAAGATGGCGGTAATTAATCGAGGTTGTCGTTCAAGGCATTATTTACCATTAGTAAAAACAAAAACCCAGCTTTACTTAATTCCTCAAACTAGTTCTAAACTGTGAGTTAGGGATAGAACAACTAATGTACAAACTTAAATCAGTATAATTAATGCCAAATATTGTTAGATATGCTAAATAGATCTGATAAGAATGTCTTTTTATATACTAAATTGTTAACAGTTATCATGGTTATGGTTTCTTGAAAAGAAATGGTGTTATCTCCGTATGTTTTAGGCTTTATTATATTTTTTTTACATGGTAGAATGTTTTGTGATACAACTAACCTGCACATATAAATAGAATGTGATATCTCTCCCAATGATAAACAATATACCTTTAGTGTGTTGTGTGAAAGTTAAATCTCAACTTATAACTTATAATTAATTGATATATTTTGTTCAATCTTCTTATATTGCTGTCTATTACATGTTTCTATACATCCGAACGACATTGTACTAGTGTAAACCATATTGAGGGTCTTTTTTTTTGGGGGGGGGGGGTGGAGCTCATTCCAGTGTTTGGATAAGGCCCAATCTTTGATAAAAAAGAAATGCTTCTGTATCAAAGATATGCTTTTTTACTTGTATGTTACTCTGCTGTTGTAGAAACGTGAATAATGATGGTATAATATGTGTAATAATGTCTGATCCGCAGATGTCCTTGAAAGCCCTTCTGATCCGAACCCCCTCCCCCCCAAAAAAAAAAAAATACGACATGGCGGCAATTTCTCAACTTTGCTCTTAAATGTGTTGTTCGAAATTACTTTTTCAGTATATTGTTCGAATAAAATTGTCCAAATTGATTATTCGTGCTGTCTATTTACATTCACAAATAAGCATGCTGAAACTGTATTTACTGTTATCAGATTTTTCTTACATTGTTTTCAGGCCGATTTCATGTGGGTTATAGTGTCACAATTGATCTGAACTTACGCCATTGGTAGATGCTTTCCCATAATATAGATATCAGGATCACTCGAGAGTGAAAATGTTCATTTTCATTCATTTTAGAGTGACCTCGGGGATCACTCGAAGAGTGACGAGTGATCCCTAAGGCAGGGCTCGACACTAACGGTGGTCCGGTGGCCCAGGGCCACCAAAAGCGCACGTCGGGCCACCAAAATGTCAGAAATGAAGAATTTGATGGCCTGATTGGGCCACCGAAAAAGGTCGGATATTTGCCTTTGGGCCACCAAAAATAAAAGTTAGTGTGGGGCCCTGCCTAAGGTCACTCTAAAATGAGTGAAAATGAACACTTTCACTCAAAAGTCACTCCAATTTCACTCTAAATTCACCGTTTTCTGTTATTCACTCCTCACATCAAAAGTAAAAACTTCCACTCGATTTGTTTTTTTCTTTTTCGGAGAGTAGAATATCACTGGTTTTAAAAATGTGTCCATAAAAACCTAAGACGGTTTAAGATAGCGCAACAGACAAAATTGTATTAAAATCGAAATAATACATTTAATTTGGTGCAATGCACTAGGTCAACTTTGATGGCTGTCATCTTGATTTTTTTTTTGGAGCGGTTGATCTAAATTCTGTCTTAAACTATCTATAACAAGATAAGTGCCAAGTTTCAAGCTACTACCTCTATTTGATTTTTTTTTTTGGCTTCATCTCATCTCCTTCAGAACAATCGACTTTGAAAAAATAGCGATCAGTATCACCTCAAACCTGAGCTACCACTTGGTATGAAAAGTTAGTTTGCAGGTACAAACCCTTGTTTGTCAAAGAAAAGGTCTGCATTTGCCAAGACTACTACACGCACCACTGGCACTGCTACAAGCGCCAGTGCCAGTGGTGTGTGTAGTAGTCTTGGCGCGCGCAGACTTTTTTATGACCAACAAGGTCTTGGTCACAACTAAAGTGGCCATTTTTACGTAGTGAGTTTTCAAGTTTGAGACATTATAACTCCTGAACCAAAAATGGTACTGACCCCTAATTTTCTCCAAATATTAATTATATGTCAAACAAAATTCTTGAAACGTTTCAAGATAATCCTTCAGTCTTTCTCTGATTTATGCTGAATCAAGCATTTTCATGATTTTCCTTTTTTCAGAAAAATATCAAAAAATGAGTGTTTTTTCCTTAAAATCTCAATCCAGTTATCACAATAACTCACAAAAATGGTATCAACTTGTAGAAAATTTCATTCTCTTTCATATGACATCACATTTGTTGAAATCTGATGTTTCTATCGAATTCTATTATTTAAATAACAAATTCAGTAAATATGGCGGCCATCTTGGACGCCATCTTGGATTTGGAGGCTTTCGCAACAAATTTTTTGAGGTAGACCAGTGGAATGTTGTTTGTTACAATAAAAACTTGAAAATAAGCATGGTCTACTTAGTTTGTAGAGAGAGTGCAACTCGACATCTGTTTTTAGCTTTTGGCCCCCCGGTTATTACACATGTGTAAGAGTTCTGTGGCCCCAATCTGTGCCGTCTTAAAAAAAAAAAAAAAAACGCTGACGGGAGAGAGAGAGAGAACCGACGAGAGAGGCCGGGACGCGTCCTGTCAATGTTGATCTCTATGTACATTTCATGCATCATTGTAAAATTATTAAAGAAAAAATAAATAAAACATCTTGCCGGATGCATGGAATCTTCGCGAATTTCGCGAAGTGCCAAAATTCTCGGAAATGAAACGCAGTAGAGGTTAGTGGAGTTCATCACTCTAAGACTGGTAATGTCTATAACATTGTAAATGCCTGTGTGGCAATTCGCGAAATTATTTCACTCCGCGAAGAAAAAAAAAATCGCGACAATGTCACGCTGCAAATATTTTTCGGTCATCCATATTTTTCATCTGAACAATGATAAACCCTGTGTTTAGAACACTGTATTTTCATAACAAAAACCCATTTTATAATCATGGGCGAGTTGGTTACATAAAGGCCCTACTACATGTATTATTATTATTCCGAGAGCATGCTTTTTAACATTTCCCGAACACTCTGCAAAATCTGTGAAATTAGGTCCTACTAATAATTCTTTAAAACATCGTTATTTTTAATAATCATTCGATGTAATTTCTATCAAAATCGATCCCCTTGCTTTTGTTTGTTAACAATGTTATTGTTTGTTTGTTTGTTTTTGAAGAAAGTTGACTGTAAACGAATGTGGAATTATAATTCAATTCTCCATTTACCTTTGAAATCGACTTCGTTGTGGTATTGACTTATATCCCTTATCACTGGAATTTTATAGCCACATGCAAGACGATGTCAGTTTATTCTAAGGCTGCTGTTTATGGCACTCAAATACCACAATATTTTTGCAGGGCTGATAATCATTCTTTTTGTGGAAAGCATAGAATTGCTATGGAAGGAGGCAACCTATAATAGGTTTATAGATTTGGATTTACCTCGATCTGTGCCATCGATGGTACTGGCAGTACTTGAAATGAAAAATTTAAAGCAAGTTGACACTCGGAAAGCAAAATAGAGTCAGGGCTGCCAATATCCAAAAACATCGAAAACAGGGAGGCTCGGAGCAATCAGTGAAATGCATTTGAACTTATGTTATATGCATGTTATATCAATGGGAAAAAAAAGAACTCCAAAATCAGGAAGATTTTAATATTAATTTTCCTTCTTCAGGCATGAAGAGATTTTCGCAATTTTAGGAAGCTCATTGCAGAAGAATTAGGGAGACTTGGCAAACTCTGTCATGCACAGTGCACTTTTATGTAAAGGGGTTTGGGACATTTTAAGGATACAATGTTTATTGTGATTAATTTTAGTGCAGAAAACTTCACTCAAATACATATATGAAGAGTTTGTTCGCAAAAACCGATAAGTCCATTTTTGAAGATTTTGAAGTACGGTCTCTGTCATAAAGAACAAAATAATGCCTTTTGAATGATATATTGGTCACTACATATAAAGGTACATTTTTGAAGTTATGGTCAAAAGAAGCAAAAATTTTCTCATTATTCTCTTTATTTTTCCTGACCTTTAATCGCAAATATCTCCATTTGGCAAATATGGACTTATCGGTTTTTAATGCGAACAAACTCTTCATAAAATTATGCATCACAAGCACAGACCATAATGTCACTGGCTGGTTTGAGTATACAATGTATACTATAGCGCTTATTGATATTATACAACAGCTAGAAAGAGCTTTTGATGTTTATTCATAACCATCAAACGCCTGTCTCTTGTTTCCAGACTTGTGGTCATAAATAACATTCTGCTGTATAACGAACCCAAACACATGCATACCAACACACTGTGTGCAAATCAACAAAAACTACATGTAATTAAACAGATCAGAGTTGTGCAAACGTTATGATCTACTGCTCTGAAAAGGGAATTCAAGACCTGCGTAAAATTATTCTGGTATGAAAATTATTGTATACATTTCAAAAGTAAAATGGGGAAATTTTGAATAAAATCAGATAAAAATTAATACTGCATTGCCAATTTGTAAAGTTTTACATTTTCACAAAAGTTATAGAGACATTTATAATATAAATATTTGAATGAGTGAACTGGTGATATACAGTATATTCCTTCACCACATCATACACACACACACAGGTGTATGTACTATACTACATTATTAATACATATGAAGAGTCTGTTCGCTAAAACCGATAAGTCCATATTTGCCAAATGGAGATATTTGCGATTAAAGGTCAAGAAAAATAAAGAGAATAAGAAAATTTTTGCTTCTTTTGACCATAACTTCAAAAATGTACCTTTATATGTAGTGACCAATGTATCATTTAAAAGGTATTATTTTGTACTTTATGACAGAGACCGTACTTCAAAATCTTTGCGTTTTTTGCGAACACTCTTCATATGTATATATATATATATATATATACATATATATATATATATAGTTTTACATAGAGCTTCTAAAAATGCAACAGTGCTAGGTTGTTTGTTCAGTTGCAATATTATGCCCCATTGTTAAACACTCCATCTGTTCATTACATGTATCTTTAATTTAGGCAGTCAAGAGTAAGATTATCAGTTTACACTTTTATGGCAAAATATATATACATGTACAAAATGTATTATATATTCTGCTACCTTTTTGTGAGATTATTGGAACTTTGTATGGTGATTACAGTATCAACTCATTATTTGCATATTCATATTATTTGTTCAATGAACTGTTTTAAAAAATATTCAGTAGCAAAAAAGAAATTCACTCATACAATTTTATATCTTCCTTTTATCCTATTTTATCTGATTTTGACAACATTTCCACTGCTGTGCCTATGATTATTTACTCTTGCTTTTCAAATTAACTTTAAACTGGGCTGGATTTCCATTCAAAGACTACAACATATTACACATATCGGAACAAAGAGACCAAAACAGATTAATTCACAAAAATTAACTTTAATAAGCAAAATAACATGAATAAATTTGCTCCATTCTGGAGACATTCTTATACGATGTACATGTGCGTACAAAGTACGTAGTCCCAAATGAAAACGAACAGATTAAGCAACCTCGAAGAATCTTCTTACAACTTGCAATGCGATCACTTTTTTCCCCTCTGCCAAAAGAACCACCCATGGCCAGCAACTGGCAAGAAAAGAAACTTGTCAACTTGGGGGTTGTTGCATTGGAGAGTGCAGTCGAATAGGACACTACTTTTTCCCACAATCTACCTGTAAGCCCTTTACTTGGTACATTATCAGGTAAACTGCTCTTATCTTCCTAAAACCTCAAGAAAACCGGGATGTCCCGAGATCTCGCAAGAATTTAAAAGAGTGAACTTGAGCCAGTGACTGTTTTCGATATGACGCATAGGGTGGGGAAGAGGATATGGAAGAAAAATGACTGGCATTGAACAACAGAGTGAAAAGGAGAACAGCAGTTAAAGATGAACATATAGTCAAGGGGGGGGGGGGTGGGGTGAAATCAGTACACATAGAAAAACCTTTATCCAGTCTATACAAAATGGATTATTATGAGTTGTGCTTGCCCCTTTTCAAACCTGCCCCCCCTCCCCCCCCCCTCCCCCCCCCCCCCCCAGTATTATATATCCTTCAACAACACTTTCATATCAGGCTGTTTATTACAATATCATAACATACAAGTCACCATTTGAGCTTAATCAAAACTAGACCAAGTTATTTCGGCAGTTCTTATAGCAGACGTTGGCAGAAGCCTCATAACAGGAACCTTGTCAGACTTTCTCACATACAAAGTGTACAACTGTGCCACCAGATAGCATTGCTGTAAAGCTAAATTCTCTGAAAGACTTCTTGAAAAGTGCAAAAGTGCAACTGTAGCTTACAACACCGGGGTATCTGGCATGGAGAAAAAAACAACTTAAGGGGAAAAGTGCACAATATACATTTCTTCAATTGAACCGTGGCAACATACATCTTCACACACATATTACACGAGTTGATGTGTACACACACAAAAATAAATATGTCTACAGAAAAGACCGCCAGGTATAAGTTTCATGGTAGAATGCAGAAATCCTTCTTATTCTATAAAGGCAGATGCATATTTTACTGTAGCCATAATACAGTAGTCTTAAAAGATTACAGCGGGTACAAAAAGCTGCCAGAATTGGAACCAGTACTTGTGGAAACTGATGATTTGTACACATTCAAGAATCCCACATCTGGCATTACTTCATGCCAACTGGAGTTCCTAGAAATTCAGGCATTTCCCAATATTGTCTTCTTCTGCATGTGAAAGGGATCGAGAGGCATGGCAAGTGCTGCACTTACAATTTCAGAATGTCTTCCAAAATGAAATCATGTCTGCTTTCACAATATCTCCATTTTAAATCAGTACAATCCATTGTGCTCTTTCAAGTTAGGCAGACATTATACCACGTATAAGTCAGAATTCATTGCAAAGCTCCAGATACACTGATACCTGCATGAGTCTTGTATATCTGTAAGAATTGTGAGACTCGCAACTTCTGATTATGGCATTCCTGTTTATCCTAATAGGTGAAGGCCAATCTATAGAAAGGTCAGCACACTTTATCACTGCTCTCATGGCAGAAATCTATCTCTTAAAACTTGCACACACAAAAAAGAGATAGAAATTAAAAAATAGGGGCATGCAATGTCAAGAAAGAACATCAGGGCAAGATAGGTTGTTTGATAATGTTATTAAGATCATATTGACTGTGGTCTTGGATGTGTTTGAAGCTCCCACACATACAAGACAAAAAAAAAAAATGTTCAGCAGTGATAAAGATGGGCATACTGTAACAGAGGCACGCCAACGTCTTTACCATTGTGAAGAATGCAGACCCACGAGGTTTCGACCGGGTACATGTATCACATTAGAAGTACATCTGCATAGTTGTGATACTTGAGGCTGAATAATTGTCACCAAGCATTCAGCTTCCCCGCTTCATCTCTGTTGCTGTCCTCCACTCCTACAAAGGGGCAAAATAAAAGAACAATTTTCATCATTCTTTACATTACCCAAATCAGTGCCATTTTTTAGAAGACCTCCAGTTACTGCATGCAAATCAAATAAACTAAGATTAAACAAAAAAGGGGATAATGGCTCACTTTTACTCTCCAGACAAAAGTCCACATAGTCTTTCACTCGATAATACTCATTGCTGCAAGTTTATTCAATGTGGAAAGCATAATCTTATGGCATAATCTATGGCTCTTGTATCTATAGTCGAAGGTAAACAAACAATATATTCTATGCTGCTCGCTACTGACAAATATTTTCAATTTCTCTCAGGAAAGGACAAAATGTAAACATATGGGTCTACAAACCCAAGATGAACAGTACAGTACAGGCTGTACTTCAGCAAGGTAAAGAGAAAATTCCCTTTCTGTTTTTCTTTTTAGTTTTTTTTTCCCTTCCAGTCCCAGATGATAACATAATACCCCAGCATCCTCCAAAGAATAGACACACACAAACAAACACATGCAGGTTGGCGCACACACACACACACATATCAAACAACAACAAAAGTGATGAATTGCATACATAAGACTGCAGATAAAAGCCACCATCAAGCACAGCCTGTCATTCATTGTAAATGTCCAAGATCACTTGTTCCATCACGGCCAACTGGACTGCCATCTGCCACTAGGTCTTCTGATGACACTCGGTGCTCCACTTTCCATGCTTTGCAATGCTCCTCCAGTAACTCAATGTCTCTGGCAGTTAAATCTGTCTGTACTGAGGTTTCTGTGGAAGGCTGTCGGTGTGTGATGTAGTCATGGTCCTGAGGTTGGGGTACCATTATGTGTACATCCTGGGGGTCCTGCAATAAGTTCATGTCTATAGAATAAGAAAGGGAAACAAACATTCAGGATTTAATCAAGATAAGAAGTAAACACAGGAACATAGAACAAACTATATGAACACAACAAAAGCCACTACAGTATCCTATTGGACTGAGATTTCACATGTGGTCTACAACACCTACATTTCAACCAAACTTCACTGAATTCCATTGAATAATTTACTTTTCTTTGTGGTATTTTCTTTAAAAAAGAAAAAAAAAATGCTACATCCTGCCTATTCGGGTGTAGGCCTATACCTAAACAGAAAATGAATAACTCCTCTTATAATTCATCTTCTCTTTTAATATGCTGTTCAGATATTTTTCATGCCTTTGCAGCACTTGGCCAGGGTTGTGAGGGGTATTAACAATACCCTATAATTATTATCAACTTTATTTGTCAACCACCAAGAGACAATGCCCATTCATCTCATGTGACATGCTTGATATTCATTGTACAATTGCTGTCCATTATTTGTGTTTTTGCTTGCAGGGATATTGAATACAATTCAATCAAACCAAATGCCTTGTGTAAGCATACATTGTATTTCACTGTAGAACAAGGAATGCTTGCATGCATTTTACTTTCAAAAACTCCACAAGAGGAAAGATTCACAAAATTACAGCAGACACAAAAGTTCTTGTCCACACTGTATGCATTGAATGTCAGTGGCAATTTGCGGAAAGTTCATGCAGTAAAAATATGTTTTACGGCAATCATTCTCAAGACTTCAAAAATTTTTGCCTGGCACAGTGTGTTCATCAAAGCAACTCACAGAACCAATGCAATTCAGATCAACCAGCATAAATTAGATTATGTATACTTTAGCAGTGTACAATGTACAGTATTCTATGTATTCAGATTACAAATCATGATGTTGTGCAAACTAAGAGCTGCTGTCTGGGATCATTATACCAAAGTTGCTGCGGAAACCCAATTCTGAGTACACTGTATTATCATATGTATGTCACATGTTTCCATGTATGATGTTATCTCCCAGTGTGATACTGCCCCAGCCAGCAAAACAATTTTGGGCTAGTGTTCGGCAAACATCTGACAAGACATTATTTTTGGGGGGCCTCCATCATTTCTTGACATTTTAACCCATGGAGGACGGGCTGATTTTGCAATAAGTACAACAGATTACACATAATTTCCATTCTAGACACTTGCCCAAGTACTGTATACTCATTGCTCGTCACAAATGGGTTGATAGGAAAATGTTAAAATGTCTGCTGGACCAATGTTGGTCCAAAATCTTTCAGGACATTTGGTCAACATACTTGTTGTTGGTCCAATATCACAATTTCAAACATTGGGCCAACGTGCACATTGGGTGCATATTGTGCCCCCCATACAACGTTGTTATTGCTTGATGTATCATTGTTATATTTGGCACGGGTAGAGCAACTCATACTCTACATGGCCGCACAATTGAATCTTTTTCAAGGTCACCTATAGAGGGCACTATTTACCAAAATACAATGTAATTTTACAGAAATACATTATACATACACTGTAGGAAATATGCCAAAAACATGATTTTTTTTTGGTATAATCTTTTTTCAATCCCCAGTATGTGTCTTTATTAATGCTGATGTACTGTAGGCATAATTATATAAATCAATGAATTTTCATACAGTACAGTATTTGCAACAAATGATACTGTATAACAAGTCAAATCTCATTATTAGTTATGATTGAAATTTCTCATGGTCACCACATGGGGGCGCTATTCATAACAAAAAGAAATACAATGTACATTACATTGTATGAGACCTGTGATGCAATGGTTGTGTGCCCCCCCCCCCCCCCCCATATAACTTTGTTAAATTGCTTGATGTATCATTGTCATATTTGGCACAAGTTGAAGTAGAGCAACACATACTCAGTACTCTACATGGCCGCACAATTGAATTTTTTCAAGGCCACCTATAGAGGGCACTATTTACCAAAATAATTATACAGAAATACACACTGTAGTCTATACACTGTAGGAAATGTGCCAAAATCATGATTTTTTTTCCAATTTAATTTTTTTGTTATCCCCAGTATGTGTCGTTATACATGTAATGTTATATAGGCCTACAGTATAAATCAATGAATTTTCATATTTGCAACGAATGATTTGTGTACATTTTAGGAAAAGTCACCAAATTTGGGTGAAATTGGATGTTAAGAATTAGAATAGCCAACGTACGTCCAACATTTGTCTTGTCCTGGTTCGGGCACTGTTCAATCGTAATTTCACCAGCTATAGTCATCTTAGTAGGCCTAAGAGAAATTAGGCACAGACGCGGGATCGTCGGCTTGCTGTACCGGTACGTGATGTTGTTGGGCCTGGCAACCGGTTGCGCGCTAGCGGCCAGCTGCGACCCTGCCGGCCGGAGTTCCGGGCGAAATGGTACATGAGTTACCGCCCGATTCCTCTCTGTAATAGCGGCCGCGCCGGCAGAATCCCGAGCTTGACTCTGCCTTTGACCATACCCATAGTTATTCCAGAAGAAATATTTTGGGACACCATCTGCATAGCCAGTCCTTCCAATCTGCCATTCATCGAAATGCCTCGAACACAGACGCGAACGGCAAGTCGGTTCGAAATTGTCCTTCCGTCGCAGGAGCTTCTTCCACGCCGACCGGGCAGCGGGGTCTTTCGGGAACTTGACAAAGCTGACATCAGCCATCCACGGGTATTTGTGCAGATTTTTTTTCTTTTGTGTTGCCGACCAACACATACTCGCTGCACAACAATATCCCATATTTTGATGTGGTAATCACTGGAGATGAATGGTACTTTGGAGCCGGTACTTTTGAAGTTTTGAGGAGATTTTGTAGTCGAAAAATCAACTCATTCAGCTTAGATCCCAACATGCATTGCGTGTGTCGAACCGGAAGTAATGATTCTACAAAATTATAGCACCACCTACGACAGGATACTGTCAAAATATTGCACTTATAATAAGCGCTCACCTAAAAATCGAACTGACTTCGTGGTTTTATATGGCAGTGGAGTGCCTGCCAAAGGGTTTATTCATTATCTATTTATTTTTCATGTCTTTCAGCAAGTTCACAAAGAGACTTGTGGCGGTCAAAATTTGATTATTCAGGAAAAAAATAATGACAAGATAATGATTTTCGTCATGATGATCCATACACTTCACTGGGCATGAGAAAAGAATAATGGCTTTCGCTTTCTCTGTAAGAAAATACATTGTTGTAGACATTGTTAAAGACAAAAAGAATTGGCTGTTAGATTCTCATGCTTTCAATCATTTCACTTCAAAAGAAAACACGATAGCGCTTAAAAACTACGATCTGCATTGGAGTGCGTGAATGAACAGAAACGGAGGTGGGGTGGTGTAAGATGCTCACTGTATGCATATGTCCATAGGAAAAATAATGTTATTGACGTCAAACACAAATTATTATGTCTTATGACCTATACTATAGTGCATCATCAGCAATTCATTTTTATGCACTATGTCTAACATAATGGTATAACAAATTCTGTATTTTCCGCAGTTTCTTTTTGTGCATCGTCAATTGCATTCACTATAAAAGTAACAAGCTGATAATCATAAAGGCTATTTACTGTAATATACATATAGTTCTTATCCTTGCATTGCATATTCATGGAGAAGAGCGAGAACAGGAGGAGAAGCCATGAGAAGAAGGAAACTCATTGTATATCAATCATGATATAAATTGAAACAAAATGTATTACAATAGTTACACTCCCTTGTTATATATAAGACAGCTGGGATAAGGGTCTTGGCTTGATGAAGTATAAATGAGAAGGCCTAACATTTTTTTTAACAACAATTTTATGCCCTATAAAGATGACTGGACGACGCACAGCACAGAACCGATATAATTTTCCAAGCGAGACAGTAGTAGGTATATAGCGTAAAAGTCGAGGTAGGTCTATAATACAGTAATTATTGAACCTAAAGGGCAAATCCACGCAGTCCAAATATAAGTTAGTCTGATATGAAAGAGTACCACAACGGTAAAACTTTGATAAAAATTGGGTAAAACAGAAGAAAGTTTTGGCTTATTTTTCAGGAAACAGTTCTTGAACGGTCAATATGATTTTGTTATTTGATTATGCAAAATAATGGCAAAGAGAGTATGTCATCCCCTCGCAATCAGCCATATATTTTGTAGGCCTTACATTAATTTTGAAATTTCCAGTTTTTCATTAAAATTTGATTTGATTCATTGTCTGTATCCCATTTTTTTTTTCAAATACATCAACTTTCTGCAATTTCATTAACTAAATGTAGGCCTAATGCCCTATAGGCTCAAATTCTGCGGATATCTATACCTGATCACTGTATACATGGAAGTTATTTAACCAGGAATAAAACATCATGCTTCAAACTTCAAAGACAGAATAATTGAGTTTTCATCATTTGATCTTTTCTTTTTGTACACGATCAATAGAAAATTGTGAGGTTATGACATGTTAGCTCACTCATTTGCATATTCATACCCACTGTACAAGATTTTTTTTTTTTTTTTTTTTTTTTTGCTTCAGAATGGTCTACAAGCAATGTGCAGTTTAATGTTTCTAGGTTAGCATGCCTGTACAGTGACGGGGGATTAAACTGCACATTACTTGAATATGAGACCGTTCTGAAGCAAAATGATTTTCATACAGCAATAGATATAATGTACTCTTCAATGAATCCCACAAGAATTGGAACAATTGAATGATCATCCCCCAGCATTCCCACTGATTCCCACTAATCAGTTGCTAGCCATCCCCTTTAATTCTATTTCAGTCAATTTTTTACCGTTAAACTTGTAAGATTTTACTAATTTTTGTCAGAACTTATATTTTGACTAGATATTTTCAATCATAGTTTATTTCCAATCAACGAAAATCAAAAACATAGTACAATGTATACATGTCATTAAATGATATTATATTGTTCAAACGCTTGCAAAAGATTCATGTAATATACGAGACAAATTATAGAACAACATATATGTACAATGATAAAGAGGAACACTGTACAAATACTACGTGGGCGAGCGGAAAATAAATTCGATCATGGAAAATAGTGATCCACTAAAAAGCAAAGCTTGTCGGACTTGGATCGCTAGATAAATAATGAGTGAATGATACTATTCTATAACGATATACATGTAGTTATTTTGAGATACACAGGTCGGGAAAAAAAATATTCTCTTTAATCTCTTTTGTATTTTCAAGAGCTATATACGGCACCCAGCCCGACCAACATGAAATGCCGTGAGCAGCAGCAGCAGCAGCAGCAGCAAAAAAAAAAAAAAAAAAAAAAAAGAATTATATAAACAACAAATCAACAACATAAACATCAAACGAACGAACCAAAATCCTACAGACCTGTAAGACGTTGTGTATTATACTTAACCCTATATTTAAAGCACAAGGGGGCAAATTGTGCCCCCTACCAGATTTTCATTCGTCACTCCTTCGCCCTTAATCCAATTTTAACCAAATTTGGTGACTTTCCCTAAAATCTTATTCCAAAAATTTTGTTATATAATTCAGCTATATTTGATAATGCTGGTTGCCATGGCAACCATAAACTGACAACCATGTCAGTCAGATTTTGCGTATTTTTCTGTTCCAATTCCAATTAACAATAATGTATAAAAAGGGTGTTTCTTGACTGAAATTTGCTGAAGAACCAAAATGTGAAGTAATTATGGCCCTGAAATGTTTTTCCTATTATTTCTTTTGTTTTTCTGTGACAACGGCATAAAACAATAGATATAATCATAGAGATACTTGAAAATAACAGAATTTTCCAAAGATTGATTTTGATTTTGATTCCTTCATCCAAGTTATACCTATATCATTTGTTTATCACATCATCAATCTGCAAACGTAGGCCTACCTATCCCAAACAATACATCACAGGTCTCATAATGTATTTCTTTATTTTGTTATGAATAGCGCCCCCATGTGGTGACCTTTGGAATTTTCAACCATGAACATTTTAATAATGAGCTTTGACTTGCACATTTTGTGGGAATATGAAAAATATCGGTCTATGATTAAGACTATATACTGCGGATAAAGAACTTATACAGAAAAATCCTGTTTTTAGCATATTTCCTCTGTATTTCTTTATATTGTGGCAAATCGCGCCCTCTATGGGTGACTTTGAAAAAAATTAAGTATGCGGTCACGTAGCGTATGAGTTGCTCTACCCATGTGCCAAATATCACGGTGAAACATCAAACAATAACAAAGTTATATAGGGGGGCAGACTGTGCCCCCCCCCCCCCCCACCCTTGGGCCTAAGTGTCAAAATAGCTTGAGCTTTATAGGGTTAAACTACTAGCTGATTTGATTTGAAATAGTTTCTGTATTCTTTTTTTTTTTTTCATACAAGAATATACAGGAAGCCCACCGGGCAAAGTAATTGAGTAAAATTTTAACAGTTAAATCTGAGTACAAACAAGTAATATTGACTCAAATGCACAACACTATCTTTTATAGTGTACAAAATTACTGTGCCCTATAGTGTACGAGTTGCTGTATTTTACGCATCAATGAAGTAAAAAAAGAAAAAAAGATCACCAATAAGGTACCTGCTGTCTGCACAACAATTCAGATTATTGTCAAAAGACATTTTTTTTTTCCAGAGATTTTTTTTTTCAAGCACAGCTGCTAGGCAACTCTGTTTTTTCTAAAGTCACAGTGGATTCGAAACGAATCCCACGTCATTATGAAAAAGATAGGCCTATCCTTTCGTCATTGCTGTCTCATAATGGCGGTAATATTATTATTGAAGACTTCGCAATTGGTTTTATAATGGGAAACTTGTTGAGTTGAAGACATCATCACTTTTGTCAATTGAATATCAGTGTTTACGATTGATCTGATCACCGACTGATTTTGTGGACCACCCCCCCCCCCCCCAAAAAAAAGTTTGAAATTCCATTTAGGCCTATTGATTTGGCAACAACAATTAACAACAACAACAACAAACGCTACCCACTATACACTCTGTAGGCCCTATGCTTTTTTTTTTTTGTACATGAATATTATGGAAAAGTCCATTAGACCTACATAATATGCACTCACAATACATCATCTTGCACAATTACAGGGTCATCGTTTCACACTGTGCATAATCAACTGATAATGTTAATTTGAAAATCATGGTGTGTATATCACGGACCTACAATAATGGTAATATCCTTTAGGACTACATGATATTCATGACTTAAAACACTTATTTAGAAGAGGCAGAATTAGGAATAGAAAAAATCCCCGGTAGACATTATCTATGCACTTAGGAAAAAGTAACGAATTGCTAAATGCAACATTTCACTCTTTGAAGCTTTAAACAGTTTAAGATTTTACACCAGGCCCTCAAAGATGTCGGATTTGCCATTCCATTTTAATTAAAAGAAACGAAATGATCGCATACATCCAACATTGTAAGTATGCCTAGATATATCATATAAAATGCTTGAGGGGTGACAATAAAAAACAAACAAACAAACAAACAAACAAACAAACAAACAAACAAACAAACAATGAAACAAACCGTAGAACAAATCATAACATATTTTCAGAACCTCACAGATATAATGCCCAGATGGAGTGATAACCATTATAATTTTTGATGATTAACACCGAATCATTTAGAGTCTATCACTCATTCGTCGACTCGAGGTTATTGCGAAATTAGCTCTCACGAGGTTTTAGTGTTTTCGCAACATTTACATCTATTTTCATAACTGGTACAAAGCTCCACTAAACCGTACTATATCCGGTGTGTGTATATATCCGGAACAGGGGCCGCGGAACGTTTTTCAATTGGGGGGGGGGGGGGGGTGTTATGGTCAAGTCCCCCTGAGGGAACTATTGATTTTTCGGAATGTAAGTGATACGTCTTGTGCACTCAGAATTATTCAGAATCTTAAGGGGGCGACCGTCTCCATCGGCCCCCCTTTTTTTTTGCTACGCCGGTGCTTACTCGGAAACTTTATGTAAGTGTGGAATCTTTGGAAATTCAAATTTATGAGTGTTGTGATTTTTCCTCCGATTTTTCCTTTTTTTCCCCTTTCTTTCTTTCTCTCTTTCTTCTTTTTTCTTTTCGTCAAAAGTGTGTGTGTGTGTGTGGGGGGGGGGGGGGGGGGGGGGGCTGCAGCCCCCATCAGCTCCCCCCCCCCCCCCCCGGTTCCGCGGCCCCTGCGGAAATGCTATAGCCTAATAGGATTCCTCAACCTAACACTCTGGATCCTGAATGCTGCGATGGATATCTACTTGTAAGTGACATCACCAGGCCCGTCGATATAGGATTTTATGGGAGAGTTCAGAATATGAACTGAAAGTGGACCATTTTTTGTTCAAGTTTATGTGCTACAATGGAGGCGCATCGGTTGACAGGTAAAAGAAAAGAAAAAAAAATAACGGTTTCTATCAAGGGACCGCATTTTTCTTTTTATTTCTTGTAGTTTTTATTTGTTTATGTTTTTTCTGCTGACCAACAAGGGGGGGGGGGGGTGGGTGGGGTTCTGCAACTCATTTTCTTTTTTTTTATTTCTTTGCTACTGTCAAAGGGGGGGGGGGGGGGTGGTCCCGTGCGGAATCCTATGAACACCCCCTCCCCCCCCCCTCCATTACTGGCCTATTATCACATACCCTCTGATACAATACATATGCCCATTATACATGACACGCCATTTGCAGGTTTGTTTTGTTTTGTTTTGTTTCCCAAGGAGTAGTTCACATATCTTGATAATTTAGGCCACTTACCGCATTGATATTCCTTGAATATTCTTTTAAAACAACATCCACCACCACCACCTGGGATAGTGATGGATACTAGTAATAAAACCAAACCAACAACAACAGTCAACACGTGGTGGTGTTGGGGGATATAGAATGGGGGGGGGGGGGGGGTAAGGTTTGGGCGGTTGACTCGGAGGATGGGTATGGTTGGAAGGTATGAACGAGGATCTTTTTTTGTTGTTCATTCATTCATTCATTCATTCATTCATTCATTCATTTATTTTTCATTTCCAACATAAACATATAAATAGGCCTACATTACAGAAATTGAATACAAGCACAGCATAGAATTTTCATCATAATACAAAATAAAGGATAAGTTTACAGGAAAATTGTTAGTTTATTAAAATGTTATTGCTGTTGTTCTATTAATAAATTATAATAGAAATTCCATTTTCTGTTCTTCTTAGTAGTACTTGGCTAAATTGCCTACAATTGCAGATGTATCTTTTTATTTAGTTAAAAAGAAATTGACCGGATAATTCATCCTATTTTCTTTCTCCTGCATAATATTTCTGCCTCAGTTAAAGCCCAAACAAAGTTCTGGTACGCCTGCAAAAGTTGTCAAATTTCGGTCCCAAATGTGAACGTATGCTTAGGAAATGTGCAGGATAACGATGTTATTACAAGATATTCGATGGGTAACGACGAAAATACGAAATATTAACCAAAAAGGTTCAGTCTCAGAACTTACCCGAACGGGGTCAGACTAAACTCGGACTCGGGGATAACTCGGCTTCGCTTTGACGGCGGGGGATGAGTTGTAATGGTTGTCCCTCTGATTGTACAGTGTTGTATGTGGATGTGTTGTACTGGAGGACGGACGTGCCGGAGCGGAGCTCCATCTTATGCTCTGATTTCAGCGCCTTTTCGCCTCACCAGAGAAACTTTTTCATATGCCTGGATTGCACTCATCACGCTGATTCCGCGGATGTCTGGTATGTGTTGCGTAACTTGAGTGTTTGCGAGTTTTTCCGGGTTTTCTCTTCGTTTCTGGTCGTTTTTGTCGAAGAAGTATAATAAACTTAGCGTCCAACAATAACAAATATAAACAAAAATACGCTAAGTAGACGCGCAAATAGTCCTACGCAAGGATTTCAGCCTACTATGACGTCACCATAGATATCAACATTAGTATTAGTATCGCGTACCAGTCAACAATCCTCAGTGTGACGTCCCATTTACAGTGCAGTCAACGCAGCTTTACTAAGAAACAAGGCGTATTATACGCTAGAAACATGCAACAAGTGCGCATCAGCAGCCAACAAACCTCGTTGTGACGTCATCCCCTTCAGTCATCGCAGCTAACTTTCAGCAACGCACACAAAGCACCCGTAAGCAGCCAGATTTGACGCAATTCATTATTGTGACGTCACAAGAGCTAAAGGACACGTCCAATTTTTTTCTCCTTTAGAACTTTCAGCTATAAATAGCCTTCGAGGCGATACACACGAATATCGAGTAGCACTGAATAGTGTTTGTGGGTCCGTGTTGTCAACCTCCTTGTGGTGGGCCCGGGGCAACTGATCGATCAGGTGACTGATTCATCAGGCGAATGACAACAATCTGAGACAGCAGCAGCAACAGTAAAGCTCCAAATAAGATGAATCCTTCATGTCCACATCCTGAAGCTGACACAAAGTTATCAGGGCAAGCATCTTTTGATGTCATACAGGAAGGCGTCTCCGTGCTGCAATTAAACGTAGAAGGCCTAACCAAAGCCAAGATCAATGTTATTGAACAGTTACTTCAGACACATAAAGCAACAGTAGTTCTTCTACAGGAAACTCATGCTAAGGACAGCTCTTATCTCAATATCCCTGGTTTCACTCTGGCCGCACATACAGTAAGCGAAATTCATGGGATTGCAACTTTTGTCAAGAGTACTCACAGTTGGAAAGCATTGGATTCATGTCCATCAGACTCACCAGTGGAGTGGACGGCAACGTTAGTTGAAGAGGTTACCATTATAAATATCTACAAGCCACCCTCATTTCGACTCCAGCCAAATACCCTTCCTATCTTCAGTGCTCCTTGCATCTATGCTGGAGATTTCAACAGTCACAGTACTTCATGGGGCTACTCATCCACTAATCCAGATGGTTTTGCACTAGAAGATTGGTCCTCAACAGCTGGTGTCCAATTACTGTTTGACCCAAAACAGCCAGACAGCTTCCACTCTTGCAGATGGAATACAACGTCAAATCCTGACTTAGCCTTTGTCAACTTCCAAGGCCCATCACCTCACCGGATTATCTTAGACCCCTTTCCCAAGTCACAACACAGGCCATCACTGCTCATACCAGTAAACCCAGTCCGACCAGTCACAACGAAGCCTGTTAAGCGTTGGAATTTCCGCAAGGCTGACTGGAAAAAATTCTCGAACTTGGTAGATGAAGCCGTATGCAACCTCCCTCCACCAACTCCCCGTGGCACCGACCAAGCCTACTCAGACTTCTGCAATATACTTATCAAGGCAGCAACGAATTCCATCCCGCGCGGTTTTCGCCGACACTACATCCCCACCTGGGACGAAGAATGTGATGCTATCTACAACCAGTTCTTGCGATCTGAACCTGGAGACTTGGCTTCCACCAAAGCCTCAGAACTGACTGATTGTCTAGACAGGAAGCGTCGTAAACGTTGGGAAGAAACCGTGCAAGGGATAGACTTCACTCACTCTAGCAGAGTTGCTTGGAAGACTCTCAAACGCCTCACTGGAAACAGTACCAAACCTAGAACATGTCCTGTGTCAGCCAACTCCATCGCGGAACAACTTGTTAGCAATGGGCGATTCAAGGACTGTGACAAGGCCCACACTCGATCTGTGAAACAGGAGACTACCAACCTATGGCAGGCCCCGGGAGTGGATGGATGGTTGTCGGCCCCCTTCTCTCAGGAGGAGTTAGCTAATGCTTTAGCCCTACTTAGGAGTGGAAAGGCCCAAGGTCCGGACAACATCCCACCGGAATTCCTTATTCATTGCGGGGTCAAATGTCAGAAGTGGTTAACAGATTTCTATTCTTGCTGTTTCACCAACCAAGTCATCCCTAAGATATGGAGAAAAGCCACTGTAATTGCTCTCCCAAAACCAAACAAACCAGTTGATGACCCCAAGAGCTACAGACCAATCTCCCTTCTCTGTGTCCCTTACAAGCTTCTGGAACGTCTCCTTCTGGCGAGGATAGAACCTGTGATTGACCCACAATTACCAGATGAACAAGCGGGCTTCCGCCATGGTCGGAGTACAGTCCACCAAATTGTCAAGCTGACCAATGACATCGAAGACAGCTTTGAGAAGAATCACAAAGCTGGCGCCATCTTTGTCGACCTCACTGCAGCCTACGACACTGTGTGGCACCAGGGTCTGACTCTGAAATTATTAAAGACAATCCCTGATCGCCACATGGTGAGGTTCCTCTGCAACATTCTAGCCAACAGGAGGTTCGTTCTGAAGACTAGTGATGGACAGTCCAGCAGACCACGCCAACTGCGGAATGGAGTTCCTCAAGGCTCTGTACTATCCCCCTTGCTCTTCAACATATACATCAGTGACATCCCCTTCACAACCTCACGACAGTATGGCTATGCAGATGACCTTGCCCTTCTTCACTCTGACAGAGCCTGGTCAAATGTAGAGAATACCCTCACTACAGATATGTCGCAAATCGCGAAGTACTTCAGGATCTGGAGACTCAAGATTAGCATGTCCAAGACAACGGTAACAGCCTTCCACCTGAACACCAAGGAGGCTAATCGGCAACTCAGTGTCATTCTTGATGGAACACCTCTTCCATACAATGCTACACCAACCTACCTTGGAGTGAAGTTGGATAGGCAGCTGACCTACAAGGAACAACTCAAGGCCATAAGTGCAAAAGTGTCTTCAAGGAACAACCTCCTTCACCGACTTGCAGGCTCAAAATGGGGTGCCAGTGCAACCACTCTCCGCACTAGTGCGCTAGCACTGGTATACAGTGCCGCGGAATACGCCTCCCCTGCGTGGTGTAGGAGCTCTCACACCAAGAAACTTTCAGACTCAGTTCTGAATGACACCATGAGATTAATAACAGGATGTCTCCGGCCTACACCAACAGAATTCCTACCTGTTCTCTCAGGCATCGCTCCTGCCCCCATGCGCCGAGAACATCACACACATAGGCTGGTAACCAAGGCCTCCAGCAACCCGGACGACCTCCTCCACGACGTAGTTGAGGGCTCTGTAACTCTGGGTCAGCGGCATCAGCGACTGAAGTCTCGCCGCCCTTTCTCCCGCCATGCAGCAACGCTGAGAGGATCAGACTTCAACATCTGTCAGACATGGAGAACAAGCTGGGAAGACACCCAACGACCTGCCCAACTCGTTGTCACGCCCGATACATCTGTCCCCCCAGGAGCAAACCTCCCAAGGAGTGAGTGGCTTTTGGGCGTTTCAATGCAGCCATGCATCGTTGGGGGCTACGCCCGTCAGCAGCTTGCCAGTGTGGTGCACCAGAACAGACTGCTCAACACATCTTGAGTGAGTGCCCTGATCTCCGACCTCCTGACAACATGGACCTGACACACCCTACTCCACAGACTGTAATTTGGCTACAACAACTGAAGGACATTACTTAGATGCTGCTGCCTCATAAGCAAGAAGAAGTGTTGTCCAATGGGAGCAGCCTGTATTTAAACTAGCGCTTCGTGTTCTGGCTACTCGCAGTAATGGTCCGAGTTGTTACAACACGCGCATCAAAAACCTCTTTTGCGCGCATGCAAAATTAGTGTGCGCCTATCAAGCACCTCTAAAACAATCAAAGGCGCTTGATAAACAACAACAAAAACTCCAAAGACCGCGCGTCTCAGCAACTGAGGACCGCGCGCTGTCATTTTTGTTTTGTTTTGTACAGGATTACGTTAGCACGCACTTTCCTGTCCATTCAGTTAGGCCTCATTTGGTATTATGCAGTGGCCAGTAGAATGTGGCGATCACTTACTGCGTGTGAATTGTCTGAAGTAGGGTCGAATTTTTCCCGATCGAGACCGAGTTAGTCTGGAGCCTTCTGGAATAAAAGTCGGTTTTCCTACTATATTATTTTTCTCAAAATACTCTAAACCGACTCATCATTCCGGCAAACCGCGTCAGCCAGGTAAGTTTCTTAGTGGACTCTTTCGATATATTGCAAGCAAAAATGAAATGGTGCTAGACGGGTTCTCAAGCACTTACCGAAACTTAGTTTTCACTTTAATGTTGTTGTTGTTGTTGTTGTTTTGTGTTAATATGAATTGAATGATTATTCTTGTTTTCATGGAACATGTTTCATACATGCATGGACATTAACGACAAACATGTCATGTATAAGATACACTTGTACATGTATGTATTTTTTTGAAACTGTTATATTTTCAAAGGAAATGGATTTAATAAAAAGATCACGGAAAACAAAAATAGAATGGGCCCAATCATCCGCGAAATCACTGTGTACAACAGGGGCCCCGTCTTATAAAGCCTTCAAATCAATCACAAGTCCGCAAATCAATCGCAACTTGCATTGAAGCTCACATGAAACTTGTGATTGATTTCTATCACAAGTCTTTAAGACAGCCCCCCCCCCCCCCCCCCCCCCCAGGGTCAGGAAACTGATTGTATCAAAATTGCACATGTATTGTACGCATCTCCCGCGCCTTGCAACCTGTATCATCATACTTCACATGTCATCGGCATCGCGTTCGCCTTTGCCTTAGCTTACGTGGTATTTCTGTGGTTTTGTTCGCCGTCTGCTGACACTTTTCCTGTATCTCGCAAGACTTGCGTTTCTAGGATGCATGCAAACTCGACGTTGTCATCAATATCTTGCAAAAAGTAAATTTGAAATCTAATTGAAGCTTGGAATAGATTAAAATCAATATCTTGCAAAAAGTAAATTGGAAATCTAATTGAAGCTTGGACTAAATTAAAATCAATATCTTGCAAAAAGTAAATTGGAAATCGTATTGAAGCTTGGAATAAATTATAATCAGAGTATCATATTTAGGCCAACAGCTGCAGCATTGCTATTGTTATCAACATTGATCATGTTTATTAAGCCCCACAAAATCAGATTCAAAGTGGGCATTGGGTCTTGGGTAGATGAACTACTGGGTTAATTTGGGTTTATCCTCCGACTTCACGATGATTCAGAAAGCCGTAGTATAGGCTCCTTTTTAGTTCAGGTTCATGTATATCAAGATATATGATTACATTCTCAATAATATAACATCCAAGATGAAGATGGGGGAGGGAAGAGAAACTGTGGGGGGGGGGGGGGGGGAGCTATAGTAATCATCGATTTTGATCGATAATCTCTCTATAAATAGTTTAATTTAATCAGCTTTAAAAGGGCATTTTGGATCGGCCAAAAATCAAAAGATGTGCTATTTCCAACAAATTCTATTCATTTTCCCAGTCCATACATGTACAAAATTGTTCTAGTATCACGGTTTGAATTGCTCTATCAATATTTTTTTTTTGATTTTCACTTTATCATTGCCAACCCTATAGTCCTTCTCATCACGTACCATCGTCACCTCTACCACCATTGAAGGAAACCAAAACCCAAAAAGAAATGTGGATTGAGTGAAAGCAGCAACATTAGTAGAACACATCACTGAAAGTTTAAGGAAAAGCGGGCAATCAATGCAAAAGTTATAAATTTTTAACGTTTTGATGTTGGAACCACTGGCTGCATGACATCAGGGGTGGGCAACAACATAAAGAAAATATAAAGAAAACAAACATGTTTTCACTTTTCTTGAGTAATGGAAGAGCATTTGATTAACCACTTTCAGAAAGTAGGGGGAATGATTACTACCCTCAACATAAATTATGTCAGTATCAATTAAGTGAGGGAATGTGTAATTTTATTGATTTTTTTTTTTTTTGGTGTGGAATTCTCTTCATATTTTCTTTACATTGTTGTCCACTAAAGACGTCATGGTCTCTAGTAGTCTCTTTATTAAGTGATTACAACACCAAAATATAAAAACGAATAACTTTTGATTGTCCGATTTTTCCTCAAACTTTCACTGATGTGTACTGCTAATGTTGCTGCGTTCACTCAATCCATATTGTTCTTTGGGTTTGGTTTCCTTTCCAAGGTCAAAAAACCAGTAGAAACCAGTAGAAACTAGTCAGCATTTTTAACTGGTCGTTACTGGTTTTAACTGGTCTTAACTGGTTTCAACTGGTTCCAGTTGAAACCAGCAAGGTAACTCTAACTTTCCAGTAACAAAATGAGCAATTCTAATTGAAACCAGTTGAAGACGTACTGGTACCAGTTGATACCAGTTTAAACATACTGGTACGAGTTTATACCAGTTGAAACCAGTAAAAGTCTACTGATGGCCAGTTGTAATACCAGTTCAAGCCTCACTGTACCAGTTGGTAACAGTTTCTGTCGGTTAAAGTTTTACTGCATGGTATACTAGTTGATACCAGGGGGGGGGGGGGGCGTTTCATCAACGAGTTCGTCGGAGGTTTTCACCGACAAATTTGCTATCAGCCAATCAGACGCAAGGATTTCAGTAGCTTTTAACAGTTGTCGGAAAAACGTTTCATGAAACACCCCCCAGTTCAAGTGTCATTTTGTACCAGTTGATACCAAATGAAGGCTACTGGTCTATTATAAGTTAATACGAGTTGAAGTTCCCAGTTGATACCAGTTCAAGTCTTAATGTGTACAACGGTACCACTTGATATATTAACCAATCATCACTATACCATCATTGCTTTTATCGGATTACCATGCACGACCATAAACATCATTACTATCATTTCATCTTATCATCATCACCACGATTATCACTCGTATTACCATCGTATACATATCACCACAAGCAATGAATCTTCCACCACTATCAATATTTTTTTTCATGTCATCAATCCATCAACAACAACTTCACGAAATCTCTTTCAAAGTTTTCAGCATCTTCATCATTATCCTCAGTCTAAATAAGCATTGCGACTGGCAATACATTCCTATACTCGATCCCTCCCTCCAATGCCCACAGTATATGGCCTAGCACCCTTTATTGAATTGATGAAGAGAAACGATTGAATATCAAAACACTGATTTTTTGTTTGTTTGTTTGTTTGTTTTTGTATGAGTACTAGCTGATTTATTCAAAAGTCTTAAATGGATGACACGACGTTTTGAGTTCAGTCGCCAGTGCGTCCATAACTTAGCACCTTCGTACCTTCAGGTGCACTTAGTTAAGCCTAGTGATGTACATGAACATCATATACAAGGCTAATAGACAGTGGAAATCTACATGTGCCAAGATTTCGCTCTGATTGTCACAAGTGCAGCCCAATCGTATCCTCCTTGAATGGAACAGGCTAGATCATTCAATTAGATCGGCTTCTTCCATATATTCATTTAAGAGATTGTTTAAGCAAAGTTGTT
This sequence comes from Diadema antillarum, assembly GCF_040938485.1. Lineage (NCBI taxonomy): Eukaryota > Metazoa > Echinodermata > Echinoidea > Diadematoida > Diadematidae > Diadema > Diadema antillarum. The sequence goes on along the minus strand of NW_027270890.1, from coordinate 6,514,812 downwards.
ATTTGTAAGTAACACACGAAATTTATTCTGGGCTAGCTTAACATTCCTGTATAATAGCGTTTTAATTGTTATTTCGGCATTCTGGTGAACTCTTGCTGTGGCATGTACTTTTTTATGTTACTTTGCAATGTACAATATGCTGGTATGTATCTACACTGTATAATTATGTCATCTTCTGTATATACCTTTTGCTATTTAATGTACATATGTTCATCATTCAGGGCTCCATGGAAGACCAATATTTATTGGTGAATGGGCTACCCTGACAAAAGATTAGAAATAAATAAATAAGTAGATAAATAGATAGATAAAATAAATAAATAAACTAGCCGCATTCACACGTACAAAATAGCTGGTTACCGAGCGCGCTTCAAAACTCGAGTTCTTGTTATACTCGCAACTTTTTATGAACTTCATGATGATCGATATATTATAGAAACAAACACCTGGCTTTAACTGGTATCAGATTCCCAGGTGGGTTCATGACTTTAAATGTGTATAAACCATTTGTTGTCGACCGACACCCGAAAAAGGAAGCCATGAGTGATTTGTCGTCTCGAAGTCGTGCAGTATCGTACACATAAAAAGTGATGAGATATTAGAGCTGTGAAAGAAGTTTACCAGTATGAAGTTTATCAATATCAGCATAACCATTATGTCTACTATGTGAGAGAGAGAAAAAAAAAATCCAACCCACCAGCTCCGATTCTCAATTAAACACATTTGTAGAAGAGATTTGAAACGATCGTTTTGTAATGTGTTATGTGGCACAAAATAATTGCACTTATTTTTAATAATGGTAATCGATAACCAAATGAAAATCAATTTGCCAGATATTAGCCAATATAAGATCTTTTCATTTAGTTGGAGTAACGAGCATCAGTTCAGAGTCACAGAGGCTACTTACGAGCTTTTATAAAATGCATTCATAGGAAACTGATAACTACAAGTTTGAACGATGATATCACCCATTATGATGGTTACAGTTCGTTATTGAGGTGAGTATTCCGAAGGTTCGTTATTCCGAAGATTCGTTATTCCAAAGGTTCTTTATTCCGAAGGTTCGTTATTCCGAAGGTTCGTTATTACGAAGATTCGTTATTCCGAAGGTTCGTTAATCCGAAAATAAAACAAAGCTCGTTATTCCGAAGGTTCGTTACGGACCCTATTTCATTGTCGGATCAACGAACCTTCGGAATAACGAACCCTATATTTTATTTCCGGATTAGCGAACCTTCAGAATAACGAACCCTATTTCAGTTTCGAAAAAACAAGCCTTCGGAAAGCGAACCCTATATTTTTTTTTTTTCGGATGAACGAACCTTCAGAATAACGAACCTGCGGAATAGCGCCAAATATGTTCGGATTAACATAGGCCTACCGTTTTTTTATGTTAGGAATAACGAATATCCGAAACACACAAATCCCCTATACCTAGAGGTTTGTTAACCCGAAAATCAAGAAAGGTTCGTTAATCCGGACATTTGTGACGTTATTCCGAAGGTTGGTTAGTCCGAAAATAAAATAGGGTTTGCTATTCCAAAGGCTCGTTTATTCGAAAATGAAATAGGGTTCGTTATTCCGAAGGTTCGTTAGCCAAAAATCAAACAAGGTTCTGGAACGGGTCACAAGACTTTTTGAACGTTCTTAAAACGTTTTTAAACGATCTAGAGGGCTTTCAAAAGTTATCTGAATGTCTATAACGTCCAAACGTTTTTCTGTCGTCCTTAAAAATCATGTATAGTAAGGTTTTTAATTGTTATTTTTTACGTTTATGAAACGTTTTTATAACGTCCAATTGAAACGTTATAAATACGTCGAAAAACCTTCCAGAAAAATGACGTTCTGACAACGTTTTGACAAAACGTCCAAATAACGAACTTGGAACGTTTCAAGAACGTTTAGAAAACGTCCAAATGTTAGCTAGGAACCAGATTTGTATCATGGTTGTCTTAAGGTGCTCACATGCACTTTATTAGACCTTAACCGGCCACGATCTAAAAATGACATCAAAATCACGTCCATTTTCCTTGTTTATTTTTCCTGAAAAAGGCGTCTTTCAGACATCTTTCTTGTTTTCTTTACCAATATACATCAAAAAGGCATGAATTGACGTGAGATGACGTGCTCATGACATTATTCTGAAGTACATCTTGTCTTTAGAATTGTGTTTTACACATCATTAAGACGACTCTAATGACCACCAATGACATCTTTGGGACAACTTCCATTTGAGCAAAAATACGACATATTCACGTCAGTTTGAAATGTTTATATGATGCAATTGTATCTGCCTGTTATTTTCGTTTATGAGACATTCAATTAGTAATTTACACGTCTTTACGATATCTTTGTATAACCAACCAGGCGTCAGAAAGACGTCACAAATATAACGTCTTTTAGATGTCTTCAAACAATAATACGACTTTTTGGCCTTAGGTTGAGACGTCTAAGTAGCGTCTGTTTTCTTTGCTTATTTAGTAATACGTCAAACAAACGACAATTATTACGCCTTTCTGAAGTCTAGATAATGAATTCTCTCGATGTCTTCCATTTGAGCAAAAAAAAAATCTTATTTTTGACAGTTGACTGACGTGAAATTGTCGTCGTTGTGACGACAGTATAATATAATACTGATAAAACTCTGTAAAACTATAATTCGTAAGCCTTAATTATATGAAGTCACAAAGACATCGCAAAACTGACGTAAATTTAACGCCACGTCATTAATATGACGTGGTAAATAGGTTGCAAGGCAGCGTAAATTTTATTTCACTAATACGTCGTAAATATAAAGTGGATAATACGTCACAAAACTGACTTGAAATTTACGTCTTTACCCAGCTAACAAAAAGACGTTTTCTAAACGTTCTTGAAACATTCCAAGTTCGTTATTTGGACGTTTTGTCAAAACTCTTTTAGAACGTCTTCCTTCGGAAGGTTTTTATTTAAAACGTTTCAATTGGACGCTATGAACACTTCTTTTAAACATTAAAATAACACTAAAAAAACCTTTCTAAATTTTTAGGACCGACAGAAAAACGTTTGGACGTTATAGACATCCAGATAACTTTTGAAAACCCTCTACAACGTTTAAAAAAGTTTTAACAACGTTCAAAAAGTCTCATGACCCGTTCCAGAACCCTGTTTGATTTTCGGATTAACGAACCTTCGGAATAACGAACCCTATTTCTTTTTTGAATAAACGAGCCTTCGGAGTAGCGAACCCTATTTTATTTTCGGACTAACGAACCTCCAGAATAACGTCACAAAATGTCCGGATTAACGAACCTTTCTTGATTTTCGGGTTAACAAATCTCTAGGTATAGGGGATTTGTGTGTTTCGGATATTCGTTATTCCAAAGGTTCGTTAATCCGAAAATCAAAAAGGGTATGTTAATCCGAATATTTGTGACGTTGTTCCGCAGGTTAGTTTTTCCGAAGGTTCGTTTATCCGAAAAAAAAAAAAAACTAGGGTTCGCTTTCCGAAGGCTCGTTCATTCGAAAATAAAATACGGTTCGTTATTCCGAAGGTTCGCTAATCCGAAAATAAAACAGGGTTCGTTATTCCGAAGGTTTGTTGATCCGACAATGAAATAGGGTCCGTAACGAACCTTCGGAATAACGAGCTTTGTTTCATTTTGTACTCTCTTTGCAACTTGTTCTGTGTTTGTTATTTGTTGTATATCATTGCATATGTTTGCATTTTCGCCGTGTGTTTGTATACTTTGTTATTCTATGTGAAACACGGCCTTGCTGAAAAACAAAAAATAAACTCAACTCAACTCAACTCATTTTCGGATTAACGAACCTTTGACAAACGAAACTTCGGAATAGCGAACCTTCGGAATAAAGAACCTTCTGAATAACGAATCTTATGAATAACGAACCTTCGGAAAAAAAGAATCTTCTGAATAACGAACCTTGTAGATAACGAACTGTAACCATAATAATGGGTGCTATCATATGCATTGTTCAAACTTGTAGTTATCAGTTTCCTATGAATGTATTTCATAAAAACTCGAAAGTAGCCCCTGTGACTCTGAACTGATGCTCGTTGCGCCAACTTAATGAAAAGATCTTAAATTTGGCTAATATCTGGCAAAGTGATTTTCATTTGGTTATCGATTACCATTTTTGAAAATAAGGGAAATTATTTTGTGCCAAATAACACATTGTAAAACGATCGTTTCAAATCTCGTCTACAAATGTGTTTTACTTGAGAATCGGAGCTGGTGGGTTGGATTTTTTTTTTCTCTCTCTCTCACATAATATGGTTATGCTGATATTGATAAACTTCATACTGGTAAACTTCTATCACAGCTCTAATATCTCATCACTCTTTATGTGTACGATACTGCACGACTTTGAGACAACAAATCACGCATGGCTTCCCTTTTTGGGTGTCGGTCGACAACAAATGGTTTATACACATTTTTAAAGTCATGAACCCACCTGGGAATCTGATACCAGTTAAAGCCAGGTGTTTGTTTCTATGATATATCGATCATGAATTTTATAAAAAGTTGCGAGTATAACAAGAACTCGGGTTTTGGAGCGCGCTCGGTAACCAGCTATTGTGTACGTGTGAATGCGGCTAGTGTTCTTACAAACAAACAAGCAAACACACAAACAAACAAAAATCAGTGTTTTAATATTCAATCGTTTCTCTTCATCAATTCAATTAAGGGTGCTAGGCCATGTGGGCATTGGAGGAAGGGATCGAGTAGGAATATATTGCCAGTCGCAATGCTTATTTAGACTGAGGATAATGGTGATGATGCAGAAAACTCTGAAAGAGATTTCGTGAAGTTGTTGTTGATGGATTGATGACATGAAAAAAAAGTATTGATAGTGGTGGAAGATATATTGCTTGTGGTGATATGTATACGATGGTAATACGAGTGATAATCGTGGTGATGATGATAAGATGATATCCAGTTGTGAAATGATAGAAATGATGTTTATGGTCGTGCATGGTAATCTAATAAAAGCAATTATGGTATAAGTGATGAGTGCAGTTGTTAAGAAACCAAAACCCCAAGAACAATATGGATTGAGTGAACGCAACAATATTAGCGTTACACATCAGTGAAAGTTTGAGGAAAAATCGGACAATCGATGCAAGTTATTCGTTTTTATATTTTTGGTATTGTAATCACTGAAAAAAGAGATTACTATAGAGACCGTGACGTCTTTAGTGGACAACAATGTAAAGGAAATATAAAGAGAATTCCACACACAAAAAAAATCAATAAAATTACACATTCCCTCAACTTCGTCGGCGACCATCCGAACCGTCGTATCTGTCAGCGGTGTGCGAGAACACGTTTTCGAGAAAAACGCGTTTGAAGTTTGGGGGTCCTTTGAAGTCTAGTGCAAAGAAATTTCTTGCTTTTATTCCCGATCTTTTTATATGAAAAGAAAGGCAAATTCCAGACGATTCGTATAATATATGTATTTAAAATCATGTATGAATAAAACTAATGCTACGTTCACAAAAAGAAAGGCCTCCGCACAGGAAGAGTCGAAAAACAGGTATACGACGGTTCGGAGATCGCACTCTCAGTACGCGCGGTCATCCGAACTGACGTATCGGGGTGATACGTCAGTTTGCTGAACGCGCGTACCGAAAGTGCGATCTCCGAACTGACGTATCCTATTCTTATAACACGCGCGTCTATGCGATATGCATGATTACTTGGTATTTATCGGTAAAACGAGTGATTTCGTGCATATTTTTGTGTGAATGCAACTATTTTGTGTCATAATTTCATAAGATGTAGTACAAATACGTCCAAGGTCTAGTTTTGGCATGCATGATGAAACACTGGTAGGGGGGTGGGGGGAGGTTCCTCTGCAGATTTTTTGTTTGTTTGTTTTGTTTGTTTTTGTTTTTTTTTACATGAATTACGCTTCAGGCATCAGACCAGAGTTCCTTTGATGTAAAAAAACAAACAAACAAACAGACAGACAAACAAGCAATCAATCAAAAAACCCACTCCATGTTAAGGACACATTATCTTTGATCAGTTTGTATCTAATTTGTATCACGCAAAAAGTGGTTATACATGTACATGTACATGTATTGTTAAAGAGGTGGGGCCTATGAAATTATTGCTTTTTCATTGCAGCCTGCCTCTTCTTTTTCCTCTCATTTCCCTCTCATTTCATATTCTCATTGCTCTTCTCCACCTCTTCTCTTTCCCTTGCAAAGTTTTAACCCTCTCTCCCACTCTCCAATACTGTAAACAAAAACCAAAATCACAAATCCAAGCCTTGCTATTCTTTGTGATAATTCATGCCGCAATCATGACTGTAATGACCTATAACTTTCATTCTTTCAAAGCTGCCATGATGAATACTGTACATTTTAACCCATGAATAAAGATTTTCTTTTACAGCTCACGTGCATGGCAGACATAGTTCATGATCATTCAGTTAGGTAAAACTCAATTATCAGCTTGCTCATTAGAAATAACAAGCAAAAAAATTTACTTAGCCACACGTCTGTCTCACATTATTGTTTTTTATACATGTATATAAACGTTCAGGACTCTGAAACAGATGCAAATTAATTTTCTATGCAGAAACATCCACACACACAAACATGGATTGTACTTGTTCACACAAATAATAAAAGGTGTATTGTCCTACAGACCCCTACAGACTTAAATGATATTAGTACTATGAATATCATTTAACTTCCAATTATATGTGCTGACATTTTAGTGTGCATAATATTATGATTTCCTCACGATATGAGATCACAGTACATAGAAGAGAAAAACAAAACAAAACAAAGAAAGTGAGTCTTGAGACAAGGCTGCATTAAAATGCAGCAATATTAATTTCAAAATCAATCCATATCTCACATCCAAAAAGAAAAGAAAATGAATAAACGTGTCCTTTATACAATGGTAAAATTTCATTAAAAATTTTTGAATTTACAGAATGATCAAGATGTCTGTGGTAAAATAAATATTAATTTAAATTCATTGATAATGAACATGGCCTTTAATACAATGGTTACATTTCCTTGAACATTTTTAAATGCACAAATCAAAATGTCTTTGGTTAAATAGATATTGATCTAAATTAATTGTTAAACCGATTTTAACATGAGAAAATTGTACACAATACAGTTTATATTGAAAAACATTCTCAAACATTCATCAGATGGAAATGGCTTAAAGCAGAAGGCCAACTTGCTCCTAATATTAGTGAATCTCTAATAACTCAGGTCTTACGGCTAAAAAAAAAGAAGTATGATTTGAGTTGTTATTATGTGCATGTTTGTGATTGTACTTTCATTTCGATATAACAGTAATATCTACGCAATGGTCCTACAGAAATCAAATCACATTTGGAAGGAGGAATAAAGCTGTTACATGTACATTTTTCACATGAAAAAATATGACAATTATTGTTAAAGAAATATCAAAGCTTATTATGATATCATAGAATATTTAATAGCTATAGATAAAGACAAATCATAACATGGCGAATTGTGGTGGGGAGATAGTGCGGAGTGATAAATTATCAAAAATTTGAATACATAGACTAAATTGCTTTTGCATGCACAAACAACTGTAGGCACCATAGGCAAGCAATAATTAGTGAGAAGTTGGTCAGAGCTGACATTTTGCTGGGATGGATCTGATGGTGCTTCATTGTTCAATTCTGGTACAAAGTGTGTATTGGTATCTCTTGAATGTGGTCCATGTTCCTGGTGATGCCAACTGGAAATGAAGAAAACAAAAAAGAAAACAAGATACACATGGTGCATAAATATTACATTTGTTTTATCATATTTATTAGAAGACTGAATTTATCATTTCTTTGAAAGGACAAGATGTCATCCAGCTTACAACTCATGGTGGATCCATGCGTGGACATATGGGGTGTAAGATGCCCTTATTGTTTTTGTTTTTTTTAACAAAAAATCAACAGAAAAAACTGGGGGACGTGCGTGTGGTCCCCCCTCCCACACACACACACACTTTACAGAATTCCTGGACCCACCACTGACAACTGCCAAAAAAAAAAAAAAAAAAAATTAGTACATATTAGCCAGGATGCTACATTCTATGCTTGTGTATAGCTGATATCATCCTTTTTATTTGTCATTATATGACAGCAATAGCATCATTTATTGCGGATTACTAATGGTTATTCCAACAAGATTGAGTCAGCAATATCTTGTTGGGTTTCCCAATTAGATTAAGTGCTTTACAAACACTCACCAGTGAGAAGTTGGTCAGAGATGACATTCTGCGGGATGGATCTGACGGTGCTTCATTGTTCAATACTAGCATCGGTATCTCTTGAATGCAGTCCATGTCCTTGGTGATGCCAACTGGAAATGAAGAAACAAAAAGAAAAACAAATACACATGGTGCACAAACATTTCATTTGTTTCCATCATATTTATTGAAAGATTGACTTTACAATTTCTTTTACTAAGATTAACCTTTTCATAGCACAATTTTCAGGTAGCCCTTTGTAAATGTCCACAAACAAGAGTTTTTTTTTTTGCCCATCAGCAGAGATCGGACAGATTGGTGATCTGCATCAATGCAAAAGCAGTCAAACGGAACATGCATCCTCATTTGAAAATTGCTCAATGATTATCACTCTGCTTGGAAGGTCCAGGTACAATTGGCAGACAAGCTACATTCTCCAGTTGTGTGTTAGCCATTTGCTACAATATGACAAGAAGGATAACATGTCATCCAGATTGCAACCAGTGGTTGATTCATGTGGGGCACATCGGATGTAAGATACCCTTTATTTTTGTCTTTTTTTAACAAAAGAAATAAACAGAAAAACTGGAGGACATGCGTGTGGTTCCCCCCCCCCCCCCAACTTTCACAGAATTCCTGGAACCACCCCTGACAACACAAACACTGGTACATGGTAGCCAGGATGCTACATTCTTTGCTTGTGTGTAGTTTATGACATCCTTTTTAATTGCTATTAAAGTGTATAAGACAGCAATAGCATCATTTAATCTTAATTACTAATGGATATTCCAACAAGATTAATGCAGCAATATCTGGTTGGGTTTCCCAACAAGATTAAGGCTTTACAAATACTCACTAGTGAGAAGTTGGTCAGACACATTTTGCTGGGATGGATCTGATGGTGCTTCATTGTTCAATTCTGGTATTGGTATCTCGTGAATGCAGTCCATGTCCTTGGTGATGCCAACTGGAAATGGAGAAAACAAAAAGAAAAAACAAATACACATGGTGCATAAATATTACATTTTTTTAAAAATCATATTTATTGAAAGATTGACTATATCATTTCTTTCAGAGGACAAAATGTCATCCAGATTACAACCCACGGTGGATCCATGCGGGGACACATAGGGTTTAAGATGCCCCCTTTTTTTTAAACAAAAAAATTAACAGAGAAAAACTGGAGGACGTGGGTGTGGTCCCCCCCCCAAATTTGCAGAATTCCTGGACCCACCCCTGAAAACTGCAAAAAATACTGGTACATGGGAGCCAGGATGCTACATTCTATGCTTGTGTATAGTTGATGTCATTCTTTTCATTTGCTATTATATGGCAACAATAGCGTCATTTAATCCGGATTACTAATGGATATTCCAACAGGATTGATTCAGCAATATCTGGTTTGGTTTCCCAACAAGGTTAAGGCTGTACTAACACTCACCAGTGAGAAGTTGGTTGGAGTTGACATTCTGCTGGGATGAATCTGACGGTGCTCCTTCATTGTTCAATACTAGCATTGGTATCTCAGGACGGCAGTTGATGTCTTCTTTGATGCCACCTGTAAATGAGGAAAACAAAATATACACAGCCCATGTTTATTTTATTGTTTCTATTAGACTTTTTTTAAAAGATTGATTTTTTTAAAAAAATTTAGATTAACCTTTTAATACCACAATTTTCAGAAAACCATATTTAAATGTCCATAAACAAGAGGGGATTTTTTTGCCCATCAGCAGAGATCGGACAGACTGGTGATCAGTCAAACGGTACATGTATCCTCATTTGAAAATTGCTCATAGATTATCACTCTGCTTGGAAGGTCCAGGTACAATTGGCAGACAAGCTACATTCTCCAGTTGTGTGTTAGCCATTTGCTACAATATGACAAGAAGGATAACATGTCATCCAGATTGCAACCAGTGGTTGATTCATGTGGGGCACATCAGGTGTAAGATACCCTTTATTTTTTATTTAAAGGACAAGTTCACCTTCATAGACATGTGGGTTGAGTGAATGCAGAAATATTAGTAGAACACATCAGTGAGAGTTTGAGCAAAATCGGACAATCCGTTCAAAAGTTATGAATTTTTGAAGTTTCTGCTCAGTCACGGATGGATGAAAAGACTACTATAGCTTGTGATGTCACATGAGTACAACGACATAAAGAAAGAATAAAGACAATTCAACATATTTCCATTTTTCTCGCATAACAAAAGAACACTCGACTTCTCTCTTTCAGAAGGCAGGGGGAATAATAATTACCCTTAACATACGTCAGTAGCAAGTCGAAGAAATGTGCACTTTATTCAAAAAGTAAAGTTTTATGAAATTCTCTTTTTATTTTCCTTATATAGTTGTACGCATGTGACATCATACACTGTAGTAGTCTTCTCTTCCAGCAGTGACTGTGCAGATACTTAAAATATTCGTAACTTTTGAGCGGATTGTCCAATTTTCCTCAAACTTTCACTGATGTGTTCTACTAATATTGCTGCATTCTCTCAATCCTTATGTATATGAAGGTGGACTTGTCCTTTAACAAAAGAAATGAACAGAAAAACTGGAGGACATGCATGTGGTTCCCCCCCCCCCCAACTTCACAGAATTCCTGGACCCACCCCTGACAACTGCAAAAAAACACTGGTACATCATAGCCAGGATAATACATTCTTTGCTTGTGTGTAGTTTATGTCATCCTTTTTAATTGCTATTAAAGTGTATAAGACAGCAAAAGCATCATTTCATCTTAATTACTAATGGGTTTCCCAACAAGATTAAGGCTGTACAAATACTCACTAGTGAGAAGTTGGTCAGACACATTTTGCTGGGATGGATCTGATGGTGCTTCGTTGTTCAATTCTGGTATTGGTATCTCGTGAATGCAGTCCATGTCCTTGGTGATGCCAACTGGAAATGAAGAAAACATAAAGAAAAAGAAAATACACATGGTGCATAAATATTACATTTTTTAAAAAATCACATTTATTGAAAGATTGACTATATCATTTCTTTGTCATCCAGATTACAACCCATGGTGGATCCGCACAGGGACACATGGGGTTTAAGATGCCCTTTTTAAAAACAAAAACTAAACAGAGAAAAACTGGAGGATGTGCATGTGGTCACCCCCCCCCCCCCCCCCCCAAATTTAGAGAATTCCTTGACCCACCCCTGACAACTGCAAAAAATACTGGTACATGGTAGCTAGGATGCTACATTCTATGCTTGTGTATAGTTGATATCATTCTTTTTATTTGCTATTATATGACAGCAATAGCATAATTTAATCCGGATTACTAATTGATATTCCAACAAGATTGATTCAACCATATCTGGTTGGGTTTCTGAACAAGATTAAGGCTTTACAATTACACTCACCACTCACCACAGAAGTTGGTCAGAGCTGACATTCTGCTGGGATGGATCTAACGGTGCTCCTTCACTGTTTAATACTAGCATTGGTATCTCTGGAATGCAGCTGATGTCCTTTTTGATGCCAACTGTAAATGAGGAAAACAAAATATACATAGTGCATACATTTTTCACTGTTATTATCATATTTTTTTTAAAAGTTGAATTTATCTTTTTTTGTTAAGATTAACCTTTTAATACCACATTTTTCAGATAGCCCTATGTAAATGTCCATAAACAAGAGTTTTTATTTTTGCCCATCAGCAGAGATCGGACAGACTGGTGATCTGCATTAAATGCAAAAGCAGTCAAGCGGTACATGCATCCTCTTTCCACGGTCAATTGCATGTGCTTATGAAGAATACAAAAACATCATTGGAAGTAAGGCAAAAAAATATCATTTGCTGATAGGCTTACAAACTCTTCTGTTACGTATAGGGCACCCGAATGGTGTCAGCAAGTCAAATTTTTTTTAAACTCAGCCTTGTTGGCTACACACATAGATCTTCAGTTTTGCAGCAAAACAAGAGCATTATGAAATTGGAAAAAGTAACTAACACAAAATACAAGCAGATGTGACACAGAAAAAGAAAAGATACTGATAGAAGGTCTAATCTGTTCATTATTTTTCTTTTGTAGGCATAACACAAATAAACATGAATTAAGGCTACACAAGTACACAAGTGCTCATGTCTTTATTTTGAAAACATGGTATACCAGGTTGTGCTGTATAATATGAGTTGACACCATGAAAACCTAATATACCAGGCACTACTTATTAGCTACTTCTAACATTGCAGCACAGTTATGAAGTTATTAGAGGCATTGAATAAACACACACACTGTATACTGTCCATACTTTTACTACAAGTATGTATTCATTTGTGTGCGCACAATCTTACCTAAGTTCGCCAGGTAAATGTTATCATCATCGTCATAATCAGAAGTATCATCTTCGTCACTGCTGTCTGCGGTGCTTGTGTTTCCGCATCATCGCTACTGCTTTCAGAATTCTCTCCCCCATACACAGCAGTAACTGTGCCTTTCCACAGTTTCCTGTGCCATCGCATTGACACACGAACTCCAAGTGAGAAGTCGTGGGAAGCATGCCCTTCCTGAATTTCAGCTGATCAAACAGCTATGGTATTTCTTGTACCATCTTCGTCCAAAAGGACTTCAACATCTGTTGGTTTCCCTGAGGACAAAGACCTGTAACAAACAAAAACAAAAACAAAAACATTCACTACAAGTTTATTAAAAAAATATTTTATATTTTAGCAGAAATGTTTTACCTCAAGCCTATCTAGTGGTCTATTTTTACATTGATCATAAAAATGCAAAAGCACAATTCAACTCATTTTATAAATGGATAGAGGGTGAAGATTCCGTGCTTATGGTACTGCAAAACTACTCTCTAGAATGTGTGGGCACCTATAGCCTAGCTAGGCTAGATCTGACAATTGGAACATTGCATTTAGACCTCATACCTTTACATATAGTGGAACATCAGCGTATAACAAGTATTAGATATCACAGGAGGGGCTTACTCGAGTACTGCCCTCTGGCCTGTTAACACACTAAAGCCTTCATTGCAGTGATTTTAATATTATGGAGATTTGGCACTCACAGTCACAGTGACATAAAAATGCATGCGATAAAAACATACTCAGTACCGGTACCGTACAAAGCATTTGCAGTTGGCTAGATCTCTGAACAGCACACATGTATTTATGGGCCAGCATAATTTGATCCTACTCCTAGAGTCCTAACGCTAGAGTCCTAGGAATCCTAGTATCAGATAAATTTACAGACGTTGGTAAAATTATTCACTTTTACTATAGCCAGTATAGGCCCTACTACTAGATCCTTGGCTTACATTGGCAAATTCACATGAGATACATCAAGTTACACTCAGATTTGGGTGTTTTTCTTTGTGTGTGTACTGTTTGCAAGCTTGGGGCTCAGATCGGCCATAGATATATAAGTAGACCAATCATTGCATCAGAACTGTAGGGCCCTACACTCAATGATGAACCAGCGATTAGCGCCTCTCTCTAAATTGTTGGCTGGTGACTACGTAACTTGTTAGGCTCGTCTACTCTTTATGACTTTAGCTTAGTAATCTCGTACTTTTGTGGTAACTCCCAAACAACTCACCCTGAAGTGTTAACAGTTTGGCATTGCCCACACCCACTACGTATGAGGTCCTTATAGGAACCATAAGCACATTTTTATAAAGCCAACTCAACGAGATTATTGTGAACGTTGTTTTGTAGACTAACGTCAGGGTCTATGATTTAAACTCTACTTTAGTACGGGGGGTACTAGAGTATCCCTTTGTACCCACATATTTATCTATACACAGGACTACACCTAACAACACGACGAAATATTTTGGAAAACCCACGACAATCTGCGTATTTATCTTGACAAGTGACAATCTTACGGATAGAACTTGCTTGGGTCTGTTCATTTTATTTGAAATTGCATGATTTCATAGCTACTCATTGTAAAACTCACCGGTCCTGGGGAGGGTCCGGTTGACGTTCCATCGTCTGCTTCTGCCAGTTCTGGCTGACCCGGTGGCGATACGACACCTTCTCTGACATGTCTGAACGCGACTCGAAGATTCGCGCCCACCCGAACCGACGTATAGCGATACGTCGGTTCGGATGAACGCCTTCAGCCAATTCGCGTTCAGGCAAAATGACGTATATCAAATTTCTCTATTAAAAACACAAAATCCGGTTTCCAAATTTTGTGAGTAGAAAGAGTGTGTGCTGGGCTTTCTTAAAACGGCAAAATCTGAAATTCGAAAAATTTATCGAATTTTGACATATACGACGGTTCGGATGGTCGCCGACGACTTAATTGATACTGACAAAATTTTTGTTAAGGGTAGTAATCATTCCCCCTACTTTCTGAAAGTGGTTAATCAAATGCTCTTCCATTACTCAAGAAAAGTGAAAACATGCTTGTTTTCTTTTTTCTTTATGTTGTTGCCCACACATGATGTTATATGCAGCCAGTGGTTCAAACATCAAAACGTTAAATATTCATAACTTTTGCATCGATTGCCCGATATTCCTTATACTTTCAGTAATGTGTTCTACTAATGTGGCTGCTTTCACTCAATCCATATTTCTTTTTGGGTTTTGGTTTCCTTCAATGATGGTCGTGGTGGTAGAGGTGACGATGGTAGGCCTACGTGATGAGAAGGACTCGATAGGGTTGGCAATGCAAGTGAACATCAAAAAAATTATTGATAGAGCAATTCAAATCGTGATAATAGAGCAATTTTGTACATGTATGGACTGGGAAAATAAATTGATTTTGTTGGACATAGGACTTTTTTTTATTTTTAAATGCCGATTCAAAATGCCTTTGTAAAGCTGATTAAATTTATAGAGACATTTTATCGATCAAAATCGATGATTACTAGCTCTACCCCAGTTTCTCTTCCCTCCCCCATCTTCATATTGGATGTTATTTCACGAGAATGTAATCACATATCTTGATTACATGAACCTGAACAATAGGCCTAAGGAGCCTATACTACGCCTTTCTGAATCATCGTGAAGTTGGAGGATAAACCCAAATTAACCCAGTAGTTCATCCATGTTACCCAAGACCCAATGCCCACTTCAAATCTAGTTTGCAGGCACAAACCCTTGTTGGTCGTATTAGGAGTCTGCATGTGCCAAGACTAATACACGCACCACTGCACTGCAGCCTCTCCCAACAAGGGAGAAGCTACAACACAGGGCCTATAGGACAGTGCCGAAGTGGTGCATATAGTAGTCTTGGCGAAGACTCCTTTACGACCAACAAGGGTTTGTGCCTGCAAACTACTTCAAATCTGATTTTGTGGGGGTTAATAGACATGATTAATATTGATAACAATAGCAATCGCTGCAGCTGTAGACCTAGATATATAATATTTTGATTATAATTTATTCCAAGCTTCAATTGGATTTCCAATTTACTTTTTTTGCAAGATATTGATGACGACGTCGAGTTTGCATGCATCCTAATTGGGCTCACACCTGTACAAATAAAGTGGAATGTCCCAGACCCCTTCACAAATTCGTACCAAAGATACCAAAATAAAAGAAGAAGAATTAATTTAAAATCAATGATATTGTTTGGCAAAAACTGAATAGCTGTAAATATTGAGTATGAATTCTTCTACAAACTGCATTTTGGTTGGAAGATGAAAGCTTTTCTGATTGAATTTGAGGAGACTTTATTTCATTGGCTGCATGTACAGAAAAGATGTGATTTTTTGAGTGAAGAGAACTCGTAGTTTGGCTTTGCAGACCCTTGGACAGAATTTAAGCCGAAGAACCCACCTGGGAAATTTGATGGATGACAGGGTATATCTCACTTATCCTGGTTAGTGAAGATGAAACATCTCATTTCTTCCAGCTGTTTTACAGAATTTTTTCTAAGGGGAATTATTTACCCGTGTGAGCCCAGTAGACACAGGAAAAATGTCAGTAGACGGCGATCAAAACCACAGAAATACCTACAAAGGCGAACGCGATGCTGATGACATGTGAAGTGGAAACACACACATACACACACGCACACACACACACACACACACACACACACACACACACACACACACACACACACATACCCATACACACAAACCCGTTATGCTTCTGTTTGAAGGACGGCGTCTCATTCTCACATTGTAATCTGATTCTGTAGTTAGCAGACGACCATGCCAATGGTACTGTGTGTAACAGTACAAACTCAACGCCTAACTGCCCAAGTCATGCAGTCCACGCACATGCGTACAAAAACCAACTTGCACACTGATAGTCTTTGCTCAAGTGACACAATGGGCAATTTCGACGCGTTAGGGTTACGGAAAAAAAAATCGCGGGCGGCGGGGGGGGGGGGGGGGGGGGGGGGAGGAGTTGCGCCAGCTTGTAGTTTTGAAAAGTCGCCTCCCTGTAATGCAAGGACTGGGTTTTGCCATCAACTTGTGGTTGACGCAGTCGCGGTTCTGAGAGAGGCGGCGCGGCGCCCCGGCTCTCCTACTTTTGCTATAACAAAAAGAAATAAAATGAAATAAAAGGAAGCTGGTTGCGCAAGCTTTTGATTTTGAAAAGGCGCCTTCCCTTTACGGAATTCCTGGATCTTCCCCTGTGAAACGTTATGACATTTGCAGTAAATTAGGAAATTTTGACATTTCTGGTCGAGGTGTTATGACATTTGTGATTAATCCGATTTTGACATTTGTGGCTGACGCAATCGCGGATCGAGAGGGGGAGCATCCCTCTCTTGTGCCCCGTCTCTATATTTTGTTCGCGTTATGACATTTGAAGTAAATTTGAAAAATTTGACATTTTACATATGTGGTCGACGCGTTATGACATTTGCGACGCATGACATTTTGTGATTAATTTGATTTCAACATTTTGTCGTCGACGTGTTATGACATTTGTGGTTAATCCGATTTTGACAGTTGTCGACGTGTTATGGCCATTATGACATTTGTCGTCGACGTGTTATGATGATATTAGTGGTTGTTATGACATTACATGCGATCCCAATTCAAATGAATTTATTAAGAATTTTCTGCATCGATTATGATATTACAAAAATGAAATACAGTCATTTCTTTTTGTTTACAAGAGAATGAAACATGCAGTGTGTACATCCGAATATAAAATTGAGATATACGTGTATCAACAGATTAAAGAAAAGAGTAAGAGAACGCGTCGATAGGGAACCACTCGGAATAAAGAAAATCAAATGATCTGACTGAATTAAGGGAGTGTAAATGCAGAAGACTGTCGTCAAGTGAGCATATAGCTTGACGATACGACAATCACATTAGTGGTTGTTATGACTCTATATACTGGTCGATTATTGTTGACATTAGTGGGCTCTACACATGGTGACAGCATATTTTGAAAGAAAATCATACAATGATATGAATTCACCTAACTCCCTCAGATTTTGAGCATTTGACTTGAAATTTGGCATATGTGACAGCTATGACATATACTTGTGCAAACTTCATTTTTTATATATGTAAAACATTGTGTTGACATGGTAACAGTATTTTTTAATGAAAATCGTATAGAAATTGCTGATTTACTTACTTTACTAACTCAAGTTTTGAGCACTTGACGAGATATGGCACATGTGACTATCAGTGAGCAAAATAACACATTACTGTTAATTTTATTCAATGTTGAAAATTACATTGTCATGGTATTTTTTTTTCAAAGAAAAGCTTACAAAGTAATCATTGCCTGTTGAGCTAACTGCCTCATTGTTTAGTTTTAGGGATATTAATCACATCGAGTGATAGTTCTAGTTTGTATTACAATACTTCTTGGATATTGGAGGATCAGATTACATCTGTACCTTCATGAAAAGAAAAAGTGCTTGAACATAAAGAAGTGAATAAAGTGCATAATGACTTCATGCAACAGTGGTGTAATTTTCCTTCATAACATGTGACCGTACATGTTTCAATGTAGAGAGTAATAAGTGGTCTTGTAAACAAACATTGTAAAGTTTAAGAATCAGAAAGAGAGAAGGGGGAGAGACAGAGAGCGCGTATGAGAAACAAATAAATTGTATGATCAAGCAATGATCGAGGAAGGGAAAAATACACGAGTCATGCATTTGAAAAAAGGAGGGGGTCGAGAGAGGTCGGAAAATGAATATGCAGAGTGAGTCTTTGAAACTAGTATGAAGAAAAGAGGGGCAGGTTTGAGAAACAGAATAATATACCATCAGTATGAAGATAGATTTAGGGCCTTTAATAGCAACAGATACTAGGTGTTTCAAAAAACATTTCCCACTTTTGATCATTAATAGTGCAAAACCTATTCATCCGATAAAACTGTCATTAATATGAGTAATAGCTGAATAGCGTACAATTTTGTTGAAGGTAATTTGAATGTGAAAGCATAAATCAGTTTCATTAGATCTAAGATTGATTTTGAAGTAAGGTTTCAGATTTTGGTCAAATTTTAACCCTCTGTACAAAAATTGAACTTTGCACAAGAACCAATGATGTGTATGTGAGTGTGTGCTGACAATGGCCATGAACAATGGACATGCCTGAACCACCTGTTGACTAGGCGTCAGTCTCGCGCTCCCTGGCACATGAATGCTTAATCAATAATTCATGTGGATTGCCCTGGGCACTGCTAGTCTGAATTCATGCACGGTAAAGGGTAAAATGTATGCACATGGAAAAAGTAAGCACATGTTTCCATGTGCTTGCAAACACCACATTTCATTCCAGCTGGCAATCATTTTCAAATTTGCTTCACATATCACTAAATTTGGGATATAAATAAGCATAAATGATCTAAAGTTCCTCATTTTAATACAATTGTCTACTAATTAGATAGTTGACAAATTTTTCGCTTTTTTTGATAAAAAGATATTATTTTTGGTAAAGAGTTCAGCAGCATTTATCATTGGGGCGATTTGTTTCACAGTAGATTTATTTAAGGCTCCATATACACAAGTGTATAGTCCAATTGATTTCTTTGCTTCGTGTCACCATGTTTACGATAGAACAGAAGGTATTCATTGTAATTTCGTTTTTCAGAAGTAAGGAGAGCACTGTCGCGACTCAACGACAGTATTGGCAGGCGTTTGACTTTACACAGATACTGCTAGAGGCTGAATAAAGACTAGTTGTGATAGTGGAATTTCTCATGAATAAATAATGAAGCATTCAAAGCCTGGCCATTGTTCAGGACCATTGTCAGGGTGTTAACCACACACTCCCATACACACCCATTGACCCCTGTGCAAAGCGAAATTTTGTACAGAGGGTTGAAAATAGAGCAAAATCTGGAACCTAAACTGTGAAATTAATCATGAATTTCATGAAACTGATTCATGCTTTCATATTTAAACCACCTCCAACCAAACTGTACACTATTCAGCTATCACTCATATCAATGACAGTGTTATCTGATAAATAGTTTTTGAATTATTAAGAATCAAAAGTGGGAAATGTTTTTTGAAACACCTAGTATAACAGAGGGGGTTGGGGTCTGAGAAATAAAATCAATACATGTACATACAATGTATATAGAGAGGGGGTCTTAGAAACAGAAATCATGTGATGTGAGAGGAAGTCAAGAGAGATAGAGAGAGCTTGTATTTTGAACAAATACTTATGATGTATGGAGAGACGGGAGAAGAGAAAGACGTTTTAGAAATAAGAGAGTGAGGGGGGTCTGAAAGACAAATACAACACTTTTGATACAATGTACTAATTTTAAAATTAGAAAAAAATCAAACATTTTCCAATGTATGATGTTTATTCCAATCAGGTGTCATTAGATTTAAGCGATCATGTTATTTCACAACTCTCTGATACATGTACCATTGTATAGCCTATTCCATAACTTTCAACTATTCTCCCTTCAAGCTTTCCATCCATGCTCTTCTTCTCCACTCCTTTTCCCTTAAAGGGGTGGTACAGTATTGGTGGAGATGAGAATTGGTCTTTTAACTTTTTGCAAGATACCAAGAAAACACTTATGATATAGTACAGAGCATATCATTTAAAGAGGAATTTAAAGTTAATTTGATGAAAATCGGGTTTGAATGACTGAAACATCCAAAAACAAAGTAAATCAAAGTGAGTTATATGTGTTAGTAGAAAAAGCTGTTTCCCCTTTTGGCAAGGTTTACATTAGTATAACTGACGTCAAATAACTCATAAATGTTAATAAACAAGGTTTGACCATAGCCAATAGGGGATAAATGCCCAAAACGGCCTATTTGGGGATGTATTTGGAAATTTGTGTATTTTCCATAATAGAGGAATATCGCTTGTAATTGTTGCTGCTATCCCCCTATTGGCCAGTTTCATATTGGTATAATTATATTATATAACTCATATCCGTTGATAACCAAGGTTTGACTCTGGCCAATAGGGGATAAATGCCCGAAAGTTCCCTTTTTGTGATAAACATGAAAATATCGATTTCTTTTTGTACTTGAGTTATATGTGTTAGTAGAAAAAGCTGTTTTGCCCTTTTGGCAAGGTTTACATTACTATAACTGACGTCAAATAACTCATAAATGTTAATAAACAAGGTTTGACCATAGCCAATAGGGGATAAATGCCCAAAACGGCCTATTTGGGGATGTATTTGGAAATTTGTGTATTTTCCATAATAGAGGAATATCGCTTGTAAATGTTGCTGCTATCCCCTATTGGCCAGTTTCATATTGGTATAATCATATAATATAACTCATATCTGTTGATAACCAAGGTTTGACTCTGGCCAATAGGGGATAAATGCCCGAAAGGGCCCATTTTTTGGATATACATAAAAATATCGATATTCTTTCTTATGCGTGTTAGTAGAAAAAGTTGTTCTCCCCTATTGAAAGAAGAGAAAGAAGATGAAGAAAAACAAGAAAGGAAGAAGAAAAGAAAGACTGTTTGGATCAAAAAGTGGTTGTTGCAGAGGACAGACTTTGGTAATTACAATGAAAAGCTTTTGCAGCAATTACATGATGGAGATGTCAAGAGCTTCAAGAAACCTTGCCTGTTTCAGGAGCTTTCACATAAGACTTGTTCGCTAGCAGTGGCGAATCGAATAAAACGTTAGCGACACCGTATTACGACCGTTTACGAATTCTTACGAGTGTTTTGCGAATGTTTGCGAATGTTTGCAACTGTTAGCGAAAATACAAATTCGCAAAGGTTCGCGAAGAAATTTTGAACATGTTCAAAATTTCTTTGCGACAAGAAAAACTGTTTGCGACAATAAAAACCTTTTGCGAACTTGCTTGAGAATATTAACGAACCTTTTGCAACCGTTTACGAACCCTGGCGAATTCCCAAATTCGCTACGTTCGCAAACGTTCGTCGCTCAGTGAGATACCCCCTTTACGAACCCTGGCAAAATCCCAAATTCGCTACGTTTGCCAACGTTCGCCGCTCAGTGAGATACCCCTGTGGAGCCGGGAAATGTGCAAACGCCGGGAAATGTGCAAACGCCTGGAAATGTGCAAAAGTCTCGCCGGGAAATGTGCAAACGCCGGGAAATGTGCAAATCTCTAAATTTCATCAACGGGAAATGTGCAAACGTGACGCCGGGAAATGTGCAAATGTTCAATTTTGCCGGGAAATGTGCAAAACGTCGCCGGGAAATGTGCAAACCATTCATTTCACCTATATTATGTAGAGATGGAAGAGAAACTCTCAATCAAAGCTGGGCACGATATTACCATCTTTACCACCTGTCTTAGCGACCATCTGTCTTTTTATGCCTCCGCCACGAAGTGGTGCCGGAGGCATTATGTTTTCGGGTTGTCCGTCCGTACGTACGTCCATCCGCTTTCGTTTACGCGATAACTTTAAGTAATATAAGTAAGATAAGTAATATTGACTGGAATTTTACCAAATTTGGTCCAAGTATAAAGTATGATAGGGTTATTATTTGATAAGATTTTGGGTGAAATCGGCCGAAGGTCAGAGGTCAAAGGTCAAGGTCAAATCATGAAATTGTATCCGTTCACGCGATAACTCAAGACTGGATCGAGCAAATTTCACCAAACTTTGTCGGAGGATGATGTATGATGGGGCAATTACTTGATTAGTTTTCTAGTGAAATCGGACAGAGGTCAAAGGTCAAATATCAAGGTCAAATCCTAAATTTATCTGTTTACGTGATAACTCAAAACTGGATGAAGCAGCTTTCACCAAACTTGGTCCAAGGATGATGTAGGATGGATCAATTAGTTGAGTAGATTTAGGTGACATTGGCAAGAGGTCAAAGGTCAAAAGGTCTAGGTCAAATGCTGAAAATGTTGCTATTTCTCCATATCTATGCAATGCCCAAAGGTATTTTCTTGAAGCTTAGTGTAGACATGTACTACTGCGTAAAGATTCTCCAAGGAGAGTTTCATGTCATAAGGTCAAAGGTCAAAAGGTCAAAGGTTAGGTGAAAATGTTGCAATATCACTTTTCTCGCAAATGGTTCAATGTATCTTCATGGAACTTGGTGCACGCATGTACTGACTGGCAGGGATTATCTAGGGAATTTAGGGGTCGTGGGTCAATAGTCAGGGGGTCAAAGGTCATGGTCAACTCCTCAAAGTTTACTATTTCCCTCATATACTAGTATATGCAATGCTTGCATTATTAGTTTTAAAACTTAATATATACGTGCATTACCTAATGGAGATTCTCCGGGAAATTTCCAGCCAGAAGATCAAAGGTCAAAGGTTAAGTGTCAAGGGCCAGGTTTCAATGCCCCCCCAAAAAAAAAAACAAAAACAAAAACAAAAAAACAACAACAACAACAACAACAAAAAACTATCTTGTACTGTAATTACATTCTTTTTTCATACCTTGGAAATTACTCATTGCATAAACTTATAAAAGGGTTCGTCAGAAGTCAAGTAAAAATTCTCAATTTCCTAAATATGTGTACCTGCACTCCTAGACAATAATTATAGCAAACCCAGTTCAAGGAAAGTGAACATTCAAGATATTTCTGACAAACCTGTCATTTCAATATTTTGCCAGTTATGTGAAACTGTCATCACACATTGTGAAGACATTGTACTACTAGTATACACCTATTGGGAGAATCATGCATTATGGCGGAGGCATCAGTCGCCATAGCGACATTTCTAGTTTTTTATTACATTTTCAGCATTTCCTTGCAAACCCTACAACGATTTTTCACCAGATTTGGCAGATAACATCTTAATGGTGATATGATCGTAATTTGTCAAAATGAGCCCCCCCCCCCCCCACACACACACACCAATCCTGAGGAGGGGGAGGGGGAGGAGTTGAAGCCTCAGAGTCCCTATACCATGGTAAACGCTTGATTTTTTTTCTTCATCTGTCGAACCGAAAAAGAAAGAGCTAAGTTAGTGCTATGAAGACATTAATGACTAAAATTTCATGTTTGATTATGGCGGACCCAGGGGTACCCTTATCGGGGGTGGGGGGAGGAGGGGGATTTTCCACATTTTCAGCACATTCTCGAAAAATCTAGGACGGATTTTCACCCAACTTGTGAAATATAGAGACAGTCATATTTATGGTAATATAATCTTGATTTGTCAAAATGCACCCCCCCCCCCTTCGCCGAAGGGGGGGGGGGGGGGACTGCGGGGGGTTGAAGCTTCAACGTCCCTAAACTCTAGGACTTCTTCTGTCAAACCGATAAAGATAGAGCTAAGTTAGTGCTATGAAGACACAGCGTTAATGAATGAAATTTCATGTTTGGTTATGGCGCGGATCAAGGGGTCTCCAGATCGAGGGGGTGAGGGCAAAGAGAGGAATTTCCACATTTTCAGCATCTTCTTGAAAAATCTACGACAGATTTTCACCAAAATTGGCAGATTGCCTCTTTACGGTGATACGCACTTAATTTGTTAAAATGAGCCCCCCCCCCCCCCCCCCATACACACACACACACACAAGCCTCGGCGTCCCTAAACTCAATTTTTTTCTTCTTCTGTCAAACCAGAAAAGAGAGCTTAGTTAGTGCTATGAAGACATTAATGGCTGAAATTTTATTTCAAGTTTGATTGTGGCGGATCGAGGGGTGTCTTTATCGGGGGGGGGGGGGGGGGGGTTGAGGGGGAGGAGGGGGATTTTCACACATTCTGCATCCTCTTGAGAAATCTTTGACGGATTTCCATCGAACGTGGGAGGTAGCATCTCTCATAGGGTAATAGAGTCCCACTTTGTTCGAAGGGGCAACAAGTCCAAGTTGTTCCCCTTCCCCAAAGCTATAGGGATAAGACCAGGGTAGCCCCCACATCATTTAGTAAGCAGAAGTGAAATTTCATCAAAGTATAGATCTACCTTCTAAAAATGTGATAAGATTGTGTTCTATTACTCTTGGTTGTATAGAAAATTTCTTTCCGGTTTTTTTTTCATATGTATAGGGTTTTCAACAAAATTCTGAATTCCACCCGAACGACCCCACCCCCTCGTGTTGGTTCCTTTCAAGTTCAAGGGGCGGAGATGAGGTAGGGGGGGGGGGGGGGGGCTCCATCTCCTCCCACTTTAGGGGTTGGGGCAGTGCTCATTTAGACAAATTGAGGTCATATCACCAGATAAATACGCTACGCTATACGTTTCAAGCTTGGCAAATATCTATTATAAGGGTTTCAAGAAGAAGCTGAATAAGTGACAAATCCGCCTCCGCCGCACTTAACGTTAATATTCATGAATTAATTTACCATAACAGGCACCAGCACTCTATTAGCTCCATCATTTTTGTATAGAAGGTTTTTTTCTTCTTTTTAAAGCTGATATATAATTTTATTATCCGAGGGATGCGTCTTGAGTTTTCAGGAAAAAGACAAAAAATGTGAAAATTAAGCCTCCTTCCTACCCACTCACCTTGTTGGGCATCCCTTCATCTGTCATTGTAAACTTGAGCCTACTTGTACATCATGCATTAACTGTATTTACAGTACTATCACCATAAAGATGCTATGGCCAAGTTTGGTGAAAATTCGTCATAGATTTTTCAAGAAGATGGAGAAAATTTTGAAAATCCCCCTCCTCCCCCTGGTTACAGCTCGTTATTCCGAAGGAACGTTATTCCTAAGATTCGTTATTCCGAAGGTTCATTGTTCCGAATTTTATTTACGGATTAACCAGTCTTCCGAAGGTTCATTGTTCCGAATTTTATTTACGGATTAACCAGTCTTCGGAATAACAAAACTTCGAGATAAAGCCACAAATTTTCGGATTAACGAACCTCTAGGTATAGGGACTTTGCGTATTTCGGATTAACGACCCTTTGGAATAACGTACCTTCGGAACAGCGAACCTTCGGAATAACGAACAGCACCCCCTCCCCCTCACCCTCACCTACCCCCGATCAGAGCACGCCTAGATCCGCCATAATCAAACATGAGATTTCGGTCATTAATGGCTTTACAGCACTAACTTTTTTGGTTCGACAGAAGTAAAAAGAAAAAAATCAAGAGAAGAATAGGGACTCTGAGGTTTCACCCCCCCCCCCCCTCCTCGTCGGCGAGGAGGGGGGGGGGGGGGGAGGGGGATTCAATTTAAGAAATTAAGATCGAATCACCATAATCAATCTGCCAAGTTTGGTATAAAATCCGTCATATATTTTACAAGACTATGCAGAAAATGTGGAAAATCCCCCTCACACCCCTTATCAGCGCACTCCTGGACCCGTCATAATCAAACCTGAAACTTTAGTAACTGTAGTGTCTTCATATAACGTAGTTCCATATTCTTCGGTTCAACAGAAGAAGATTACAGATTCCAGAGTTTAGGGACCTAAAACTTCCACCCCTCCTCCCCACCCCCCCCCCCCTCCCCCTTTGGCGATGGGAGGGGGTGGAGCTCATTTTACCATATAAGACCATATCACCGTAAAGATGGTATCTGCCAAGTTTGGTGAAAATCCTTCTTGGGATTTATCAAGAAGATGCAGTAAATGTGGACAATCCCCCTCCTCTCCATTACTTCCCCTCCCCCCACCCCCAATCAGGGCACCCCTGGATCTGCCATAATCAAACATGAAATTTCAGTCATACAAGGCACTAACTTAGCTCTATCTTTTTTTTGTTCGACAGAAAAAGATTTTTAAAAATCCAGAGTTTAGGGACTCTGAGGCTTAAACCCCCCCCCCTTTTCGGCCGGGGGGGGGGGGGGGGAGGATTGGAGGCTAATTTCAATTCATAAAGATCATATCACCGTAATGAGGCAATCTGACAAGTTTCGTGAAAATCTGTCCTAGACTTTTCAAGAAGATACTGACAATTAAGAAAATCCCTCTCCTCCCCTCACCCCCTCCCCCGCGATCCGGACGGAAGTTTTTGTGGACGTTTTTGTGATGTACAATTGTTAAATATGCAAAAACAGATTTACAGATCGAAAATTAGACTCTCAATGCTTTTAATTAGGCTAAAATATCATCTTGAGCTTAATTTGCATAATTAATTGATTTGAATTAGAAATTGATTGTTTCAAAAATCTTATGACACAATCTTTTGTAGATTATGACGTGGGTCTCGCGCATGCGAAATTTCATCGCGATCACACCACCAGTGGCCGAGATCTCATGGGGGGGGGGGGGGGGGGGGGCGGTGTGAGCATAGCAAAAAAAAAAACCATCCTAGCTCATTCTTATTTGGTTATATAATACAAGAAGAATTTCGATAATACCGTAGTTTGGGGACTTAATTGAGCCCCCCTCCCCTTTTTCGGGGGGGGGGGGGGGGGTGGTGGCTACTATATAAACAAATTGAGATCCCATTGCCATAATCGTACTACCTGCCAATTTTGTTGAAAATCTGTCAAGGATTTTATTAAGAAAATCTAAATGGTGGAAGTTCATGGGCAGTTTTGATATGGAGTTTATCTATTATCTTTATACACAATGTCGCTAAAGTAAATGATTTGCACATTTCCCGGCGACGTTTTGCACATTTCCCGGCGACGTTTTGCACATTTCCCGGCAAAATTGAACTTTTGCACATTTCCCGGCGTCATGTTTGCACATTTCCCGTTGATGAAATTTGCACATTTCCCGGCGAGACGTTTGCACATTTCCCGGCGTTTGCACATTTCCAGGCAAGATGTTTGCACATTTCCCGGCGTTTGCACATTTCCCGGCGAGACGTTTGCACAATTCCCGGCGTTTGCACATTTCCCGGCGTTTGCACATTTCCCGGCTCCACAACCCCCTTTACAGATAGTGTGTAGCGATGTCAGCACTCTCGAGGGCAAGCCGCCCTATAGATAAATCTGACTTCAGAGCACTGTATAGCTTATGGCAGCCAGCCATAACTGGGGGCTTCCAAAGAAGAACAAAAGCACTTTCAATGGGTTAGAGATGAGTCAGGGCGTTGCAATGTCAGTGCATGAATTATCTTTTATCAGTATACTTGAAGCCCCCGGTTAGAAATTACCATACAAACAGCAACCGAGAATGAGTGAGCATTGATTTCGCATGATATCAAAGAATTTATTCTCAGTATAGAATCTTTTTCGACATTCGACATTGCAAGGGTTTATCTGACAGGGGGTTATACTATATACGTGCAGTTTGAGCTGAGTAATGGAAAATCTAACGGAATCTCTGATTTGTTAGCTATTTGAATGAAGCAAGTACAGTAATTAGTCACTTCTATACTATGGAACGATTTATTCCAAACCTTATACACGGTAGTATAAATGGATGAAAAGCAAATGGAAATAAATGGACGAGTAGCAAAATGGACAATTAGAAATGGTGTGCTCGATTCAAATGTTTATTGCAGATTCCTTATGTCTGGAAAAGTGCCAAACATAGCATGCTTCTTAGATGTATTAGGCATTATAGATTCAGGAATTCATGCATGTTGTTGGTATGTATATAATAAGACTGGTAGTGGCGCAGATAATGTAGCTATAAAGATTGGTCGAGATGATGCATCGGCGGAGAGTATGATTTTTTTTTTCTCAGAGGTATTTTGGGGGCGCTAAAAAGAAAAAAAAAATTGCCGGATCCAAAAGACATGACCACTGGGTCGGCCCCTATCCTGAATTCCAATATCATGGCCGCCATGAAGAAACAATTATAGGGCTTAAAAATTCTTGTCTTGGCTTCTAAATGACTAATGGCGTTAATATTTCGTACACAAGGACTTTTGGACATGCTAAATTCAAATTCATGTGACGGATGGATTTAAAATGTCTGACAAACATATCAGTGTGCCGCCTCGACGAAAAGTTGAAAATCCCTATCTTAAGTTCTAAATGACGAATGTTGCTCCGTGCAGGGAAGAATTGATGAGATCTATCGCAGGTGTTGATGAGTTGCTTTGACGAAACACAGCGTTCCTGTTTAAGTATGCGTAGTTCCTCAATCACAGTGAACCGAACGAGCAGCAGTTCGATGCCCCTTTCAATACTTTCGGCAGCAATGTGTATAGAGAACAGGACACGTGAACAAAAATCAGTTAAAAAAATGTAGGCATACTTCGGATCGTTAACTGTAACATGATAATTAAGTATACACAAAAGTAGGGCCCTGCTTTAGCCAATTACATTTCATAATTAGAAATATTTCACATTCAAGTTCTAAACTTCCCCAACGAAGCCATTTTGTGCGCAAGGTAGTTGATCGATTTTTTATGAAGAAAAACTGAAGGGATTTGTTCGCCGCCATAATTATTACCCCCAAGGCCCACACAGGATTTCCACATTTCTTCTGAACGGAGGTCTCCGTGATATATTCAAACTCTGTAAAAGAGCGGCTTAGAGCACTGTCATTGCCAAAGACAGTGGAATGTCTGTAAGCATTCAAGAATTGTCATGCAATGAATCTACGAAAAATTTGCACAAAGTGCGAAGAGATTTCGCTCCTTCTCTAAAGGCCTATCGAGACAACGAATTCCCGAACGAATTAAACAAAAATGGAGATGCGTTCGGATCCGTTGCTAATGCTTAAGAATAGTTCATAACAATCACCAAGTTTGACGGTCTATTCCAGGACGGGTAACTATTCGACAGAGAGTACGTAGCCTTCCTAACTTTTTGAAAAATGTTTAAGTCTTTATGTGCCACGTTCGCACGTCCAGCTCAGTCGACGGCGTGCCAACATTGCATATTCTGCTCAACAAACAAAGCCACCAAAACCGATCGACAAATCGCTAATCAAAGCGTTTCTCGCGCTTTTGTTCCTCTCACATACGCACAGTGGGCCAGAGAGATACCAAAGTGCGCCAAAAGTCATTTTGGGCACTTGGGATTTTTTAATTTTTGACATACGCTCTTGAGAGGAAATACTTTGAAGAATATTTAAATGAAATATTTACATCAGATATGTACATTAAAGGGATATATTTCCTACCTGAAGTAGCAAAATACAACATTTTAAGAGTTTCAAAGCAAATTGTAACCTCTTTAATGAATACGTAATTTCGACATATAGTTTTTGAGATATCAACCTGTAATTTCTCCCACATAATTTTCAGAGCTTATCTTACGTTATGAATGCCGTAAAAATGCAAAGAAACCTAATCTTCATGAACATATTTTCCGGTAAATATCCTTGAAATGAGGGTAATTATTTGTCTTTTTTAATATATCCAAGTGAAAAGTTTAGATTGCCACGGATTTCCAACTAAATTATATTACCACAACATTCCCCTGATGTCTCAGCTTTAAGCTGATACCAGACTTATGGCTGCCACCTTTTGCCACTTTTTGTGTTAGAGCCGATTTTCCGCGACACATTACGTATATTTTGGACCTGGCAGCCGCTTAGGAATTCTGTTATCATACGGCGCCGCATGAGGGGCGGCATTATGTTTTAATTCATTTTTTTTTTCCTTGCACGTTAAAGGCCCGCAAACATGATTAACACTGAATAAGACATGAACAGAGTTATGAATATATGAATAGGGCTAGTTCCGGCACCTAAGAGACCCTTCTTTCAAAGATAAAAGAGTAGGGCCCTACATGATTGCATATAACCAAGGTCATAGCCATATTATTGTCCATATTGTCATAGCCACTGCTGTAAACAAGCTATTCCCCCTGCGATACATACTGTATGGACACCTAAATACTTCGATCCTACTCTTGACATATGCAGATAAAAACGTTACACACCTAAACACAGATATTCTATTCTCATCGGTTACTCTTTGGAAGCAAAGTCTGTTGCCATCCGGCTGCTCACCAAAGTGTATCGGATCGCAGTCTGATGGATCCGACTGTGTCGGTCGACTATCAGGTCAATGTCAGACATTGCTCGCGTGATCCTCATCGGACGATCTTGCCTCATGGGATCATGCCCGACCTGTCTGACATTGACCTGATAGGCGACAAATACAAGTCGGATTCATCAGACTGTGATCCCATATACTTAGGTGGGTTGCCGGAAGCAAAAAAAAAAAAAAAAAAAAAAATGCTTTCGACGACTGACTGATGAGAAAAAAAAGAAATCCTTGTGGAATGGGGATGAATTTATAATTTCACACGATAGTGATTCCGATAGATTTTTCATTAAGAAAATCTTTTATTATGGCTTTTTCAAGTAAACCTTCATACACGGCAGACTCATTCTTAGTTGCTAAGTCATAACCTTTCAGTCTCCTGATTACTGACTTCACAATTTGTTATCTTTCCAGTAAAATTAGACAAAATGGCTTTTCGAGTGTTGCGCTTGTATAAATTGATATGGCATAGGCCTAAGGTTACAAAGCAGAGAGATTGATTTGATATCACACATGTATGCTCCTGTTCTGTTAGAATAGAGTGAAGAATTCACCCAAAAGTACAGCGTACATCATAAAACTTATTCTAATTTACACGGACAACAGTATTATTTTGCAGTACGTGTGTATAATATGGAACTTTCCAGCGCAGCATGAATTCGATCGCAGAATGTTTATACAACTTTCTGTGGCCAATTATGTAAGCATCTGGTATTCAATGATAGTAGATAAGCAGTGTCAGTGAATGTGAAAAGATAAATGAACCCCTTTTCAAATTAACCTCTAAAGAAAATAAAACAGCCTAAGATTTGCACTGCTTTATTCGTCATTTACAGACCGATTTTTGGTAGCCAATGAAAAATCAGCATCACAGTGACGTCATATGAGTTTGAAATTATGTTCAATCAATTCTACGTCCCAAATTACCCTTAGACACCAAATTTGGGTAAAAGAAACCTTGGGATATAATTTTGGCGCACTTTGAGCTCATTCTGGCCCACTGTGATACGGCTTGAATTCTATGTGGTGATTGACTTCAAGCGGTGTTCCCAACTAGATTTGCGTGTTCATATCTAAGTTTCGGTCGGTGGGGTAATGTCAGTACAAGGTTGAATAGTGGTCGATGCAGCCGCTGGGATAGCGTCATAACAAAAAGGAAAAGTCGTTGGTTTTATGTTGGGATAACGTCATTACAAAGTCGAAAATGGAATGGTTTTACCGTGTGATAACGGCCAAAATGATGTTGGATCAACGTCATGTTTCTGACGTTGTGCCAACATACAGTTGGGCCAACGTTGGGCCAAGGCATCATGCAAAGTGGAAGAATGGTTGGTATAAAGTTGGTCTGACATTGTACCAACGTCGGCCCAAAATAAGGCTTTACCGTTGGACCAACGTTGGCCCGATGGCCAAAATGACGTCGGAGCGACGTCACGTTTCTGTTGTTGGCCCGACGTACATGTATGCCGTCGGACCAACGTTGGGCCAACGCAGCATTGCTATCTGGGGAAGTGTCAGTTTGCATGTAGGCCCACTTCACTTTCTTGAAACATAATTACAAACTTTTCCTTTATTTGAGGGGGGGGGGGGACCGCAGTCACCATCTATAAGATGTAGGGAAGGTATTCAAAATCAAAGGGAGTGGCATTGTATATTGGCTGAGATGGCGTGTCAGGTTTCCAACTTTTGTTGGTGAGATAATGAGAAACTTATTATAAGATATGAAAGAGTACGTAATATTACGAGAAATACACCAGAAAAATCGACAGACACCCCTCACACATACACCCGGACGCAAAATAGAAAGGGGACTAACCACATGCACATTACAAAAATAAAACACGGCAGTCATTGCATATTGATGAAATTGATTAAAAACAAACAAACTAACGAAAATCAAACAAACAAACGTATACGTCTAAATGTCGGCAAATATATTGGTTGTGATCATACAAAATAGAAATACCGAGTGCTGAATGTAACCATGGAGGTTATGAAGGTGAACGATGTGGGATCATATTTACACGGAGGCGCTGCATGTCGAAGATCTCGAATATGCAGTATGGGGAAGGTTGGGCATAATGGACCACTTACTGCTATTATCATTAATCTGTGAAGGTGTCTGAAAATAGGCTATACAAAAATCACTCGGTTCCCCTTCGTTTTAAATCCAATCTCCCAGGTTAAAAATTCTTCAGACTGAATTAAAATCAAGAGTCTTGATCTACGCCACTTCTTCACGCAACACGACGTGCTTTACCTGAAACTATACACGTGTATCATCCTTCCCAGAGACAATACCAAATTTCCGTTGCAAACTCTTCAAATAGTGAGCCTAATTTCATTTTCGGATTAACGAACCTTCTGAATAGCGAACCCTATTTCATTATCGACTTAACGAACCTTCGAAATAACGAACCCTAAACCATTTTCGCATGAACGGGCCTTCGGAATAGCGAGCCCTATTCTATTTTTGGATGAACGAACCTTCGGAATAACGCCATAGATGTTTGGACTTAACGAACCCATTTTCATTTTCCAACATTGAAAAACCGGATGACTTTGTTAAGAAGGAGGAAATGATGACGTCTGATTTTTTGAAGGAACGGTCCCAGATAAACTCTCAAGAGCTACAATGTATGCGAAATATCCAGATAGTTGACTTACTAAAAAAAATCATATCTAAAAAAAAAAAGTATGATATAAACACAAATCTTTAGTTGAATCCAAAGATACGTTATGCAACCGGACCACAATTGCAAAACTGTACTTGACCAATGTTGTAAACGATTTGATGGACAATTGCTTTGAATGATTGATTACGCCATAAATTTTCTGAAAACATTTGTCAGCCGCTACAAACAAATGGATCCTAAAGTTCCTGACGGTTAGCCGAACAAATTCGAGTTTGAAGTCAGATCATCAAAGTCCGTCAAAACGTTCGGATTTCTGTTCTTGACATAATTTTGTAGTCTAATTTATCTTGTATCATCTACCGAAATTTCGAAGCTAAATGATTTAAAAGAAGGCAAGA
The DNA here is from genome assembly GCF_040938485.1 of Diadema antillarum. Lineage (NCBI taxonomy): Eukaryota > Metazoa > Echinodermata > Echinoidea > Diadematoida > Diadematidae > Diadema > Diadema antillarum. The sequence continues at coordinate 6,481,380 of NW_027270890.1, read as the reverse complement.
AAACTATCAATTTTCGGGGCAATGATTTCCGACTTTCACGGAACAGAATATGTCCGAAGATTTAGATTTAACGCCGCAAAAGACGAGCAAAGAGGGAGTGATCTCATTAGACAGTGCGTGGCATCCTGGTTACTGACTAGTCCGTGCGTAGACTGCTGGCGCAAAGCTTTAAGGAACATTTTGAAGTTGCTTAGAGCGTACCTTCTATTGTCATACGGTTCGAATTACAAAGTTGTATAGCATTATCCTTTTTTCAAGGTTATTACACTTAAAAGTGAAGAAAGTAGAAAGGATTTCAAGTAATGAAAAGGGGCTCTAATACACATCTGATTATTCTATACTCTCCCCAAAAAGGGGTTGTAGAAAAACTGCTGAAAAATACACTTTTCCATTCGAGTCATGATCCCAAACTAAAGAGTAATGTAGAAGAAAGATCATTTGGCATCCTTACCACATACATTTTGCTCAGAGAGGGGATTAGGAGGTGAATTTTCAGAAAAAAATATTCATTATTTGCTTGGTTTTCGGTGAATTGCATGGTCCAAAAAACTGCGGACAAGCCTCAGTCCGCTCCAAAAATAACATACAGCTCCTCGGCTAGAGAGCCAAAGGTAAAAATGCACCTTCGTCATCAAAGCAAGATGGTGTCCCACTCGAAAACGTTTTAATCATCACGGACGTTCTTTTTTTTCTCGGAGGTTCGTCTAAAAATATAATTTCGGTTCCTATTTGACAAAGGATGGACAGAAACTCAAAACAAACATATTATCGTGTGGCTAGATCGTAGTTGATTACGACTCAGAACATATCACCAATAGCGTTTAATGGGATACGATCTATATTAGAAAACAGCGGAAGCACGTCCGTGACGAAATTGAGTATAATTTTGCATAAAAGAATATTACGTCCCATGTACAGCCAGCAGACGTACAATTTTTTGCAGGATATGTTCATTAGGTGGAACACCAAATTTTCGTATACATTACAGTTGGGGACAACAAAGTAGAATTTGCAGCAGCGATAGAAATAAAAGCACCACGGACGTTCGTCTGTTTAGGACTTTGATATTTCAATTGTTCTCTGTGATTTTATACGTGCTCATAAAGTTCTTATAATTTTGTGGTTCATACTCATGATGTGTCAGATCCAGAATATGGTCAGATATTAGATGCCACGTACCATTAAAAATGCACATCATTAGTTTGAAAAACAAAAATTATTGTGAAAATAGCGTTTTTACCGTATTTTTACGCTTTAAGTCCTTGTCAAATGAAAAATATCAGGCAAAAGTTAACCAAACCATATATTTCCTGAAAGGAAATTTACCAATCTTTGAGATGACATGAAAAAATCTGGTTTCTTAGATCATCCTGGCGTGTTCTAAGGGAAAGAATGTCATAAGGTGCGAAAATTGGCAATTGTACATCGTTCAAAATTCTCACCCATATATGAAGAGTTTGTTCGCAAAAACCGATAAGCCCACTTTTGAAGATTTTGAGGTACGGTCTCTGTCATAAAGTACAAAATAGTACCTTTTAAATGATATATTGGTCACTACATATAAAGGTACATTTCTGAAGTTATGGTCAAAAGAAGCAAACATTTTCTTATCATTCTCTTTATTTTTCTTGACCTTTCATAGCAAATATCTCCATTTGGCAAATATGGACTTATCGGTTTTTGCGAACAAACTCTTTATATACAATACAATTGTACACACAGATATATATTATATATATATATATATATATATATATATATATATATACATGCATACAACATACATACATACTTACATACACAGACACATACATACATACATTTATATTTCATCGGATATAGATCGACGGGGGGCGCACCGGCGCACAGTCCGTTCGCCGACTAACTTTATAGTAACCTGGCGCTTAACCACAAGTGACCGGTATCAATTTTTCTGTTTTCACATTTTTACATGTGCGTAAGAGTTTGAGTGTGGCTACGTAGATCTGATGTGGATGTGCTTGATCGTGTGGTTGCAAGGGTGTGCATTTAGTTGTATGTATGTATGTGTGTGTGTGCTTGTGTGTGTGTGTGTGTGTGTGTCTGTGTGTGTGTGTGTGTGGATATAGCATTTCAGTGAATATGTGTAGGATTTAGGGTGTGTGCTCAGTGAGAAGAGAAGTGAGTCAACATTAAGTTTTCTTATATCTCAGACTGAGTAGATACATCATTCAACATAATTTTGATGTAGTCATGTAGGCCTACTTGAAATTAAAAAAATATAAACTCACACACACACACACACACACACATACACACACAGAAACGACATACACATGTAACGCAAGTAACACAAACACACACAAAAAACGTAACGTGCGTATACACAAACAGATCCTGAAAGAAGCACACATCACAAAAAAGGAAGAAATTTTCTACTCGTTAAGAAGAAATCGTGAAAGAAACATTGTCATGACTTGATAGAATACCGTGTTTCCATTAAAAAAAATAAAATGAGCAGTTTGAGATGGACGATAATTTAAAGACAATTTCTAAATATCACTTGCCTAAATTTTCGAAAAGTTGGTCTACGCAGGGACGGAGTTTTTGATTTGGGTTGTGATTTCATTACAACACTTACAGGTATTATACTGTTTGTCATTGCCATTTACCGGAAAATGAGAATGAAAGAATTGAATAGGGCTACTTCCGAATTGAAGAATGCATTCGTTCCAAGATTTGAAATATTCGCGATTTGTAACTCGGTGTTTTAAACACACAAGTATGAAATAATGTTGACTTTAATTTTCTTCCTCAGGGGATTTATCAGAAATGATCATAATATCTTGACCTCCAGCGTGTACTGTGATTTCTTCGGCCAAGGTGTTTTCGTTCTAATGCAGGGGGGATAACAATAAGAAACTGCTTCGTCTTACAAATGAACTTTGTACCTTGTCCTTACATTCTATCATTAATTCAGTAGACTCCTAACAGGAGGCACCTCAGGTAGATTTTTGCTCTGCTAACTTTTGTCAAGTTTTCTGCTCAACTGTTCAACTTTGTACCTTACGTTTCTTACTTTTCATCTATGTCCTTATACTCTTCTTTCAGGAGGGGATGGGAATATATTACAGACTTCTAACCGGATGCGCCACAGCTAGATTTCTGCTGAACTGATACAATTTGAGAGACGACGTTTCATGACTTTTGTCCCTCGCTAATGAAATAGGCCTGTGCAAATTATGGACACCTGACAGTGATGGGTAACTAGATTGAGAAGACCTTGTCGACGAGCAGTTGAAATATCGAAGAGAACGTGAGCCATGCCCTTATGGAACAAATACAGTGTTACTACACTGTGATCACCTAGTTAACTATGTGTAAAATGTGTGAGTATAGTGTGTTCACAGTGTTGCTACAGTGTGAAATTACAAATTATGTGGTTCACCACGTACAACTCACACAGTCATACACAGTTACCACAGCTTACCACATAATGGTCAAAGGTGCGTTATATGCTGCAGTATGTGGGCATGGTGTGTTCATAGAGTTGTCATGGTAGGAATTTTCAGACTATGTGGTTAACCACAAACTTATCATATGGTGACATGCAGTTACCACATAACAGTCACAGTGTGTCACATATTGCAGTCTATGGGAATAGTGCCTCCACAAAGATGTCACAGTGTGAAACGATGGACTATGTGGTTTATTTCTTTCACAAAGTAGTATACAATTACCATAGCTTCCACATAATAGACACAGTGTGTAACATATTTCAGTCTGTGGGAAAGATGTGTTCACGTCAGAGCACAGTGTGTATTTAAAACTATGTGACTTACCACATTCTAAATCTGATGGAAATCACAATTACCACAGCTTACCATAAAATGACCACAGTGTGTCACATACTGTAATATGTGAAATGTGTGTGCGCACAGAGTTGCCACAGTGTGGAATTCTAGTCTATGTGGTTCTTCACCGAAAGTCACATAGTAAATCACAGTTGCTGCATCGTTTGCCACACAAAAACCACATTGTGTCACATATTGCAGTATGTGGCAATATTGTGTCCGCCGAATTGTCACAGTGTAAAATTCTAGATCATTTGGTTTCTCACCCAGAAGTCACACAGTGAATCGTCATGTACTACAGTTTACCACAAAATAACCACTGAACATGTCACATATGTGACCGTGCACCTCAAAACGAACATAAAGTCGCACACACTGATTTTGCGTGAGGACTGAAAATATGTGAAATGGGTCAACCTAGCTGAACTTGAATTTTTCATATTTTCTGAAAGAGCGGGTCTTCTTTTACATTATGCTAAAATTTGGTATCATAAAACGGGCAGGAAAGTGCGTCTTTTAGCAGTTTATCTCGAACATTTTTGGTAGAATAGTGTGATTAGGTGTGTCTTTAGAATCCCTTTTTCATTTCTGAAAAACCTTGTCCACATTCTTCACTTTCAACTCTAATAACTTTTGAAAGGATAGTGCTCCTGCTTTGAAAGTTGGCATTAATTATGAACAGAATGTGTTAATGAGGCGTGCTTAATTTCAGTTCAATCTGATAATCCCTTCATTGTTGTTACTCTGGTGGTTTACTTCCTGTTTTTTATCCCATTCATCGCACAGCCAGCACGGTTTGGTAAAGATTAAGCGCTTGAATAGACACTGTACTTCAGAGCCTCTTTTCTCAGTTCACACTTTTCTTGAGTTTGTGCTTTCTTTCCAATATTTAGATAGGTTAGGAGAGTCCATTTGATTTGAGTTATACATCATTTTAAAGCTCAAAGTCTGCTCTTTCAGAATATAGTCTTAACTAAAAATTCATGTCTGGCGACTTTTTTGTTTGTTTTGAGGTGCAGGGTCACATATGTTGCAGCATGTTGAAATGTAGTGTTGCAGAAATGTCACAGTATCGACCGACCCGCAAGTGAATGGCGATGGGGTATGTCATTAAAATTGTGATAATAATATTGCCAGGGAAAACATTCATTCACTATTTGAACGCGACACAGGATATTCTTGTGGTATTTTGGAACATATGTAACAGGACAATACCACACAGGAGTATCACACAGGAGGACCACACAGCAAAACCACATAGTACTCCATATCGCACAACAGCACATAACAATACTTAATACCACACAGCAATAACGCAATAAAGGCAAAACCGCACAGAATACAGAAGAAGGTACCACAGAAAAATACCACAGGGTATTATTCTGGTTTTTTTTCTTGATATACTATACCACAGGACTATCACAAGACAATACAATGTACCACACAGCAGTACCAACTGGAATAGAATAACAAACAAAAAAAAACCACACATATATTTCAGAATGTAATTGACCAATGAATAATGCTAATAACAATTGATTTAAACCGTAATTAATCTGGCCTATCCTCCTACAGTACTACCTATTAAGTGAGAGTGCTGAGGTACAGTATGTGATACTTCATGTGGTATTTCTGTGGTATTCCTATGGTATTGCTGTGGTACTCCTGTGATAACCCTGTGGCACAAATTTTTACATAGCTAATGAATATCCATTAAAAACAATCAAAATTTTAGAAAATACATAAAAGACCTCTAATTTCAGAGTAGGCCTATTAATGATGGAACTTACTTTGAACTTTATTAAAGATTGTCTAATAATGTTATAATATTCCCAATGTCATAAATTTTGTTATGAAAGTGTTATTTCATATCTTGATAGTAAAGTAATGTCTAGTAAGTAACCATGCCTTAATGCATTACGAATAGATGGCATATATGTACGTACTGATACACCCGATGACTAACTAGGAATAGGATGACTATAACAGGGGATCTGTGATTTAGGTCTAGAATGGTAGTAGGCCGTATGAGTTGTTTGAGGTTATAATAAGAAGAAGGACAGGCTTTAAAGGTAGGGACATGTTTGTCCTGAAATTCATCACTCGCCTTAATAGGTAAATTCTTGTAATTCTTTTATGGCTATTGATTGTCCCAGATTTTTTTTTTTCCGACTGTGGTTGATAAAACAGAGTGAAAGATTGTGGTAGATAACACAGTGTGAGAGACTGTGGTAGATAACACAGTATGGGATGCTTCATTTTGACATACTGTGTTACCTACCACAGTATCCACCCTGTGTTTTCCACAGTGTGATAATAACAAAGCATTACCACATGTCTCAATTTCACAGATAACCATTGTGTGACATAACACACTGTGTTTCACACTGTGAATCACAGTGTGTTTTACTATGTGGCAACACTATGACTATTCAATAAGGGATGTATGCAATATGGATGATTAGACAACAAACAGCTGACAAAAGGTTTTGAATACGATCTTTCATATGAAAAGCTTCATAAGGAGTGCGATATGTTGGATGAATCATTGGAGAATGACAACACCTGAATTGCTGAGATTGAATAGAGATGTTGTAAGTGTATTGTTTGATTAAACAATTTTATGAGTATTGCATTTTACATTTACAATCTGGATGTCTTCTGAGTGTGAGACCATGACATTTTGTTGCAAACGGTGTAACAAATGCATACGTGAGAGAGATCTCGAATCTGAGCCTTCCCTCGTCCTAGTATTGTAGGATGTTATCATTCACACGGAGGTGCGATAGAACAAGGTTCGCCGGATTTTCGTATTTCCGCCAAGTTCACTAGACTGTCCTTTTCTCTTCCCGTGGCAAGATCAAAATAATGTAGACTGATCTAAAAAGTGATCAGTAGTTATTTTGGGAGTTAAAGATCCAAATGAGCTATTGTCCCATCAGATTGACATCCTTCTTTCTCTTCGTTAATTGTCTTGTCTATAAACAACTATTTCCCCGCCGTGAATATCCACCTGTTGAATAAATTTGTTAAAACTTTGACGCTTTAGAACGAGATATAATTCCAACTTCGTCACAAGAAGAAAACAACAAAATCAGCAACAACCAACTTTGCGTGTAATGATGACATTAGACACTTCTGAGAATTCCGCATAGTTTGGACTTCACAGAAAGGAACTTACACTTTCGTGTACTCTGTAATTAGACACAAAGTGTACAATGATATGTGACAGAGGAAGTACCAGTCTACCACAACATCCGGAAGTGCGGAATGCATAATAATATATGAAAATTTAGGTCACCAACATACTTATCCATAAAGTGCAAGGTAAAAATGTTACTGCAAGACTAAAATTGCCAAGGGTAAAAATGTCAAGGCAAAATGTCAACAAAGAAAGGCATGCGTATCTTACAAATAATATCAGGAATTAAATGTTACCTTAACTTCAAAAAAAAAAATAAAATGGACATGAGTGTTGCTGCATTACATCAAATGATTTTGAATCAATTGTTGTTTTAGACAATGTGAATTTCACTATCTACTACTGCTTGACAGTCACATCCGAGATAAAGACACAATTCCGTGCCAGATACATCTGTCCATCTTCAGAGTTTGCAAGTCAAATATTTCATGCTCAATATCTCATGCAATGCAATCATTATAGTTCAGAGGTCTTCCTTCTCTGTATGGGCAGGAAAGTCTCATCGAGATTATATCAGATATTTGTTCCTTTACACGGAAACAGAGACAATTATGTCCTGCGATCATAGATTCAGTATGAAAAATAATTATTTGGTTTGGCACTGTCTTTGAATAGAGATGTAAAAAGAAAGACTGCTGGTTATTGAAAGCATCAATAAATCTTTAAACTTTTATTAGGAAACTTTCATTGTGCGATATGTGTGCATGGTCCATTTTTAGAATGTTACATAAAGAAAACGATTTTTGTTATTTGATAAGTAAATTTCATCGTATGTATTATGAATATATTTGTTGTGAAGCTCAACCAGAGTTTGAATGAAGATTTTTATACCAGGTGATATTATGTACATGAATAATATCTGTTCTGGGCTAAGTGGTTCGTCGTTAGCAGAAAATTTCATAAATATGATACAGAATTGAAAAAAAAAATGAGAAAAATTTTCGCTTCATTTGATTATTTGATATAAAAAAATCTGCAGTACCAAATATGTATATTTTTTAATCACATAAAATTATCTGCAATATTTTGTTGATAGCAACTATTACTGACGAAAGCAAAATGTTATTGATAATTTGTCAAGGAATTAGTTTATAGACCGATTCAAGCGACTGTTCATGGAAGTGCGCCCTCTTAAGGCGACGCCATAACTGGGGGCCAAACAAGCCGGGTCGGCAAGCGCCCTGCGTGCGTGGCAAGGGTGTCAGCGGCAGCCAGTGCTTTTACCACCCAGCACCAGCCGGCCGGCCAGCTAGCTATCTCTGGCGCTGGCAGCGATCGACGCATCTGGCTTTGTGACAACTAGAGTCCACATTTTTTTCTTGCTATTTAATTAAAAATAAATAAGATTAAACAACTTATACTGACTATGAGCGAATGGGTAGTTGACATACGGCTGTAGCCAAAACTTGAATTTCAAGGTAAATATCGGTACGATCCGTGAATGTTTGTAGACTCTATTTCTTTGGCGATGACTTAGCCCCTTGGGTACTCGCGTGTAAGCCCCGTATATTCACATTTCTGTAAGAGAATAAAAACCGCTGGGGAGAATTATTACTAGGCGCAGGCAGACGTCTTGCTAATAAGCCTAGGCTGTTGACAAGTTAACTGATATAATTAAATACAAATAATGAATAAGAATCTTGAGCTAGATATGGCGCAATAAATTGCAAGCTATCAGTTAACTTAACCTTTTTAGGGCAGGCTTTTGCCTTTACTCGGGAGTGTCGGGCCAGCAGGGTAGAATCTGTCTAACGTTAGATCTTGTCTAGAAATCTAGGCAAAGTTCCAGACTAGATCTAGACCTATGGACTTCTAGAACCCTACATCCTATATCATTTTCGGTTGTCGATAACTTCAGGCAAGCCTAACTAAGTAAACCAAACGGAATATAAATCTAGGCGTTTCTAGGCCATAAATAACTCATGCCTATTAAAAAACTTAAGCTACGACTACGTCGCCTGATGTCTACAACCAAAACTTCCACTGTTTTAGGTCTAAAAGTAACCTTGCATAACATCACGCTAGTAAACGCCTAATATTATAATCTACAAAAGTGATTTTTAAATCACACTTTCTTAGTATGATTATGAAACGGATGTTTGCCACCATCCATGGTTTAATATTTATAAGTATCACTTTATCAAAAGTCAAATTCAGAGTTCCAGGCCAAAATTGAATAGGCCTGTATATGGTCAATTCAGTGCTGAACATTGAAGAAGTGAAAACAATATAAGAATTTAACGCATCTTGAAACATTTATTCAGCTGTAGTGTAGGCTGTAAAATGTTTGTCATTAAATAATAAAGTCTAGCCAGGAAGTGTATTCTAACTTTGGCAAGTAGGACACCAAGGATTAAAAAAAAAAAAAAAGATCAGTGAATTATCAAATTCTTTTATCTAAACTTGTCTTCTAAGATGAACAACATATTTTACGAATATGCAGTGATAACCTAATTAAATAGAGAATCTATTAGACATAGTTTGTTTCGAAATCTGTGCATTTTTATACTGTTGTATATCACTTAATTGTCTTTAATTTTGCCTTAATTTATCATGCGTCAGCGGTGTCTTAATTTCACACACTGCCGTGCAGCTTTACATTTCCATTTTCCTGTTATTTGTGCACCCAACAACTGCACAATGTGTTTTCCTGATCCTTCCTTTGAAGCTTTCAAAGTAGATCAATATGTCTGAATCACTCAATTTGTCCAAAAGAAAGGCATTAAAAGCCGCTGAATGACTTTTCCACAGTGAGTAAACAATCACAATATTAGCGCAGCGCCGGCGGTCGCCGGCCGCGGCGCAGCGGCCGCGCCCGGCTAACTATGCGCGATGGGTACGCTAGGCTGCCGAGCTGCAAGTGCAACTCGCTGGGTAGCTAGCTCGCTGGAAGCCCCCGTTGGCCCCCAGTTATGGCGACCGTTATAGCGCCGCTAGCGGCGGTAGGTGAATAGGTCATCGAAATTGAATCGGTCTATAAGTACATTCATCTTGACACAGCAAATGAAGATGAAAGTTCTTTGCATTGTGAAAAGATCATAACTTTAAATGAGAATTTGGAGCAAGTGTTTTTAAAAGACTTACACAGACAAAAGAACACGTATTAACCCGTTGAGGACGGACTGATTTTGCTACAACACGCACAACACGGAAACTGTGTTTTATGTATAATAGGCATATTTTGTCAGTTAAACAAAATAAATTATTTGGAATTATAATGACACGGATTTATGTAATTTTTGTAATTGTAGGAAAGACATCGTTCTGTTTTACTTTTAGTATATACATTTGTATATAATGGAAAATTCAAGAGGTTAGAAATATGTTTGTAAGGTTGTCGTAGCGATTTTTCTTTAATTAAAGCTGGTAGGGTGGTGGGGGAGGGAGGAACACATATCTGTGATATTCTTCTTCTTTTTTCGCGGAACCAAGAGTGTTTTTAGAAATTGACATAAATGCTAGAAATCGTGGAAAAAAAAGAGAAAGTGCATATTTTCTTCCGTTAAATGATAACTGCCTATGTATAGACAATGTGTTTTTAAAGACCGATAAACGTAATTTACATATTATATTTTTTTTTTCGGAAACATCATTATGTTGAAATTACATGCCTGTACAGGCGGGTGAGGGAAAGAAATTGATCAACTATCTCGATAGAGTTCTTTGTTTGTCTTGTGCTCTCTCCAACTGATATACTCTCATTAAAAAAAAAACAAAACAAAACAAAACAAACAAACTGACTGTATGTGCCATCAAGCCGGTCCTGCAGGGCTATTTTTATGGTCCATGTCTATATATGTGACCTGCTATAACCGAAAGAACCGGAAGATCCGAAAGTGGGGGGGGGGGGGGGGGTGGATTTTCTGAAAATGACATTACATTATTCCCGTAGTCGTCGGCGTTAATTTCCTACATAACACGACTCATAAAGCACTCGGAAGCGGAGATATCGATGATTTTATGTGAGAGCATAGTGAGTGGTCTAGGATATCACCGTTTCGAGAAAACCACCTTTCAAAGTTTTCCTTCCGACGCAATCGTCAAGAGGAGGTAAGACAGCTTCTACCTCTTGACAATAGAAGGTTTGCTCCGCGATGTTCTGTCCAGATTAGCGTCAGTGGTCTAACTCAAGACCAATCAGTAACCAGGACGCCATGCACTGACCAATAAGATAACTCCCTCATTGCTAGGGGCGGAGTCTGTCTGCGGCGCTAAATCTAAATCTTCGGACACTTCTCTGTTCCATTAAAAGTCGGAAAATCATGGCTCAGAAGATCGCTAATTTCTTTCTTGCCTTTCCTTTAATCATTTAGCTTCAAAATTTCAGCAGATGATAGACGAAACATCAGACTACAAAATTATGCCAACAACAGATATTTACTGGTTTTGACCGATTTTGATGATCTGACTTCAAACTCGATTTTCTCGACTCAGCCGTCAGTGACTTTCGGATCCTTTTGTTGTGGCGGGTCGCATAATAATCATGCTTTCAATACGCTCTTAAAAGCGTGGGTTTGTAGTCGAAATCTTTGACTGACAGCTGGCGCTCTGCGAGTCATGAAGCCGTTCCCTGAAGTCTTTCAATGCTATCATAAACGCGATCATGGAATGAATAATACTCATTTTCCCCACATCGAAATACAGTAATTGATGCAGAATGTATCTCACAAGGAATAACTTTTTAAAATATAATTCAAAACAACTTGCAGGCTTATTCTGGATTGATGAGGATTTCAGGCAATGAAGATTATTTCACAATTAGAGACTTGATACTGAAACATATCAATAGCATTCTTATAAGGTATCTGAACAAAATGTCCTTTGTTTATTCTTGTAGAGTGGATAAGGGAAATATAATTAAGAGAGGATTTTGTTCTTTACATTAGAAAAGACTTGCACTTCATGATCATACCGACTTTCTCTTAATCGTGGCATCTGAACACATGTGTCAGAAATTTAAAGAAAACACTCCGAGGTATTTACCTCATTTGACATCTAATTCGTTTTATGTGAAATTGAACGATTGCACCCATAAGTTAATATGCATGATATTTTAGGAAAAGAAATGAAAAAAAAAAGCCGGCAAAGTAGACGTGTCGCTATCATAATATGTGACACTATACTCTCATTTCCATCTTGTGTTTAAAGCTTGCCGATAACACTTTGCCTTTATTTGCAGTGTTTTGTACGCAATTTGCAACTCCTTCCCAGTCTCATATATATTATACATAATAATTTGTATAAAACGTGGCAAAGGTGGCGAAACCAGAAGGAGATGGAGGGGAACTCTACCTTGTATGCCCTTTTCTAGGGTAGAGGTTATGTCGACATCTCATATTTGTAGTTTCTTCTTGGCTTTCATATTACCTTCTTTTCACCTTGAAAGTCAGACCTTTGTATTCCCTTGTTTTCTTGATATATGAATATCAAGTTATCTATAAAATATCCACCTTTGTATGAATCAAATTGGCCTTGCTTAGGTTTATATGTCTTCGGGTTTTTTTTCCCTCTTCAGGAAGGAAAATATTCCCCCTGATAATTTTTCTGCTACGCTTAATATCCCTTTTACATCAGTATCTTTAGCTGTGTGTTTGAGTTGCTCTCATAAATGTTGTTTCAGAAACATAAACTCTGTCGAGTGACAGATCCTTTAGCGTCACAAACTGTTTAATCTATGTCAGCTCGCGTCAAGTTTCTCTCTATCTAAAACACTTCATCACAGTTCTGCGTCACCAAATAATGACTTCAGAAGTAGTCTTTAGTATTCTTGCAATAAGTATTTTTGTTTGATAGTACTTTGGTCAGTTCCAAGGTAAGGATTAGCTCATTAGAAAAATATCCAATATCCAATTTTAAGTGGAACAATGTAAAGTGTATTTAAGAAGGCTATTTCTGGCTCTATAATTTCATGTACATAATCTAATTATAGCGGCACCTCCAGGGAATTCCCTTGCCCATGGACTAGTTTCATATTTGAACAGGGTGTACAGACGATAGACCTTAGTTTAAACAGCACAAACAATAGGATCGGGATGCATATGATAGCGGGACGAAAGTGGGAAGTATTTGAAGACACGTTCCGTGTTCGTACAGGTGACATAATCTCCATCCGTGAAGCTGATGGTATAAAACTGGTCAGTGTCGTATTGTCTTCATCATCTTACGCCTGCATGCCAGGATATCCAGTGAATATCACTTAGCATTTCTTGCCTGCAAAACTACCTCGACGTCAACCTACTGGAGAGGACCCTTAAACGTCTCAGTTGGAAAGGCACGCTATGCCGTATGAAACAACTAGAGGACGTCAACAGCAAACTCAAAATGAACGTGAGTCCTAGCACAACTGTAGTTTGAAATGCACAGAGAATCGTGCCATTATATTTTACCGTCGCTCCTGATATGCATTAACAGTTGGTATCGTTGCAATTACAATTCCACATGGTACTTCAGTAAACTCCCTGCGCTCATCTTTCATCTATCAAACACGAGAAAGACGTGTTGCGATCAGCCGTATGTACTATAATACATTCACTTTATTCTGTATGTGTCAGTTCATTCACGTTAAATTTTATTTTCTTTTGCAAAAGCCGCGTCTCATTAGTCCATGGAAATTAATAGAAGGTCAATATTCATCATAACTACGTCTTCCATTTGAATAATATGTCATTGCATTACAACTCCGTTGCTTGTTGAAATGTAGATAGTATTTCAGTTGGTGTTCACTTAACTGCATATTCTGAAAAAGAAAAATCAGTTTGACTTAATTTCATGCATATGGACGTAATGATGTATCATTTACCAATATCTTTATTCTTTGCCTCATCAGACCCTCCTCCTGCTTACGTCGATGACAGTAGCCATCTTCCAGACCGTTACATCTTCGCCAGTCCCGAGCACCTCTCAGGCATGTCTGCCAATAGACGCAGCTGATTCCCATCGACGAGAACTGAACTCTAATCTTTTCTATCCTAAAGCGCCAGCATTCGCAGTACAAAGTTTCAACCTGTCGACCAGTGACATGGGCTTGGCCGGTACGTCAAGCTGTCCGTTTGATGGCGTCTCCAGCCCGCAGGACTGCCCCGTAGGAGCGAAACCAAATGCTGGAAGTCCGGAAATCACGAACCAAGACGGCTCGTGTCCATGGACCTACGTGGAGTGTTTCGATGCTGACCGTATCCCAATGGCGATCACTATGGCTCAGTGCCAGTGTTCGGCATGTCTGGACCCTTACACAAACGAGGTGGATCCCAACCTTCGATGTCAACCCGTGATGTACAACATGAAAGTCCTACAGAAGACCCAGTGTGTGGATGGCCACTTCCGGTACGAGCAGAAGACCCTTCAAGTCCCCGTGTCATGTGCCTGTATGCGCATGAGACGTGTCTAGGAAGGAGTACCTTTCTCATGATAATGAAGATTGAACGTCTTCCGAGTTTCGAAAAATAGGCTCAACTTAATGTATTCACTGTCTGATATGTGTATTCCTTGCCTTGTATTGTATTCAAATATAATGTATTTTTATCTTGCCTTTTACTGTCCCGTAAGATTGTCTAAATTCCAGTTTTGTCGAACTTCTTCAGGTAAAGATATGGGCAATCTTGACGACATTCAGTCTGCAAACATACGGACAACAGAGTGCAAAATTCATTTAGTTTGTATATTGATCGTGCGTTCACCATCAACTTCTGTTGGTTGGACGTTACTTTGTTACCATCATTGTTTTTAAAGAAGCCATCATCTTCAGGAAGAAGAGGAAGAAATAATGTTCTGGCATTTCCTCTCGATGGAAACGCCCCAAATCTACAGAATCTGAAATAACAATGTGGACGTCTCAAAATGGACAAGCTCATCATTCGTGAAGCCTGCCCAGGCAAAACCAATGTCTAGTAAGATCGCATCATCTTTATACTTGATTTGAAGCATATCTAATCAAAGACAAGACGTGACCATTTTAATTGTAGACATCCGCATGTAGTCTAAAAGCACTGTTATCCGCTTTTGTGCAGCATCATCCTAAATATTCAATAATCTATCATCTTTTAACACATTACAACATTAATCACAACATGCTTTTCTTGAATACGTATGTGTATACGTACAATGTACGTATGAATACGTATAATACGTTTCTTGAATTCTTGAATATTCACGACATGCAAATATATGTAATTGTCCTATGGACAAATTGTTATATTTTTAAAGTGCCTGCGAGTACTTATTCGTATAGAATGTAATATATTACTCAATGATGAGTGCGGAAAAAAAAGTTTGGTTTGACGTTAAGTAGCCACTATGTGGCGGTAATTTGTGTCAACTTGAAGAAAAAATATTCATATTAGTATAAAGATATCTTGTTAAATTTATTCTTACGTATTTCATTCATTTACTGTGTATTTATTATTCTGTGTATATTAAGCCATGCAAATTTGCGTTTACTTTTTTTAATAAGTTACATTGTTATATGAGAATTTCATGTCTTACTGCTTCCTTCTTCAAACCTATGTCTATGCGAGTCTTTCTCGTGTTCAATAAAAGCAATAGGAAATGAAACAAAAGAAGAGTCTGACGTCTGCTGTATTTGTATTGGTATTGGAGCATCCACGTGGATAATGAAGTTTTAAGCACCAAGAACATAGCAACAGTGACGTAGAAAGTGTCATGATAAGATCTTCAAAGTTTGATTTTTTATGTTATTCAAAGTAAATCTGATCTTTGGAGAGAAACTTTATCCCCCCCCCCCCTTCCCGCTTGGCGATATGCTACAGAGGACCCCGTGAGAGTTTGAGTGCGTGATGCCTAGATTACAGCGCCATCAGCGTCAGTAACTTTATGTTTACAAAGCGAGTGACAAGACACAATTTAGTCCGTGTTGTCCAGTACGGAATCGATGCACCTAAGAACAGTCGCCGCATATCAAGTCTATTGGTATGGTGGCTTTGGTGGATTCCTATTAAATGTTGCTATCATTAAAGTTTAAATACGAGTTGGTGCTTATCTGCATAATAACAAGCAATGGGCGTAGGGTGGGGCATATTTTTTGCCTTAAAATCTGTTCTTACTTTCAGTCAATGAACACATAATGTACCGCAGCGTCAGAATACAACAACATTATTATAGCCGTATGTAGCATGGATATCAATGAGAATAACATTGTGAAATTATGGACAAATATAACTTAGTATAGTAACTCTTATATACAAAAGCGCACATCACGAGCGCGAAGCGCGAAGTTCCTTGCGGCAGGGGTTCAGGGCCCTTAAAGCAGGCTCTGGAAGCTCTAGGGTTCTAGATGCTCTCTCGTGCTATCTAAGGCTTATTTTTCAACATACGATGACATTAAGTAAGAAATCATTTCAAGCGGGAGACACAGACCCAGGGCGGGAGAAATCAAATCTCAAGCGGGAGAACGGGAGATTTTGCAAAAAAGGGAGATCTCCTGTCGAAAGCGGGAGAGTTGGAGTCTCTGGCAGTATTCATTATGATATGTACAAAGCAAGTAATAATTCATCAAATTTAAACTAGCAGTTAGTTTTGTGTTTGTTTACATTGCTCTCCCTTTAACATTAATATTTCTTCTGTAACCGTCTATCCAAAATTCCGTTTTCAAGCAGCGCAATTCTTTGTCAATTTTTTAAACTTTCAATAAGCAGTCAATAATATCTTAAATAAAGCACCATTTTAATATCTATGGACAATATTGATTTTAACCCTCGTTAAAACTCATTGTCATCAAAAACTAGTTACGATCATTCCACAATAGCTGTGAATCTAACATTGTAACCAAATTTTTATCAGTATATCAAAGTATACTAAAGTGTAGTGCTCATTCATTGTTCACTCCATTAGAAGTCATGATGCTCTTACACAGACAATCACATGCACATTTCAAGCCAAAAACCAGATTAAATTATATAAAGTGCACTATACTCTTTAAAAAATGTTTAGTTTGCCCCCCCCCCCAAAAAAAAAATAGACTCATATTTTCCTTTGTCTTGTCTCTTGTCATTATCATTCTATATTCATGTTTCAACTTGTTTTGATAAACAAAATTATATCATATTATATATATATATATATATATATATATATATATATATATATACATGAGAAAAATCATAAGAAAACTCTAACAGACAGAATAAAAACAAGTTCCTGGACAATACAGCAAGATTCTTATGGGGCTTGATGTCAGATTAAAAAGCATGATTTTTATACGATAGTAACTGATGATTTGCTTCGACATTTCTAAACTTAGTGTAGATGACGAAACATTCCCCATACGTTCTTTGAAATAATCATGACTATGAAGTGAAAATAGTTACTACTCATATGTTGGGTTTGAGTTTATTTTATCTATACACGGAAATAAAGCCTGCTTTCAGCTGGACAGCTGTTTTTCAGCAAGGCCGTGTTTTACATCGAATAACAAAGCATACATACACACGGCGAAAATGCAAACATATACAATGATATACAATTAATGACAAGCACTGAACAATTAGTTACAAAAGAAAAAGATATCAAAAAACACAAAGAGAAAATCGATATACTTCTATGGACACATAAGGGACTTCCGCTAACTTCATGATCTCTTTGTAGAAACTCTTGATTAGAGTTTTGTACAACAACAGGGGAGGTATCCTTATCAATGTTCTCTCTTGTATGCTTCACTGCATGAAAGACTTTAAGCGTTTTGCTTCTAACGTTTTCAATTTCTGGGGTCCATGTTAGGTTTTTCATCGAGAATGACCCCGAGATATCTGCAGTCTAAAACTCTTTGTAGATATAATATATTTCCATCAAGGATGACCAGGTACATCATGATAACACAAGAACGTTTTGTATATACTATGAAGAGTGTTATCGCAAAAAAAAAAAAAGCTTACTCCACTTTTATAAGTTGAGATATCTCTGATCGAATCATCTACAAACAAAGTAATTAACAATAAAGTATAGGATATTCTCAGTCATAACTTCTAGAATATTCCTTGTTACGTCACAAGTGAGGTATTACTGGAAAGGTATATCTTGCTTTATATGATGATGGACGTACTTTGGAATGTTTTAAAGTGGCGCTTAGCTCCTTCTGCAATAAAGCTTTTCATAAACATATATATATATATATATATATATATATATATATATATTACATCATATTAAAACAAATAACACAAGACTCACCTTTGTTCGCACACATTGTAAATGTCAGGAATTGTTTTATACTTTGAATTCAATAGCTTAGTGGTTCTACTAAAGCAACTTTTACCTTTATGAATCCCTTCTTGTTTCCGATACTGCAGTAGATACACATTAACAAAATTAATGTATATAGATATGAGAACATCAGTGCTTCCCACAATTACAGAGTAAATGTTTAACAAATAATATGGATATTTAAATCAGTGCGATGATGATCGCATCAAACTGCGAGACTATAAGCGATTCAACGTTTTAACTTAATTGTTGGAAAACAAACTTTACCATTTTATAATTTTTAGATTTTGAACTCTTTTCTTGACTCGTCAATATGAAAATCAGTCAGAAGCACTTACTTTCCAAGTTGCACCATTTCACCTGATTATTGCATTCCACGTCAAGGTATCCTCACACAGACCATGCAGACAATGTCAAAATATGTTGATTTCAGCGGCATTTGCATTGTTTTGTCTTGTTTATGAGAAAAATAACCTGAATGAAATCGGTATGCACACATACAGTTTGTAAAGTAGAATTACAGTTCAACTGGATTGCTAGCACGTTTTCTTTTTCCACAATCAAGTCAGTAAAGCTACAACGGAATAGGATTCACAGTGCGCCATAATTCTCGACACTGTTTAAATAATGTGACTAGACTGTGTTCTGAATAATGCATTCTTTCGGTGAGGACTGTCTGTAAACCAGCAGCGTTCATCCTCCATTAGGATCGGCGATCCATGAAAATATGGTACAAGAATACTGACACCTCCCCCCCCCCCCAAAAAAAAAAAAAAACCAAAACAACAACAAACAAACAAACAACAACAACACCAGCAACCCACATGATAATGTGAAACAAAACTTTGAGAAATACATGCATAATGTCTTCTATATTATATTCATATAAATGATAACTGACTTTCATTGTGCTACAGTATATTATATGCACGACTAACGCATATTAAACAATATAAAGGCTTGCATATTATCTGAACGTAAACGGTATACCCATTATCTTCATTTCTATGAATAAAACGTCAGTTGACTCCAATCATCTTGTGTAATTGGACACGAATTATGTCGCATACAGTGCAAATGAATTTACAGGATGGTATATTGATAGTAGAATGAGGGTCGCTTTCTTGAACTTTTGGAACTTTTTTTTTTTTACTTTTATAGACTAAGATGATATTCCTCAGCACACGCAGGGAAGCAGAAAAGATCTTGCATGTGCTGTCCACGAAACATCAGCTACTGTATGTAGGCTGTTGGACTGATCTCTTTCCTCCAGTCATCTAAGAGACATTGCATTAGATTAGAAGACTACTGCAGTTTGTGATGTCACAAACAAAGAAAGAGATAGCAGAGGAAATTATATAATCCTTATTATGTCAGCGACAAAGAAATTCCTGAAGAAACTGAAATTCTTTTCATATCGTTTTTACATCTTATGTGCCATCATAAAATGTAGAAGTCTCCTCAACCATCGATGGCAGCTGTGAAACTTGAAAATTCAGAACTATTGAAATAATATTCCTGCATTCATTCAATTCACCTTGTACAATCCACACATTTATTTGAGAGAACTCGTCCTGAAACAAAGTTACTGTTCATACATGTTTTTGTTTGTTTTGTTTTGTTTTTGACACTGGATTCAGAGAAAGACTCAACTGTTGTGGCTGTAATTGCAAATATTGTGCTGCCTCTTCAATATGAATGATATCGTTCAGTACGGAATGCCCCTCCCACTCCAAAGTTGCACTAGCTTCTATGACTCAATCAAAAGGGGATTATATGTATGTATGTATATATATATATATATATATATATATATATATATATATATATATATATATATATGGGTGAGAATTTTGAACGATGTACAATTGCCAATTTTCGTACCTTATGACATTCTTTCCCTTAGAACACGCCAGGATGATCTAAGAAACCAGATTTTTTCATGTCATCTCAAAGATTGGTAAATTTCCTTTCAGGAAATATATGGTTTGGTTGACTTTTGCCTGATATTTTTCATTTCACAAGGACTTAAAGCATAAAAATACGGTAAAAACGCTATTTTCACAATAATTTTTGTTTTTCAAACTAATGATGTGCATTTTTAATGGTACGTGGCATCTAATATCTGACCATGTTCTGGATCTGACATATCATGGGTATGTACCACAAAATTATAAGAACTTTATGAGTACGAATAAAACTACAGAGAACAATTGAAATATCAAAGTCCTATACAGACGAACGTCCGTGATGCTTTTATTTCTATCGCTGCTGCAAATTCTACTTTGTTGTCCCAACTGTAACGTATACGAAAATTTGGTGTTCCACCTAATGAACATATCCTGCAAAAATTGTACGTCTGCTGGCTGTACATGGGACGTAATATTCTTTTATGCAAAATTATACTCAGTTTTCGTCACGGACGTGCCTCCACTATTTTCTAATAAAGATTGTAGCCCACGAAACGTTATTGGTGATATTGTTCTGAGTCGTAATCAACTAAGATCTAGCAACACGATAATATGTTTGTTTTGAGTTTCTGTCCATCCTTTGTCAAATAGGAACCGAAATTATATTTTTAGACGAACCTCCAAGAAAAAAAGAACGTCCGTGATGATTAAAACGTTTTCGAGTGGGACACCATCTTGCTTTGATGGCGAAGGTGCATTTTACCTTTGGCTCTCTAGCCGAGGAGCTGCATGCCATTTTTGGAGCGGACTGAGGTTCGTCCGCAGTTTTTGGACCATGCAATTCATTAAAAACCAAGCAAATAATTAATATTTTCTCTGAAAATTCACCTCCTGATCCCCCTCTGAGCAATACATATGTTGTAAGGATGTCAAATTTCTTACAATTTGCATTGACAATACATTTTCAAATTTTTGAAAGAGTTAGGAAGGCTAGGTACTCTCTGCTGATTAGTTATCCGTCCTGGAACATGACCCTAGTAGTAGAACGAACGTCCGTGATAATTCCAGAGAACGTCCGTGACGTATGCAATCCTTCCGATAGGGATAACTTGTCCCGAAAGTGTCCTGTATTCTTTAAAACTTTTGGCTCAAATAGCGACAAATAAAGTTTTACAAAGTAGAAAATGAGTTTAGAGCAGTAGTTTCAGAATTTTTAAGGCGTTATGTGATCATGATGAACAAACAATTGAAAATTTACTCACAATTTTACGCTTCTTTTCCCTCTAATTATACAAAAAACAGCTAAACACTTAAAACAAAGTTCTAGGAAAATGGAATTTTGCGTAATCTGTAATTTCTGTGCGTTTAAAATTCTTTCTAATGAGGTTCTGGAGACAATTTGTACTGTTACAGGTTCTGAAAGTTTCGCTCACGGACGTTCTGTCCGAGAAAGGAAATTTCTGACAATTACAAATACATCACTGCACATAAGATTAATGTTAGTTGAAAATATTACCAAATCACCGAGCCGCTCATACCCGAAAGTGAATAGCGTTCAGCACTCAATTTACCTGTAATAACAAACGGAAAACGTTTTTTTCACGGATGTTCGTTGGTTGAATAAGTCAGTGGATTACATAGTAGGAGAAAGAGGATCAGTGCCACTTTTTAGTGACAGGTGCTCTAAGTGTTTATCTTTTGAGTATGGTAGCTGCCGTCTCAAACAGAACACATCCAGTTTTGGTCTCCATAACGGACGTTCGCTGTAATTGTCATGATATTAAATGCCTTAATTCATTCTTATTTTTCTCTTCATGACGATTTTCTCTCATTCCCTCAGTAGCCTGAACATGCTGCGACCAAACAGAAAACAAAAACAAAATAAAACAAACCAAAACAAATTCGAAAAGTGCTACGCAATCACATTCAGGATAATGACGGAAGAAGTCTGTAATGAGCATGTGTTGAATAAGAAACGGAAAAGTTTCAAAAGGACGTGGAAGCAGTTGAATGAAAATGACTGAGAAACAGAGAAGGGATCGAGCTCCAACACACAGAGAAAAGAATTGCCAGTGCACTCCCCTTATACCAAATTCCTCTGGAGAAGTTTTTGTCTGTTTGTTTATGTTTTTTATTCATCGAAATGCCGTCACAAGCGAACAAAAATCATGCAGTATACAATTATTGTCTGATGAAAACACACAAATCCTCCGCTTATCATCACATGGTGTTGTTTTATACTCATCAATGAAAAGCAATATTCATTTGAAATTTTTTCCAAGATTTTTTTTTTCATTTTACATTTAAGAGACAGAGAGATCGTCAATTTGTTTGTGCTTTTGTGCTTACTTTGAAAACACATGTTAAAAAAAGTAATGATTAAGAATAGGTTTAAGGTTGCACTTTGATACGTTCGCTCTTCCAAAGATTCGTTACTCCGATGTCCAAAGGTTTGTTATTCCAAAATGGAAAAAAAAATATTGTAGTTAATTTAGGAGGTTTGTTATTAGAAATGTTCTTCGAAAAATAGATATTAAGGATCATTATTTTTAGGTCCGTTCTTCTAAAAGTGGAATGGGCCTGATATTCGTTTAGGTGAAAACAGTTATTATGAGGTTTTGAAATTGGAGGATTTTAGTTGTTAACTTGTTTCTCCACGTTTGGATAAGCGAACATAATTTTTCATGTTCCAATAAATAAGCCTTTCGGTTAACCTTCGGAGATTCCTATCATTTACCGAATAAAAAAGCTTCATAATTATACGAACTCTATCAATTTTCGTATTGACAAACTGTATGAATAACGAGCCTCCGAAATGACGCGCTACAAAAGGTTTGTTATAACAAACCGTATTGTATAATATCGAAGTCACAAACATCCATCCAAGTTATATGGACTTATTGTGTCTTGTTATGACGAAACTTCGCAGTATCGAACCTATTATCATTTCTGACTAATATAATAACACAAATTCTCCTCGGTAACAGTGTGTAGCACAAGGAGCAAACACAGGGGGATTTCTTCCTAACGTATTCGCTTGCCCTCCCCAGCTAAACTTCATATTTCTATAACGGAGCACATTTCTGTTGTTTTTCTATATTATTTCTTTGTAATGATTTTAGCTGTGATCATGTTCGTTATATAAAAAGCAAATTTTGCATTGTAGACTTTATATAACAAGTTTAGGACCTCAATCTTTATTTCATGATAACGAAATTTTGATAAATATATTCGTTCTCAAGGATGGAACTATACGTCACTGAGATTACACGTACGTTTGTACGTTCATTTACAAGAGATGGAAAAATTGTTTTCTTTGATTCCTCAGTATGAGAAGATAAACAAGCTTATATAATTGAGAATTGGTAATATCTATTCAGGATTTTGCAGAGGAGTTTGTTCTCGACATGAAATTGCTGTTTGTTGTGAGTAGAATGCGTTTCCAACTCAAGAGAGCTGCATTGTTCAATATCTTGTTTGTTCCGAACGTCCGTGAGCTACATGCGAACCTCCGTGATGAAAACTATGCTATGTTTGTTGGGTTATAGAGACTGCCCAGATGAGATACATCTTAAAAAGGTATATTATTATTTGGGAGTGAGGATTGAAGTATGGGATAGTGAAATAAGAGGTGAAAATATTGAGTTTCTGTAAAATGCGCGTAAAGTTAAGAAAGTGTTTAGCGGAAGAGCAATATTTCCACAGAAATGACGAATTTAGTTAAATCATCAGTTGTCTACCATTACGTACAGGTTAAGAGTACAAGCTTAATATTCTGCAATCACGTACACATGTCCCTTCAGATATTTCGTTAGGATTTTGAACTGAATCAGATCTTTGGAAACTATGTTAAATGGTATTCAAATGTATGTGCAGTACTATTCCTCACGGACGTTCGCTGCTCTGGACATGGTAAACTTCAGCGGTGAATAAAAACTTGTT
The DNA here is from genome assembly GCF_040938485.1 of Diadema antillarum. Classification (NCBI taxonomy): domain Eukaryota; kingdom Metazoa; phylum Echinodermata; class Echinoidea; order Diadematoida; family Diadematidae; genus Diadema; species Diadema antillarum. The sequence continues at coordinate 6,457,279 of NW_027270890.1, read as the reverse complement.
CCTCTGGGAAAATCCTAGTATAATTGGGTTCATATTAAAGCTTGAGTTATACTCTTTCAGGTAAGATGAATGATTTGGTGAATTTCCTACTTTTTGAATTTTGCCTTGTTTTGGCTCAATTGTACATCGTTCAAAATTCTGACCCATATATATATATATATATATATTGAAACAAGAGAGGGAAAACTGACCAGAAACAAACAATAATAAATAGTGAGAACTTTGAGCAAAGAAAATGGGTTTTCATCGGGATTCGAACCCGAGACCTCCGGATTACTAGACCGGTGCTCTACCGACTGAGCTATTGAAAGCCCTAGATCGGTGTTCGTCCCAAACCCTTAACTCTCTTTGCTCGTGTGGTCACAAGCTATAGTGTGTGTATGTGTGCCACACACACACACATTAACCTTTGTTAATGTTTTACTTTTTTTTTTGTCCGTTGCTCTCGATTACATCGTGTGTTTCCATGGATATGTAGGGAGCGAAACAACTTCGTATGGGCCTTCTTGAAAGAGTTTATCATGTCCAATCTGAAAGCCCTCGACATGTAGCCTTGAGACTGACCTTAGAAGGTTGAACACATCATCTGAGAGTATATTGGTATCAGACGGTCTTTGCAAGGATCCTGTCACTACTACGTCATTAGTGCAAACCGTTGATGTTGTAGCCACTTCCTGAATGACGGGAGATAAAACTGGATGAGGACCGATTTGCAGGAAGAAATTGAATCCATCTTGCAGAAGTTTCTGAATGGCAGTCATAAATTTTACCGGCTGTCGAACGTTCATCCACCAATACATAGCACTGTTGACTTCTCTAAAATCGGAGTAATTGCTTGTGACCGTTGAAACAAGGGGAACATTCGGTGTCATGTTGGTAGTGTGTTTCTCCTCAGAGAATTTTAGAAACTCTAATTTCGACAACAAAGACTCACGTATCTCTTCCTGTTGGAAGCTGTGGAAACCGTTGTTGACGTTGAGCATCTTACACTTTATTCCCTGTTCTCGAAGATTCGCTGTGAATTCATCTAGTGCCTTATAACCTCCTGCCAAGACTATTTCTGTCGGGCTGTTAACTGCTGCAATATCGATTTCACTATCGTATCGACTGTTCTTCAGGCGTGTTTCGATATCTTCAACGTCATGCAATATGGCTACCATCGTACCAATGCCATATGTCTTATTCAGCTCACGCCCTCTAATGTATATGAGACGAACAGCATCATCAAGAGTCAAGTGCCCGGCGGCATGAGCTGCGGCCACCTCGCCGACGCTCTGCCCCACGATTGCATCTGGGCAGATTCCCCGAGAGCGGTAGTATTCAGTCAACCCAACTTGGACAGCAAAGAGGGAGGGTTGTGCAACATCTGAAAGCGTTTTAAAGGTAAGTAGAAGCAGCAGATTAGTTATTCGATGTGCCTAAGACAACTGATTGTTATCCACGCGTCATCTCTTGTTAGTTTGCTTGATTTGTATACCCGCAAGAAACAAGAAACATTATCTAATTATACTTTTATCTAATATTTAGCGAATCTATTACTGCACACGCACAACACACACTCACATCTTCCTTTTCACTCTAACGCGTGATATTGCAATATCAAACAAATAAAACTACTTTCCGTGAGGGGCAAACCTGAGTAACTGTTATATTCCCAATGACGCCATAAGCCCAGTCAAGCCATATGCTTATGATGATGGTCTCATGCTTCCTTATAGAATCCTATGTACTGCCTTTTCTGTATTATTACGCAATTATAGATGTTTTACCAAAAAATGTGTTATTTACGTAGTATAAACTGCACTTTTTTTCATATTTCCCTTCGCCATTTGGTTGTTTTTTTTCAATTGTCACACTCATGAAATTAATTTTGATTCTATTTCATTATGAGCAGATACGAACTGAATTATTATAAGAAAGCTGAATCAGCCTTAAAATAAATCAAAGTGATACAATTTCAAAAGAACATTTATTTATTTGACCTCATTATATTAAATTGAGGAACAATAACATCGCTTTTGAGACATATTACCACTGACCTGTTCGGTTTATTTTCTCACGGTCATCTTCAGCCGTCAAGAGGTGTACCAGTGACCACGTTGCTCCACATCTTGTAAGTATTTTGTCAATGTTCTATCATCGGAAAAAAAAAAGCAAAAGCAAAAAACAACAACAGCAAAAATGTGTATTTATATAAACTGTAAAACTCTTACACTTTTCCGAGAAAGGAGGAACAGTGAAAGGAAAGCTACGCACTGTTTCTCCTTCTTTTCTCATTAAATCACTTATACATATTATGTATATAATACGGCTTATCGAAGACAAACTGGTAATCTTTCTGGCAAGATAACAGCAGAATTCAAGGCGTGTTCGAATTCGTCAATGCAAACAAGATGGCAGAGATAAGAGAAATAGAACAGAAAGAAGGGAAAGGACAGAAAGAATAAATTCGATGGTTTGAGAATACCTGTATGACACTACGGAATTTCAGTTCCTCTGCCATGAGACGACGAGCCATTCCCCACCACTGGGAGCCCATCCCGGGGTAGACGAAGACCAAGCGACGAACTGGAATGCTCGTATCCCTATCCTGGCCCTCTATGACAGTAGTAGCGGTTTTGACATCTTGTAGGAGTTTAAGTCTGATCTGGTTCCTTGCATCACTTGGGGATCTTATGATGATACACACGCGATGGTCGAGATGGCTGGACCGTACACCTGCAGTGTACAATGCGTTTTTATACAGAATCTCGTCATCTCTTATTACTTCTGCCATAAAGGCTTCCCACTTCTGGAGGTATTGAGCGAGTGCGTCCCTGCTTGCTGCCGATAGGAACAAAACTGACGGTTTCTCTGTGACTTTCCCATTAAAAAGTTGTGTCTGTCTGTTCTTAGGTTCAAAACCTTCCAGAACTATGTGATCATTGGCACCATCGAAACCAAATGAACTGCAACCAATCAACTGCTTGGCCCCACTTGGCCATTTAGTAATTTCCGTTGAAACACACAGGTTCAAGGTTGAAAGGTCGACGTTCTCAGTTCCTTTACTGAGCTGTACTTGATTTGAAATCTTTTTGTTTTGCAAGCTTAGTGCAGCCTTGATTACAACAGCTACACCAGCTGCTGCATCGGCATGGCCAAAATTTGTCTTTAAGGATCCAAGGAACAGCGGATTTTGATCTGACCGACGTATGAATCCCAAAGCTTCACCAATAGCATTGGCGCCTGATGCGTCCCCGACACTAGTGCCAGTACCGTGCAGGTCGAGGAACGCTACGTCTTCAGGGTTGACTTTGGCATCATCGCAGGCCTTTTTGAGGAGGGCAACCTGTGCTTCATAACTAGACTGACCGATTCCAGACGTTCGACCGTCGATAGAGAACGTTCCTCCCTGAATGACCGCGTAAACCCTGTCTCCATCCTCAATGGCCCGTTTCAATGGCCTGAGAACAACAGCCCCTACACCTTCCCCACGACAGCGGGCCGAGTCATCAGATGTTTTGCCTTTCCCTTCTTGGGCGTCATCGTCGCCCTGAGAGAAAATGCTTGCTCCACCTGCTACAGCTATGTCACACTCGCCTTTCCTCAGTGCTTTACATGCAAGGAGAATTGCATCCAGAGATGACGAGCACGCTTTGTTCACCGTCAAGCTAGGTCCACGAAAGTTGTACTCATACGATATTCTATTTGATACCATATATGACCCTGCATTACAAAACAAACAGAAAGTCGCCAGGCATAAAACTTTAGATAAGAGCATATTCTGAAAGAGCAGACTTTAATCTTTAAAATGATGTGTAACTCAAACCAAATGGACTCTCCTAACCTATCTAAATATTGGAAAGCAGGCACACACTCAGGAAAAGTGTGAACTGAGAAAAGATGCTCTGAAGTACAGTGTCTATTCAAGGGCTTAATCTTTACCAAAGCAGTGCTGCCTGTGCGATGAATGGTTAGTTATAGGAGTTGAAAGTGAAGAGTGTGTACAAGGTTTCTCAGAAATGAAAAGGAGACTCTAAAGAAACATTAAATCACACTTTTCTGCCAAAAAAAAAATGTTCGAGATAAAATGCTTAAAAACACACTTTCCTGCCCGTTTTATGATCCCAAATTTTAGCATAATGCAGAAGAAAACTTGCTCTTTCAGAAAATATGAAAAAGTCAAGATCGGCTCGGTTGACCCATTTCACCTATTTTCAGTCCTCACACAAAATCAGTGTGTGCGACTTTTAGTTCGTTTTGTGATGCACGGTCACATAATGTGAATTACCACTATTTTTGGTGTACAGAATGACAACGTCGTAGGAACTCCAATAAGGAGGCTGAACTCACTCGCAGCCATGCCCATATACACTCCGGTGGTCGATCCATGTACCGACTGGGCTGGTATTCCTGCGTCTTGAAGGGATTCCCAAACCACTTCGAGAAGGATCCGAACCTGTGGATCCATTTTGTTTGCCTCTTCTGGAATTGAAGAAAAAAAAGAAACAGAATATGAAATATGTAACGTAAGCTGCAATTGGACACCCAGGCTCTAAAGTTAATTTGCATTGCATTAGTAAAGTAAAGAAATCCTTTTAGTTTGGTACAGAGACTGGCCGAAATACGTCCTATCAATGGAGAAAAACATATCCCCCTCCACCTCTAAAAAAAAATAAGATACCTGGACATATTTTGAAGAATTCTCTGTCCAAGTATTCTTGATCCTTTCTGAGGTATCCAGCACACTTGTACATCTTCCAGGGACACTTTTCACCAGGGGAAACGTAGGACACCTCGTCGGAGGGTTCGGGAGGGATAGATGTTGTGCAGTCCATACCCTTGTCAAGCACATCCCAGAACCTGTAGACACTGTTAATGCTGTCAGCGAATCGACATCCGATGCCAACGATGGCGACCTTGCCATCGACCGACATCGTTGGGTCGGTTAAGGAGTCCGTCATACTTCCTTCGACTGTGGCAACTTAGAAATAGTATCATAAATGATACAAAAATATTAGTAAAAAGTCATTAACTCTGTTTTAGATTTAGAAAAAAATGACAATAGTAATAATGTCATTGTTCAGAAGGGAAAAGAGAAAGTATAGCAAGGTCTTGACGTTCATATCAGTCTTTCTGCCATTAATTGTAATCAGGCATGAAAAGAATAATCATACTGTTCATCAAAAGAAGTCTTAAATATTAAGATGTTTATCTATTCTATTAGAAAATTATTGATAGCATATGTTGCAGTGGACACTCTTTCGGTAGAAATGTTACCCGAAATAAGCTTGCATGTTCCTGTAGCTAGAAGAAGACATTTACCCATTGTATGTACACCAAAGAAGAAAATGTTTAAGCATATCATATCGTCGACGTAATGCTACCGCATAATAATGGAACTTGCCATGTATTGCTCACAGAGCGTTAATATACAAGGTGATCTTTTACAAACTAATAAATCAGTAGGACCATCAACGGCATAACCTGGGCCAGCAGCATGTTCTACCACTTTTGTGGAAGTCTAAAGTTTTTCTTGGAAATAAGTTTCATTTATGCTAGGTGTGTTGTTATGGCTGATTCTTCTTACAAAATAAAAGGACACGCAATAATTACTCATACTACAGTTATTGATACTACATACTACAGTTATCGAATAAGAAAAACACAAAGAGCAGCTTTTGAGTGTAGATTAAAGGAAACGTATAGTTTTGGTTGAGACCTGACTTTAGGTTTCTAGCATTCTTTTTGTGTGTGTATGAGATAATGATAAATCTCTTCCAAGACATAAAAGAGAATGTTATTCCAATAGGGATTCAATGTTTATTTCATGGAAAGTGGTTTTGCAATGCCTGAGATATCCCAAACAGAACACTTCTAATAAAAAGTGGGATCCACCGTTTGAATCTCTCAACCATTTCAAAACCGATTTTCATCTAAAAATACATTTTTATTTCCATTAACATGGTATGCTCTGTATTATTTCATAAGTGATTTCTTGCTATCTCACAAACAGTTAAAAGCCCAATCATTATCTCCACAAATACTATACTAGACTTTAGACTTCGGAACGCGTGAACATCTGGCTTGTTGTACTCCCGTCAGTGCTATACTGGCTGGTAATTCTAATTCTAATTTTTCTTTGAATGTTAGTACTTGTATGTTCACTCTTTAGGTTTCCCGTATCTCTTCCGATGACTCGCATGTCGAGTCGTTCTCTTTTCACCATTATTCAATTCATATTATTACATTATCGTCAACATAGTTAAATCAACTGTTCTTACATCTGCAGAATGTGGTTGTCTGTATATCACTGTTTGTATTGAGAAGGGTCTGTTAGTGCCCCAGGTAATTTTGCCTTTCATTTTTGTTTTTCTTTATTTTGGTCCTACGTTGCATCCGTGCTCCTCATCTTACACTCTGTTCAGAATTTGGGACCTACGCTTAACAAGCTCGCTTTTAAGTAGGTTCCATCATATTTCTTTAGCGTTATACATAGAACCAAACGTACGATGATTGACCGCTATGTTTTACATGCTTACATTGATTTACTGTGCATCCAAGCCGGATATTATGATTCACTATGTTTTTATTATATTTGATGTACATTCCTTCATTGAGAAATATGAAAATAAATTAAATTGAAATTAAATTGAAATACTATACTATCCCTTTAATGCTATCTCGAATAGCACAGTGCTATTCTCAAAGCAACACGGACATAGACCTGGAAAAGTAGTAGTTGATGTCGAATTTACGAGGCAAAACAACACTGTGACATTAGGAATACATGTACAAAAGTGACACCGGGATGATTGTGCGATTATGCGGTCAAAGAACAAGCTTACCTGTACTCGGAACAAGATATGCACTCACGAAGGAATTTGAAGCAAGGGAAGCAATTCAAAGTTGTTCACTATGCCGGATTACAGAGCAATAACAGCTGTCTCTGCCGTATCACACAGTGAGCGTACTAAGTTACCCTGGTTGCTTTGTGGCGCAAAAACAGGTTTAACGTATAAGCCTACTAGCTTGTGATTGGTCGAGTCAAATATAATAGTCAATACGATACGTCAAAAGTCAACTGAGGCGTTCAATTTTTCTGCATTTTTTTTTTCTGTTGAATGTTTGTAAAGTGTTTCATCACGTTTACGACTCATGTGGACCAATATTATAGCGATAGTCTTGATTCTTGCCATAACTGTATATATATATATATATATATATACATATATTATATGTATGTGATATCCTTTTTCATTTGTAATCTTCATTTGCATTAGGGAACAGAAAGCAAGCCTTTGAAATGATGCATTATTCGTCTGTCATTTTTCATAATCAAAGCAAAACATTTGGTCGAATTCCACAAGGTGTTTCCAGACGGAATTATTCCATACCATTATTTTTGTCTTTCCGTGATTCTTAGAAGTGATAACGAATGCTGTTACTGAAGCACATCACTGGGCACCATAAAATCATCGTCTCACATAAATGAAGATTACACCTTCGCTCATTTTGTTTTTTATGTAGGTTTATTTGTTGCCATTGTATATACATTATGATTGTTCTGATATATACTTGCCATGCCGTAGTGTTAGTGTGTGAACTTACGTGGTACCTTGGTCTGCTGTCGGTGGTTTCAGTGACTGATCTGAAGGTTTACTCAACTGATTATTATTATCATGATGGGGAATGTCACTTTACATCATTGGCGGTTGGCCTTTGTGCTGCTGAGTCCAACTTATTTGTACCCAGCATAGAGCCCCACACACAAGCATTGCTTCTTTCGGGGTCCTTACAAAAATGTGAATTTTTGTATCAGCGGTTTCTGTTATCTTGTTATTTATGTTTGGTTTTTGAATAAATTGAATTGAATTGAATTAACCGTCAGAGCCATTGTAGCGGCAAGCTTTCGTTTACTCCTGTGGACTTACCCAAGCCAAAGCGTTTCTTGTAACATCTTAGCTGCCTGTCTGTATGTTTTGGGATGACTGGAGCATAAACAGGTGATAAAAGGCCTCTCTAGTATTTTTTTTTTGGGACGACTGGAGCATAAATAGGTAATAAAAGGCCTGCCTGGTATGTTTTGGGACGACTGGAACATAAATAAGTGACAAAAGGCCTGCCTGGTATGTTTTGGATGACTGGAGCATAAGTAGGTGATAAAAGGCCTGTCTGGTATGTTTTGGGACGACTGGAGCATCAATAGGTGATAAAAGGCCTGTCTAGTATTTTTGGGACGACTGGAGCATAAATAGGTAATAAAAGGCCTGCCTGGTATGTTTTGGGACGACTGGAACATAAATAAGTGACAAAAGGCCTGCCTGGTATGTTTTGGATGACTGGAGCATAAGTAGGTAATAAAAGGCCTGTCTGGTATGTTTTGGGACGACTGGAGCATCAATAGGTGATAAAAGGCCTGTCTAGTATGTTTTGGAATCACTGGAGCATAAATAAGTGACAAAAGGCCTGTCTGGTATGTTTTGGGACGACTGGAGCATAAATAGGTAATAAAAGGCCTGCCTGGTATGTTTTGGGACGACTGGAACATAAATAAGTGACAAAAGGCCTGCCTGGTATGTTTTGGATGACTGGAGCATAAGTAGGTAATAAAAGGCCTGTCTGGTATGTTTTGGGACGACTGGAGCATCAATAGGTGATAAAAGGCCTGTCTAGTATGTTTTGGAATCACTGGAGCATAAATAAGTGACAAAAGGCCTGTCTGGTATGTTTTGGGACGACTGGAGCATAAATAGGTGACAAAAGGCTGGTCCGGTATGATTTGGGATAACTGGACCATACTGGAGCTTGAATCTCCTTTTCTGAAAGGTATTTTTAGATGCGTATTTGACTTTCACAAAAAACAACAACAACAACAACAACAAAATTGTTGACCATATAGAACATCATCTCTGTTTAGTGACAGATCATTAAACTTGATCAAGTTTAGTATCATTTCACTTTATTTAAAACACGTTGTCAGGAAAGCAATTATGATGCCAAATCATGTGATTTCAATTGCGTTTCTAGAACTGTTGAAATAAATATTTCTGTGTAATGATTCATTATGTTGAACTACGGATCAGACCATAAAAAGGGTCCAAATTGAAAATAGGAATACATGTGAATGCATCTATATATAGATTGTGTAAACTACGACTTTTCGCCAGTCTATACTTTTAAGAAGACTATTTCTGAGTGTATACACATATAATGTATTTATAGCAACATCTCCAGAGAATTCCCTGGCCGATGGATTAGTTTCATATTTGAACAGGGTGCGCAGACGATACACATGGGTTGCAGCAGCCCAAATGGTAGTCATGGAATGTAGATGGAAGGAACTAGGAAGTAATATGAAAACACGTTCCATATTCGCACAGGTGACATAATCTTTATCCGGTAAGCCGGTGGTATATAACTCGTCAGTGTGGTGTTTTCTCCATTATCTTAAGCCTGCATGTGAGGATACCCAGTGAGTTACATCCAGCATTTCTCGCTAGGAAAGATACATCATTGTCTACCTACACTCGAAAAGATCCGAAAACCCTGCAATAGGAAATCCACAGGGAGAAGTCAAAGGACATCAATACGAAGCTCAAAATGAATGTGAGTCCTACCGCCTCTTTGCAATTCGTGTAGAACTATATCAATTTGTATGCGTTTGTGCTGTACAGCATTACCTAATTATTTCTTTGCGACGGTAATTCCGCATTGCAATAGATTTGACTGACTTTGCGCACTTATTAGCCAGCGAAAACCAAGAAAACTGTGTGTGGCAATTATAGCTCTTCTTCTACTCAGCTCCTTAAGTTAATCATGTGTTTACCATGTTATTCCATGTTGATATGATTTTGCAAAAGCCTTGTATGATAAAAAAGAAGAAATGTGTTTATCATAATTACATATACTTCAATTGAATAATGCAACATTTAACTCTTTTATTCTGTGGATGTCGATAGTTTTTCAGTTGATTGCTGCTTACTATAATTATATTCTCCCTAAAAAGCAATTGGTGGGGGAATTCCTTTTTTTTTCATTCTTCGTCGTGCGAGTATACACTAATCAATTATTAATCTCCTTAAATTGTTGTTTTGTCTCATCAGATCCTGTTTCTACTTACATCGTTGATTGCAGCCATCTTCCAAACCATCTTATCTTCACCAGTCCCGAGCACCTCTCAGACATGTCTGCCAATAGATGCAGCTGACTCCCGTCGACGAAAGATGAACACCAACCTTTTCTATCCTAAAGCGTCGGCATTCGCCGTACAAAGCTTTAACCTCTCAACCAGTGACATGGGCTTTACCGATACGTCAAGCTGTCCATTTGATGGCGTCTCCAGCCCGCAAGACTGCCCCGTAGGAGCGAAACCAAACCCTGGAAGTCCGGAGATCACGAACCAAGACGGCTCGTGTCCATGGACCTATGTGGAATGCTCAATGCTGACCGTATTCCAATGGCGATCACTATGGCCCAGTGCCAGTGTTCAGCATGTCTGGACCCTTACACACACGAAGTGGATCCAAACCTTCGATGTCAACCTGTGATGTACAACATGAAAGTCCTACAGAAGACCCAATGTGTGGATGGTCACTTCCGGTACGAGCAGAAGACCCTTCAAGTCCCCGTGTCATGTGCCTGCATGCGCATGAGGCGAGCCTAGGAACGAATTTCTTTTTTTTTTTATGGAGATCGCTTCCCCCGTATTCACTATTTAACGTACTTATTCCTTCAATTGCATTGTATTTGTAATATTCTAATTTATTCATACATACCTTGCTTTCTATTCAACTGTAAGATTTATACAAAAAAAAGTTTTGCTGAACATCCTAACGTCAACACCGTAATATTGATACTTTTGATTAGTTCATCAGTTTTCTAGCAGCCAGACCCAAAAAAAAAAAAAAAAAAAAAAAAAAATTGAGCTCGGATGTACAGTTACTGCGCCTTGGTATTTTGCATTTTGGAAGTCTGTGATTACTGGTGAAGAAGCCGACATATCAAACGGTGGGATGATATTTTTACTATTTTTCTGATCTACTAGTGTGGGAGTAGCTTCTAAAACCTTGATACAGGTTTAACCTGTTCTATCAAAAAAACTGAAATATTCATTGTTATCTTACCTGATACTTATAATCAGCCACTGTGTGGTAAAACGTTTGTCTAACCCCGTTGGAGCAATATCCCGAAACTGCCGGTCCGTGTGCTCATATTGGAACATACGATGTTGTCTGTCATCAGATAGGTATATCATTAAGGTGCAATGACTTAAAAGGAACGAGGTCATTGAAAGCTCTCTTTAACTGTTTACAACTGCTATTTTGTAATTGCCCTATAGTATATGGACAATGTATTTTTCATCAAGGATCTGGTTGTTTTTAATATGTACTCACATACTGTATTCCGATATTGTGCATATTGTATCTACTCTATATTGAGTGCCATAAACAGAGTCAAGCTTGACCTAGTATGTTACAAGTAACCACTATGTGGTGATTTAGTTATCATCTCGCAGACAAACTATGCCCATGAGTATAATAATGATTTTTTCTTTATTTCTGCCAATGATTATTTACTCGTTGACTGCTTATTTATTCTATACGTGCATAGGCAGCAATATAGTAATCGTGCCAGGGAACGATACTTGAGAGTAATAAAGTCTCGTGTGAGACCTGACGGTATTCAATAAACGCAAGAGAAGTCGCAGAGAAAAGAGAAAAAGACTAGCCTATTAATCAGTTATCGTGTCGACCCTTTATTTTGCGAATTACCAGATGACCTTTAGAACAGTATATCTCTTCTGAAAACATGATAAAGTAAGCAAAGGATAATACCACACATTCATTCGTACTCACGTATCCTTACGCAAATCATTGAATAATACATGTAACCCACACTCAACGAAACAGGACCATACCAGTTACCATCCAACATCCAACTGTACATTTCCATCTTTCAATGTCCTATAACTTTTTAAGGTAATAAGCAACGTATACATATGTATCTAATATAAACACACTACCACAAATATGTACATCTACAATGATAATGCAGGAACCAATGCAATTTCATGAAATCAAAATAATTATGGATGATCTTTGTTGCGTTCATTTGTGACCGTGCACCTCAAAACGAACATAAAGTCGCACACACTGATTTAGCGTGAGGACTGAGAATAGGTGAAATGGGTCAACCTAGCCAAACTTGACTTTTTCATATTTTCTGAAAGAGCGGGTCTTCTTTTACATTATGCTAAAATTTGGTATCATAAAACGGGCAGGAAAGTGGGTTCTTCAGCAGTTTATCTCGAACATTTTTGGAACAATAGTGTGATAAGGTGTGTCTTTAGAATCCCTTTTTCACTTCTGAAAAACCTTGTCAACACTCTTCACTTTCAACTCTAATAACTTTTGAAAAGATAGTGCTACTGCTTTGAAAGTTGGCATTAATTATGGACAGAATGTGTTAATGAGGCATGCTTAATTTCAGTTCAATCAGATAATCCCTACATTGTTGTTACTCTGGTGATTTACTTCCTGTTTTTTGTCCCATTCATCGCACAGCCAGCACGGTCTGGTAAAGATTAAGCGCTTGAGTAGACACTGTACTTCAGAGCCTCTTTTCTCAGTTCACACTTTTCCTGAGTTTGTGCTTTCTTTCCAATATTTAGATAGGTTAGGAGAGTCCATTTGATTTGAGTTATACATATTCTTAAAGCTTAAAGTCTGCTCTTTCAGAATATGGTCTTAACTAAAAATTCATATCTGGCGACTTTTTGTTTGTTTTGAGGTGCAGGGTCACATTTGCTTTACATCGATTAAGAAAATATGTGACTCTGCACCTCAAAACAAACGAAAAGTTGCCAGACATGAATTTTTAGTTAAGACCATATTCTGAAAGAACAGACTTTAAGCTTTAAAATGATGTATAACTCAAATCAAATGGACTCTTTTAACCTATCTAAATACTGGAAAGAAAGCACAGACTCAGGAAAAGTGTGAACTGAGAAAAGAGGCTCTGAAGTACAGTGTCTATTCAATCTTTACCAAACCGTGCTGGCTATGCGATGAATGGGACAAAAAACAGAAAGTAAACCACCAGAGTAACAGCAATGAAGGGACTATCAGATTAAACTGAAATTAAACATGCTTCATTAACACATTCTGTCCATAATTAATGCCAACTTTCAAAGCAGTAGCACTATCCTTTCAAAAGTTATTAGAGTTGAAAGTGAAGAGTGTGGACAAGGTTTTTCAGAAATGAAAAAGGGATTCTAAAGACACACCTAGTCACACTATTCTACCAAAAATGTTGGAGATAAACTGCTAAAAAACACACTTTCCCGCCCGTTTTATGATACCAAATTTTAGCGTAATGTAAAAGAAGACCTGCTCTTTCAGAAAATATGAAAAAGTCAAGTTTCCCTAGGTTGACCCATTTCACTTATTTTCAGTCCTCACGCAAAATCATTGTGTGCGACTTTATGTTCGTTTTGAGGTGCACGGTCACATATGGTGTAGAACTCCAACCTACCTCTGATTCTTTGCCCTGCGCTCATGTCGCAACGTTTCGAAATTTGATGGAAATATTTCTTAAACGGGTCACACTCATCGTTCCCTCTTTTTAGCGGATACATTATTTAGGATAGGGAATTTTTTGTGGAATGTTATCCTTAAATAATTATCGATCTTTGTACGCCATTTTAAGTCATCTTAATTTCCCTTTAGCAACAGATTGTTCAAAACAATGAACAAAATGTAGTTTTCGAATTCATAAGTTGCTTTTACGAAATGTATTCAATCGTAAACATTACTTCATTCGCAAAGTCATTCGTTATCATTCGCTCTTACTGTTTACTGTTTATTGCCTTTGATAACACAGAGAAAATGTGTATTTGAAAAATGACTTACCTCTAATTGACCTTTTCTCACATTAAACACAAACATGTTTAGAAAAGGACGAGTAAAATAATGCAGGTATGGTATACATTATATATATATATATATATATATATATATATATATATATACATTATATACATATACATATACATGTATTGTGTTCATATATGCATACATAAGTACGTTGATGTATATCCATGTGAGATGACACCAACACCGAGCAACTTGGGAAACACAAGCACACGTCAGCCCAACCAGAATCATTAATGTCGATAGCAAGTCTATGGAGAAGCGCATCAGTCGTACTATGTATCCCATATACTATTGGTGTCCTGAAAAACATTTCCCACTTTTAACCCTTAATAGTTCGATAACCATATATCAGATAATACTGTCATCGATATGAGTAATAGCTGAATAAGTGTACAATTTAGTTGGATGCGATTTTAATATAAGAGCATGAATCATTTTCATAAAATTCAAAATTGATTTTAAAGTTATGCTTTCATTTTGAAATTACTTCCAACAAAATTGTACACTGTTCAGCTATTGCTCATATCAATTCCAGGCCCAAGGAGGGGGGGGGGGGGGGGCATTGAGCCCCCAAATATAACTTTGTTATTCTTTGATGTATTATCGTCATATTTGGCACATAGGTAGAACAACTCATCCTCTACATGACTGCATATTTGATTTTTTTTTTCTCGGTCACCCATAGAGGGCGCTTTTGACCAAAATATAAAGAAATACATAGGAAATGTGCCAGAAACATATTTTTTTTTCTGTGTAATTTCTTTATCCCCAGTGTATGTCTTATTGTAGATCAATCATTTTCATATTTGTGACCGTGCACCTCAAAACGAACATAAAGTCGCACACACTGATTTTGCGTGAGGACTGAAAATAAGTGAAATGGGTCAACCTAGCCTAACTTGACTTTTTCATATTTTCTGAAAGAGCGGGTCTTCTTTTACATTATGCTAAAATTTGGTATCATAAAACGGGCAGGAAAGTGTGTTTTCTTAGCAGTTTATCTCGAACAATTTTGGTAGAATAGTGTGATTAGGTGTGTCTTTAGAATCCCTGATTCATTTCTCAAAAACCTTGTCCACACTCTTCACTTTTAACTCTAATAACTTTTGAAAGGATAGTGCTACTGCTTTAAAGTTGGAATTGATTATGGACAGAATGTGTTAATGAGGCATGCTTACTTTCAGTTTAATCTGATAATCCCTTCATTGTTGTTACTCTGGTGGTTTACTTCCTGTTTTTTGTCCCATTCATGGCACAGCCAGCACGGTTTGGTAAAGATTAAGCGCTTGAATAGACACTGTACTTCAGAGCCTCTTTTCTCAGATCACACTTTTCCTGAGTTTGTGCTTCCTTTCCAATATTTAGATAGGTTAGGAGAGTCCATTTGATTTGAGTTATACATCATTTTAAAGCTTAAAGTCTGCTCTTTCAGAATATGGTCTTAACTAAAAATTCATGTCTGGCGACTTTTTGTTTGTTTTGAGGTGCAGGGTCACATTTGCCACAAATGAAGTACAAGTCGAATCTCATTTTTTTGTGACGGTTGAAATTTCTCAAGGTCACCACATGGGGGCGGTATTCATAACAACATAAAGGAATACATTATGAGACCAGTGATGCATTGTTTGGGATAGGTACGTGTATAGTTATCACATTTCATATTTCCATGATATCGGAATTTTAAGTTTGCAGATTGATTATATCATAAAAAAAATAATATTACAGGCATAACTTGGGTGAAAGAATCAAAGTGACACAAAATAGAAGGGCAATCTTTAGAAAATACTGTTGTTTTCAATTATCTCTATTATATCTATAATTGTTTTATGTCTTTGTCACTTAAAAGCAAATGAAATAATAGGAAAAAACATTTCAGAGCCACAATCCCTTCACATTTTGCTTCTTCAGCAAATTTCAGCCTAGAAACGTCCATTTTATACACTATTTATATGTGACTCTGCACCTCAAAACAAACAAAAAGTCGCCAGACATCAATTTTTAGTTAAGACCATATTCTGAAAGAGCAGACTTTAAGCTTTAAAATGATGTATAACTCAAATCAAATGGACTCTTCTAACCTATCTGAATATTGGATTGAAAGCACAAACTCAGGAAAAGTGTGAACTGAGAAAAGAGGCTCTGAAGTACAATGTCTATTCAAGCGCTTAATCTTTACCAAACCGTGCTGGCTGTGCGATGAATGCGACAAAAAAACAGGAAGTAAACCACCTGAGTAATAACAATGAAGGGATTATCAGATTAAACTGAAATTACGCATGCCTCATTAACACATTCTGTCCATAATCAATGCCAACTTTCAAAGCAGTAGCACTATCCTTTCAAAAGTTATTAGAGTTAAAATTGAAGAGTGTGGACAAGGTTTTTCAGAAATGAAAAAGGGATTCTAAAGACACATCGAATCACACTAACTACCAAATATGTTCGAGATAAACTGCTAAAAAAGCACACTTTCCTGCCCGTTTTATGATACCAAATTTTAGCATATTGTAAAAGAAGACCCGCTCTTTCAGAAAATATGAAAAAGTCAAGTTCGGCAAGGTTAACCCATTTCACTTATTTTCAGTCCTCACGCGAAATCAGTGTGTGCGACTTTATGTTCGTTTTGAGGTGCACTGTCACATATTGTTAATTGATATTGGAACAGAAAAATACGCAAAATGTGACTGACATGGTTGTCAGTTTACGGTTGCCAAGGCAACCATGACATTTTGATTAATAAACGGATGAGATATGGGATCCGAGGTATAGCCCTATCCTGGATTTGTGATTATTTATCTAACAGAAAACAATATGTAACATTTCATACTTCAGATTCCTCCAAATCCAATATTACATGCGGTGTCCCCCAAGGATCCATATTGGGTCCTCTACTTTTTTCTAATTTATATTAATGGTGTTATAAATTCATCCTCGTCTCTTAGTTTTATACTTTTTGCAGATGATACATATATCTTTTATTCTCACAAAGTATTTGAAAGTCTTATTACTACATTGAACTTGGAGAAAAGTAAAGTATCTCAATGGTTTTTATGTAATAAACTGTCACCTAATATTTCTAAGACAATTTTTGTTAGATTTAAGCTTCATAATTCATTGAATAATAATTGTACTGATGATTGTATTAATTGTTTTGATGGACAGCCAATTGTTGAAAAGACATCTACTAAATTGGTAGGTATTACTATTGATTCAGATTTGTCTTGGAATGATCATTTACACAATGTTCATACTTCAGTTTTTAGAGGCATCGGAAATTTGTACCACCTGAGAAACTTGGTTTCTCAGAAATGTTTGCTTATATTGCATAATGCTTTGATATTACCTTATATTATGTATTGTAATATTGTCTGGGGGCATTATGGTACAACTAAAATAAGCTCAATATAACTTTTACAAAAACGAGCTAGTTGATTACAAACTCCCACTACTTATCTCCCTCTAACCCGTTGTCTTCTCAATTAAAAACATTGAAGATTAATGAGATTCATAGTTTCCAAACGGCAATTTTTATGCACAAATACACGTTTAACCAACTTTCCTCGATGTTCAATGATTTCCTAACGCCTAATTTCAATATCCATTCTTACCAAACTCGCCGTTCATCTGATTATCATGTGGAAAAACCCAAGAAATGTTATAGCACATAAATCCTTTAAACATCATGGCCCTGGTGTTTGGCATTTTTTACCCGTTGACCTTAAACAATGTAGATCTATTTATTCATTTAAAAGACAGCTTAAAGATATGTTGTTAACTCAATATGCATCTGAATGTTAGAAGATGTTGCTATTTATTTGTTTTATTTTTTCACCTCAATAGTTAAAGTAAGGGTTCCGAATTCATAGTATATACACAACAAGCATCAACATACATATTCACAACACATTTCCACGCAAACACCCCACATCTTGCACAATGCACAATGCACTTTTTCCCCTCATTCCCCCCCCCCCTCCCCTTCTCCTTGTCGCCACTCAGTGAGTGGTGACTTATTATGTTATATTCTTACAATGTTGCACTGTTAAGACAATCATTCCTGAGGCCATTGTCTTCGTCAAGCGCTTGCTTATGACGATGATCTCCTGAATTTCTGCACAGCAAGAATTGCCTAATTTGTCTTTGGGCAAGAGACATACAGTAACTTATGTTTGCATAAATGTATGCACAAAATAGTCTATTTTCACTTTGAATTGTATCAGGGGAAAGTTGAATATTTGAGTTGATCATTTATTTCCTTTAATTGTCAGATTCAATTTATACTGTGCTCAATTTGTTTGTTCAATTGACTTTGTACTTCATTTATGTATGAAAAAGAAATTCAGAAATAAAATCAGAATCAGAATCAGAACTACCAATACCAGATATAGACAAATTATATGTGAAAATGTTCGCAATAAGATTTTAGGAAAAGTCACCAAATTTAGTTGAAATTTGATAAAGGGTTAAGGAGTGACAAATGGAAATCTGGTAGGGGGACACAATGTGCCCCCCCCCCCCCCCTTGGGCTTTATAGGGTTAAGGATCAAAGGTGGAAGTTTTTTTTTAACACCTCGTAGCTATTACAGACTGAGGTGCTCTTCTTTGCAAAACATTTTATGAAGACCACATTCATGTCGAAAATATATGCTCGACATACGGATGGATGATCCATTCAGATGTAAATCAATGGACACAGGTTGGAGGACTTAAATATAAATCCTCGGTGATACGTGTAAAATCCAGATGAACGTACGCGACGACTTCGTCCAGTCAATGCATGTCTAATAATCCAACAAGTGTTTATCAAGCAAGTCACAGCTTCAATGTAGCAACGTCCACATAAATGAGAATAAAGCAGGCCACATTTCAAGGTAAATCGAATTTCCACAGGCAATCATATCTACAGGCTTATTTCTACAAGATACAGTGTATTACATGTCAGCAGGTAATATTGATCTAACTATAACAAGTCACTAACCCATTCCATACTGAATTCTGAAATGCCCATAGACATAATATGCAATCTACCAGGTTCCAGTACGGAACGGGTTAAGAGCCAGATGTGACGTTACTCTGAGAACAAAGATGTTGCAGGTACAATTTCTCAGTGTTGCTTTTGTCGGTTCCTTCATCCATCTGGATCCATCTAGATTCCGGAGCTTTCCACTTATCCATGAATATTGTCTACTCTGTACATGACCTCATTTCTAAGAATAGCGCACACAGAACAATTAAACATGTACTGTCATTTCATGTAAAGATATAGCTCAACAATGCCGTATAATTGTTAAAAAAAAATATGTAAAATCATATAGTTGGACACAAAATCAGAAAGTTGTTAAGATTTGAAAGTGTCACAAGGTGAAATTATATACTCTGTATAATGAATGTTTCGTAACTGTACTTTTCTTATTTTCTTTATTGCGCTTTTCTTATTTACATTATGATTCTGATAAAAGATCGACCTTGGAGGTTAATGAAGATTTAAGTCCACGTATCATAATCAAGTAGTCAAACAATATATAAATAAAAACATGCACGCACAGTGTCGAAGATAGTACCTTGTGTGTGTGTGTGGGGGGGGGGTTGTAATGACAGTTTCGGTTCCTTTCTCGCATTTTTTTTTCTTTCTTTAGGGGGCGGGGAACAAAACGATGAATATGACGACTGTCATAATTATGTCCATGCAAACAGACTTCGACCCTGATGACGGGAAAATATCGATACTGCCCTGTGAGGCTACCTCAATTTATGTTTAGAGGATTATGTGCAAAATCTCTGATCAAGCTATTTTTAGAGACATGTTAACAAAATCTAAGATCAAGCTATCAGAAAGTAAATTGTTAAACGTGAACTATGCGGTTTATGTTTCTCTGTGAACAATATTCGTCTCCTCTCATTTTGTTATATATTATTTAGGGGGGATCTTCATTGGAATATTGCTCACTACCAAATGGACATTGGTATGATTTACTCTTTATTCCTCTATTATCTTGTATTTCATTTAGTTGCATTTTCTCGAATAAACAAGTAATTATCAAGAGACGTACAAGACAAATAATTATTATGATAAAGTGAGAATGTAAAGTACCTTGTAAATAAACGCATGGAAGGGAAATCCATGTTTTTATTCATTTATGTAATGAGAGCTATTCAATTCTGAGAAGTTATAAAGACGAGTATGCTCTCAAAAGAGATCCAAATATAGAAGCATACAATCTAGGGAATTCCCGCTCAGCATTCGGGTGGTTTCATATTTGAACAAGTACCTTGGTGTGTAGCTATTTCAGTAGCTAAAAATGGTACTCACTTAATATCTATGGTAACTAACAGGAACTAGGAAGTATTGAGACATACTCCATATTCTTTAATTTGACGTTATATCCATCCGGAAACTCCATGGTATAAAACTGGGCAGTGCGGAGTTTCCTTCATCATCTTCAATCTGCCTGCGATATCATTCACTCAACATCAGCCAGCACTTCTTCCCAAGCGTCTATCAACTGAGGAAGATACTTTGTTTTTGACACTGACTGACTTGAAGGGCTCGAAAGCATCGAAGTCTTAAAGCCACAACAAAAAAAGGGAAAACCGTTGAAATCATCCTCAAAATGAACGTAAGTCTAAAATATATATATATCTATTTTAGGGCATTTAAGCATCTATGTTTTCCATTCCTATGCATTTCATTCCATTTTTTTGTCCATGAAAGATCAAAATTCAGATTACCTTAATTGTCAGAAAACGTAATGGAAACGCGGTATGGACGCACACTGTAGCAGATAATTTGATATAATTATTGCATTTTACTGCAAATGACAATCTGGTCCCTTTTTCTCCATGCCCTTTGTATTTTTTGTACAGACTCTATACCTCTTTACATCAGTGATTGCAGCTATATTCCAAACCATCGCGTCTTCACCAGTCCCCGTCACAGCTCAGACCTGTCTGCCTATAGACGCAGCGGATTCCCATCGCAGAAATCTGAACTCCAATCTCTTCTATCCTAAAGCGGCGGCATTCGCCGTACAAAGTTTCAACGTCTCAACCAGTGACATGGGTTTGGCTGATACGTCAAGCTGTCCTTTTGATGGGTTCTCCAGCTCGCCAGACTGTCCCGTAGGAGTGAAACCAGACCCTGGAAGTCCGGAGATCGTGAACCAAGACACTTCGTGTCCATGGACCTACGTGGAATGTTTCGATGCCGACCGTATTCCAATGGCGATCACTATGGCCCAGTGCCAGTGTTCGGCATGTCTGGACCCTTACACACACGAAGCGGATCCAAACCTTCGTTGTCAACCTGTAATGTACAACATGAAAGTTCTGCAGAAGACACAGTGTGTGGATGGCCACTTCCGGTACGAGCAGAGGACCCTTCAAGTCCCCGTGTCCTGCGCCTGTATGCGCATGAGGCGTGACTAGGGGTGTGTTTTCCAGTCACAAGACAGGCTCTCACTTAATGTATTCACTATTTCTCACAATTCTATTTATTTTGTTTTTCTTGTAATATATTCGCAATATAATGTCTATATGAAATGCCTTGCCTTTATTCTCCTGCCCAAATTGCTCGTGAATCCAGTTTTCGTGAACACCTTGACGTTGATAAGGAAACCTATAATCTCAGCAACATTCATCAGTCTTTTCTAAAGCCAGACAACAAACTACGAACCTCCGTCGTGAAAAAAAAAAAAAAAAATGCGCCTTAGCATTTTGTGTAGGATGCGTTTTGAAATTTCGCGATTACTGAGGAAGAAGCTGATAAGATAATAGAAAAAAAATGTGCAGTAATTCGACTATTTATTTGTTCTAGTAGGATAAAAGAAGGTTCTGTAGACATGTTTCAGGGTTCCTTCAAACATAGGAATATGAAATATTTTCATTATAGCGTTAGTCAATATGCCGTCTTGCCTTGCACTGATATTTAGACACTGCGTGTTGAAAATTAATGTTTATGAATAACTTTTTTAGAGAATCATCAGAAATTGCCCAAGTCCTTAACTCTAAACAGGTTGGTCGTCACATTCTGTATCTGAGTTTATCATGTACGTATTATGACAATTAAATGAAGAAATGCTAGGTAGCTCTCTTGCTGCGGATAAGTCTTTTACAGATTATTTATCTAAATGTCCCATGGACAATTTGCCTGCGTTTATGTCATGCGACTTCTTGTGTTCGTAATCAGGTATACATTATTATATGTGAGTTTTATATCTACTCAATGTTGAGTGAGGAAAAAAAAAACAAAGTCAAGTTTGACGTTATGCATTTAAGTAACCACCATGTGGTAACATTTGGCTTTTTTTAAAGGCTTGCAGTAGTATATTAGTCATTTTAATTATTATCTGTATTCCTATCAATTTACTTACCATCCATTGATTTTCTGGGCATTGTTTGTCACATAAAGTGTTTCTTTTATCACACCTGTGTTTCATGTACACGCTATCTGAAATTCCTCGTAATAAATGGCTTCTTAGTATGTCAATACTTTCAAACAGCTGAACTGGACCGTGACTTAAAAAAAAAAAAACAACCAACAGATTTCGAAAGTCATATGAGGCTGCCATCACTATCATGCCCTTGCTTAAAAGATGGCAGGCTCCTTTTATGGACTTCTTTGGATAGCTTTATGTACAAACACTTAAAATATTGTGGTAATTATTATGATAAATACTAATATTTTTGTTGTTGTTGTTGTCAGATACACGTGTTGTCACTTTTGTGTATGATTTAAGTGGAAAATGCAGATATAAAATCAAACTAAACTGAGCTAAATTGAATATATGTCTGATAATCTTACATTTATTGACCGGCCTTGAGCCAGAGAGAGAGAGAGAGAGAGAGAGAGAGAATACATGAACGTCATGCATGTACGTCGTGGTATACAATATAATTATGCAATATAATTCGTAACGAATAAGAAGTGTACAGACTGTATCACGTTTTCAGATCCATCTGTCTGAAGACCTGTTCGGCCTGAAAATCGACAAAACTTACCGAAGAATGCTTCCTTCTCAAAGCAAACAGGTTCAAATCCCTCTTCGAGGCATGTTTTAATCGCGGCCAGGCCGACGCTTCATACTATACTTTACTGAGACCAATACACACTGTAGGATTCGAATTCGCTCATAACATTAAATTGAGTTCCATTCAAATGTATATATGCTATAACATGTATAACCCAACATTATACTTTGATCCTTGTTTTTAATGTAACGTGTCTAAGTCCTTTTCCCAGGTTCTTACTTATCACTTTGACAAGATTTCGAGAGTTCTTCACCAAAGCCAATAGTTATCATTAGTAGTATAGATATTGATGACTATTCACAGTCATGATAATAGTGTACGTTAAAATATTTGGTTATGTTTGCCAATGATTACAAATGAATGACCGTGACATACCTACGTATATTCTTTCATCAAAGTATATTCAATCCTGGAATATAGTCTTTACATAATATCTCTACCCCACGAATGTCATTTTTCCAAATCGTAAAAATCTTTCCAGCTGTAAGAAACGTGGGAAGGTTATATACTTACCAGGCCTCGGATGTTATTACTGCCGAAATGGCACTATGGCGCAATAGTTCGTCGGACTTTGCCGTTTCTCCAAAGGTTATTTCAGTATTAATTTCCTCGCCGTGTAAAGGGACACACGGTTCTGTGGATGCAGCTTTACAAAATAAACCATTGTTTCATAAATTTATGATGTGTTTAAGGTAACGGATCTTCGCCGTCCTATGTAGTCTTTGGAACACATTAATTTTACTTTTACTTTGAGGGAGCATTTAGGCGCTCTAATCCATCATTAATGACATGAATATCATTGTATTTTTAATCACAAAACCGAAAAATCACTCTTCGCCACGTGTAGTGTATAATATGTTGGCGGGCAAATGACAAAACCGCCGACTCTGATCAATACATGTACCCTACTACTAAGTGCAAATCGCTATTTTTTCTATTTCATATGTCCAGTGCATCGGCGATTCTTGATTAAAGAAACATAAACTACGGTCACTTTGCTTGAAGAATGGATGCATGTATATAAACAATTTGTAAGGATTCTCGTTGTGTCTTCCATTCGTAATTTTTGTTCATTTTATAAGTTTATCGCGTCATTTCTTTGTGTAATTCTAACTTTTTTTGCCTTTTTTCCTCTTTATTAGAGAAGGGCAAGGATATCATGCGAAATCTGGAGCGCTGATGATAGCGTGTTGTACAGGGAATATCCCGACGCATATCGAGTAGGATAAATGATATTATTTCTCTACAACACAAAAGATAGTTACATACTCTCCAGTTGATTAGTAAGAAACATATAAGAGACACACTTTCCATTTTCATGAAGGTGGAGAAATTTCCATCAGGCACGATGATGTTTTAACATGCATGTGTGGTATTTCCTCAATCATCTGGAACATGTTGCTTCAACTGAGCACAAGGCAGCGCTCTTTTCCAGAACTTACTCAAGCAGTACGCCAAGCTCTTGGCACCTGTCAACTGGAAACTGTCACACCTTGAAAACGTCTTTTTCTTTCGTTCTTTTTCAAGCCACAGTAAGGAAGAGAAAAATTCCGAACACAAGCTCAAAACATAATGCACACTGTAAGTGTCAGCATCAGCATCACCACGGGCACAAGCTCTGTGCAACCACTTCTGCTGTCATTTCTAATTTGGTCAACTGCCGCTCTCCACTCTAACCTCAGTAGTCAGAGTCTTGTCCAAGACTTAGTCTTAAGACTCAGTCTTTTTCTTGATGGAATATCGTTGAACCAGAGGCATGGGCGCCCTCTCTTGCTATAACCAGAATGCAGTTTAGAGTAAGGGTTGGCTGTGGTATCATCATGCTTCCAGTACCCTCTCACAAAGTATTCTAGACGTTTATGTACGATTATGCTATGTAGCTTGACCGTATCAATTCAAAACAACAGTGAATTCCAACCTTTTTGTGAAGTTATTTTCATGTTTCCACAAAGGAGGAGATGAGTTGCGTCTAAATGATTTTTATGACTAGAGTTTCTGCGTTATTCTATTGAAATACTTTTGTATCTACCGCACTTTGTTCATTTTCAAACATTACATCATAGATATTCCCTGTGAAAGTTATTTGAAGACAAAGAGAAAAATCGTGAGGGTAGAGTTAAATTCACGCAATTTTTATCAAGTAATTGCTGGTTATTTCTCTTCTGTCTGTGTTTCCAAGATTGAGATTTAAACGTGTCTTCTTCTTCACTGTAAAGAATCTGTGCACTCCTCCTCACGTCTGTATCAAACCTTCTGTATTACGCTTTAACCCTAAATGTTGTTTCTTAATGTAACCAATCATGTCAAACCTTAATGCGATTCATTATAACTCTATATGTAATAATCGGAGACAGTCGCTGTTGCGGCATGAATGAGATGGGTCTGTAATGAAAAAACTAAAACTATGAGTCTATGCAAATTTATGCAAAGAAGACCCATTTTTCTCCCCTGGTAACAGTCCCCTCAAAGTGAAATAGGCCTACAGTTGGTCAAGCCCAATCCTAGCAAGGCCAAGTCCACATAGCAACAGTTTGCTCATTGGATAACACCTTAGGCAAACATGCAAATTAGCCCAAGGCTGGTAGGAGATGCCAACTCCTCACCATAGCCACATCACTAAGACAAAGGAAAGTCCAATGGCCAACATCATCTTTCATGTTTAGGAACTTTTACACCAAGAATTTGTGGAAACCAAGAGGCCAAACAATTGGTGAGTCAAACGTTGAATTTAATTATGTCATCTTCATTATTGATGTTAATTGTAGTATCATGTTAAGTGTAATTAATGAGAATTAGTTCTGTAAAGGTTGGTAAGATTTCATCGGAACATAAGAAAGTTTGCAGTTATGTGTGCACGGGCGGTCAGTGCACTCTGTGTGTGTAAATATTATGCCTGCACTGTGTTGGTATATACTCTCCAGTGTGGAGAGAGAGAGAGAGAGAGACGGAAGGAGAATAGACCAGTGCAGGGCTTTGTTTGTTGCCCAAGTTAGGGTTAATACTGCATAATTGTAGCTGTGAATAGTAGAATACACTATTATGTTCATTGTAGATATATTCCATCTTATATCCCATGTTTATGAGAGTTTGAAGTAGTTATAAGAAGTTTCAAAGTTTGTCTGTAGCTTTCTATGAACCTAACTGTGTATGTCGATGTATATGTATGCGTAGTGAAATTAGGTACATGTATTCAGGAAGGAGTACACACACACAGGGGTACGTCGTTTGTTCGGTGCACTGCGTTGTGGTAGAAAGTCCAAGAAAGATACTGTTGCCATAGCAACAGTTCTCCGCAGTGAGGGTTGTTAGCACAGTAGCTTAATCGGGATTAAAGTTAGTATCGTTTTAGGTGCGAGTTAATTTCAGGATTAAGCACTTGATTGCAAGGTGCATAGTTAATTATAAGCAACATTGTACATATTAGTGTTTATACCTCAGACATGTCTCAATGATGTGATACTATTTCATTTATTAGTTATAATTAGTAACTTTATGGTTAATATGTACGGTACATATTAAGTGATTGTAATCATCAATTTACGTTAGTACAAGATGTTGTATATAGTGTATATTACACGCTGAACTTGCATTAATTATTTTTAACTTCTTTATTGCATTTCAGCGAACCACTCCACGCCAATACACTCCACTCCAATACATTCCGTGTTTACACTCCATTACGCTCCACGCCATATGACACTTTACTCCACGTTTACACTCCACGCTTCATTCTATGTATGACTTCCAACAAACACGTGTATATTCCATGTTTCATGCGATGATCAACGTTTACGTTCAACGACGATTAAACGGATTGGAACTGCACTTATTGTTGTAACTGTTTGTTTATTGAAGGAGTGCGTTCGAATCAACCTCCCTGTAGCTTATTTACGTTGGAGAAGCTACAGTCGCAACAAACATAATACATGTCAACCACAAAAAAGAAAAAGTCAACCCTAAGTGTAACATCGACCCTTAATGTAATACCTCTTAACCGGCGTTCACCCTAAATGTAATATTGACGCTAAATGTGATAGCCCTAAGTTATTTGGAGCAGCGCTTTTGTGAAAGAAAGGAAATCATGGTCTCATTCCAAAAGCAGTTGAAGCGAGAATAATCATATTCATGATAAATTATGATTATGAATTGTTTCCTTGTGACTTAAGAAACAGAATTTTCAGGTATCATTGTTGACCCAGCTTTTATTTTCGAACAGTAAATGAAATCTTGACCTCTTGAATACAAAAAGGAAAAAAAAAAGATCGGTCCATTCATAAATAAAGAGGTTTCTTCCAAAAAGTTGCTAGATCCATCATTTATTATTTCAATGGATTTAGTGCCTTTTGAAAGCAAGCCCTTCAAATATTGTAAATCCCCACTCTCACAATCCTTCTCCAGCAGAGACTCCAAGAAGACTACGTTCCTTGAGATGAGTATACAAAGGGTCACCAGATTTAATTTAATCTGATTTTTTCCATCTCTTCACACACACGGACATAAAAACACCCATAATGTTATTTGAATGAAATAATATACACAAATCTAAGTTTATGTGTGTGCTAGCAGCGTCATATAACAGATGTGCATAAATAATACACAAGACACTCTACAAAGTCGTGTACTTATATACATATGATATAATGATGGAGAGTAGCATTTACACCCTTTCAGACAGTCCAATCATTATAGATATCTTATGATTATAATACAAATTAACTATCCATGTCTCAGTTTGTTTCACTCTCCATTCCTGGCTCTTGTGAAAACTCAAAGTTATTAATACGGATGCAAAATTTTGCTTCGAGATTTGATTGATAAAATGCGTCTGCCAGCTAGCAAAATAAGAAGCAGCAGGGTAAGATACCATTCAAATAATGCAAGTACTTAAAATTAATATCAATCAATTAACATTCAATTCATAAATGGATGTGTAGTACCATTAGCATGGTGACCATAGCAATGAAAAGGTGTACCCGGAGCGCGTGTAATACGAACCAGTTCCTTGTTACATCTAAAGCAGACTTGCCTTGACTCTCGCACTCAATAGTGAAGTTCTCTACATTTGTCAACACTCTACATAATGTGCTAACGTTTCAAAACGTCGTGGTTAATTGATACGGGTTCTACATTATCAAATTTGTATAATGACATAAGGGTATAATATTTTCGTAACTTCATGCAAGCTATACCAATGCCTGAAATTCATAACCTCACAGATACATCAATAAAAGGATCCAGACTATTAGACTATTTCCATTCAACCATCAAATGTTTGAACAAATATTTATTCGGACAAGTAGGATAATTGTATTTTACTTCAGAACAACAAAATGTTCAAAGAAAGAATGCATGAATATCTTTAGGAATTCTTAAGCAGTTGTAAATGTAAACACGATCCAGTGTAGTAATGCACAGTGTAAACGCAAAGCACAAAAGTTTTGCTACACAACGTAGTAGTTTTTTTTCTTTTAAGTAATATTATCAATATTAGAAATTACTGACTGTCTTAACACACACCAAGACACACTTCTACTCTCCTTTCAAGAACTTCGGAGTATTAAGGCTAACCACTTTGTTACGAAGTGAAACTGAAAGAATGTAACCACCGTCTTTAGTCTCATTCTACAAAGGGTGAAGCATGTGAATGATAGTGTACATACAGAATACAAGTTGTATGTAATACAATAGCTGACGAATCCTGCCGCTTAAGATGACGCAAACAATAGATAGAGTACCAAACATGGATCATGCCATCATAAAGAACATAATCATTTTGATATAAAACAGAGAGCTACAAAACGTCAACGTCAATGCATGAATAAAGATACCCTATTACATATTTTCTGAGGACATCAAAGTGCAAAAGAGAGGTATATTACGTCATGAAATACATTTGCTTTGCTATCTTCATGACTTTTCAACGATATTAATTTGCCACATATCACTGAGTGTCTTATCATATATCTAGACACACTTCTTCTCTCCTTTCAAGAACTTCGGAGTAATAAGGCTAACCACTTTGTTACGAAGTGAAACTGAAAGAATGTAACCACCGTCTTTAGTCTCATTCTACAAAGGGTTAAGCATATCAATGATAGTGTACATACAGAATAATGCAATACAATAGCTGATGAATCCTGCCATGATGGCGCAAACAATAGATAGAGTACTAAACATGGATCTTGCCATTAGAAATAAAATAATTATTGTGGTATGAAACAGAGAGCTTTTCCGTAGTCATTGCCACACGGTTGCTACAAAACCTTAATGTTAATGCATGAATAATAATACCCTATTACATATTTTCTGAGGACTTCAAAGTGCAAATGAGAGGTATTTTACGTCATGAAATACATTTGCTTTGCTGTCTTCATGACTTTTCAACGATATTTGCCACATGGTGGCTACTAGACATTTAATATAAATGTATTAAATCCAATCACATTTCATGAGGACGTGAAAGTGCAAAAGAGAAATAACATTCCATCACAAAAGATAGTTGCTTTGCTGTCTTTATGACTCATAAAATAGTTTTGCCACACAGTGGCTACATCACATTTAATATAAATGTATAAAATCGAGTAATATTTACGGACAATGAGCAAACGCGATATCTCTTTTGCCTCCAACGCATATTCATTTGAAATGATGAAAGGATAGCCTTCCTTGCACTGCAATGAATAGGTTAGATCCATATAATACGGGCAAATTTTCTTCTAAGCATGTATTTTGATGGAAGTCATTCACAAACTGCAGTACTACATAGGTCAATTTCTTTCTTAATGTAAGAAATATATAAATTGACCATCAATACTAACACAATAAAGTAAATAACACGTCATTCATTAACGATACGTATTTGGGCCACCGAATGTGGCAGACAAGATTGCAGCTTTCAAAATGACTTTTTGCGAGGCGATACTACAATTTAGTCGAATAACATAAATGTTCAACCACATATGGGTGTTTTCCTTTACTTCTCGAATTTTCTACACCCGTCTGCGTAGACAGACAAAGACGAGGAAACTACACTGCCACCTGCTTGTCACTGAAAGGACTCGCCACAATTTGCACATTCTGCTGGACTTGACATTGTAAATTACATTCTGATAGTGAAGCGCGAGAGACTTTGCATAAGTACCTGGGTCTAGGGAGTGCGAAATTTGCTAAGCTGGTTTACAATGATTCCCGGACTGTCAGTGCTGCTTCTGACCTGCGAGCTGGTGACGCCATCAAGCGGATAGCTGGAGGTGGCTGTCGGGCTCACGCCGCTGGAAAAGCTGTTTAAAAGTCATGTGAGGTGAATGTTGCAGTCCTTGGATATGAAATAGAAGTGTTCATTTCTCGACGATTAGAACCAACCTCGAGCTTGAACAGATATGTCTGAGAGGAGGTCGGGACTTTTTCAGATTGCGAAACAAAGAGGTTGTAGAGCCGAGAGGTTGCACGGTCTAGAGAGAAAGAAAAGGGAAAAACGAATGAGTGGATTGGAATATAATGGAAATGTTGAGATGCATATATCGACGGTCGTTGTTTAATAATGAGAAACATTTGTAGGCATTGAACAAACTTGCTATTACCGTCATGTCATAAGTTGTAAGGCATGCCTTTGAGTTAACTTTATAAATGTCAACATCGCCAAAGAGCTGTTACTGCATAATACTTTAGGTTAGACTTACGTTTATTATGAAGTAAACTCCCGCTTATCCTCTCTGCTCTATACTCTGCTCAATTGCAAAACTCTCCAGACATTTTGAACACACCTATAGACGGAGTGTCGTGCGCCGAACCTGAGTGGCCTTCTTCTGTTTGGCTTCACAATAACATTTTAGCCTCTGTTGACCGAAAGCAATGGGATGTAGACTGCAAAATGATGACAAAAACTTCGCGCTGCCGAGTTTTATGCCACGACTGACCGGATGGGACTTTGGACTTGCGTCACATGTATGGATATGGAGCAAGCTGTCTTACTTCCTCTTCTCTGCCCACAGATTAGATAGGCTGTTGAGTATCGTTAAGTGCCGTGACGTTGGCAAGATATCTTATTACTTCAGACACGCAAAATACCGATATGAAACCACTGCCAGAGAAAAGAAGATCGTGTATTCGTGTCACTCTTTTGAGCACGCTAGATACTTGTATACGAGACACACAGTTTACCGTGTATATGATATGAATTTTGATACGATGATTTACTTTATATGGTGCCTGGCACCAACAAGAATCTAAAAAAAAGTTGGATATGTTGTACATAGATATAAATATCATACAGGATTGTCGTGTAATGTTACAATTGTTCAAAAATACATTATACACATAAAATGACAGGTATATCAACAAATACGCTTATGCTTTGAGAACATGAATATGTATTATTTGCGTTTCCGTTTTCTGACTTTATCCCTTTTTGTCCTGATTTCCTGCAAATATGTATATTTATACGATATTTACACTTCGCATTTTCGTGAAATTAATTGTAAAAGCAGTATTCATCATTTGCATGCAAAGATTGCTTGTCATTGATGTTCAAGGCGCACCACTTTGAAGAATACGAAATAAAACACGCAAAAGAGATACCGTTAAGTCAATTCTGTTCAGAAAAAACAAACACTTATAACCTCCTCTTCTATTTAAAAATTGAAAACGATTATTTGACATGAAGTCAACTTATTTTGATTGGTGGTCTTAAGACAGGGTAAACATTATGCTGAAATCTATAAATTTATCAATCTTATATAAATAATATGTAGAAGCTGCATAGTAGAGTTGTTTCAAACCAATCTCACATTGTGTCATAGGTCATAAAAAATGATTCCATTAATGGTGCCGAGAAATCGTGTTAACATTTTTATTGCACAATATCAAGATTAAATGAAGATCTAAATGGCTATAAATACATACATTTTGGTTAAAATCCAACTCGGATTTAATGTTGCTTTGTCTACGTATTGTCTTTCTGTCTATGCTCTGACCGATGCGGCAATGATCGTACCATATTGCAACTTAGCGGAGACAACTTTGCTTTTCCTTTTTTTTTTTCTTGGTTTTGGTAGTCGTGGTGGTGGTGCCAAGAAAGGCATCATGGACAATAAGGATGGAGGAGAGATTGCTTGGAGTTGGCCAAGTCTTCCAAGATGATTATACCAGTGCCCTTGAGCTTTTTCCTGTTCATTAGCAGTTGTCGACTAGTAAAGTAGGTATGATGTCATCTTCATACTTATGGCTCGCGACTTCGGTTATCCGGTAGATGGTGGAGATCGATGTTGAACACAGTGTCGTTCAGTTGTAGGTCGACTTCGAGGATCCCATTAGCCCTCAGCCGATATTTTGAAAGTGTTGCACTTATTAGCTTCAGGACCTCTAGAAAATGCGCAAGCCGTTGCTAGGGGTTACTCTTCCTGGTTGTTGAAATCAGTTCGAATAATTGTGTGACGCGCTCTTCTTCTTAAAATCAGTTATAGCTTACGTCATGCTTCGTAGACTCGCGACCTTCAATCCTCATACTGGAAAGCCTCCTCAATGAGGGTCCTTTTCGTTCGAGTATTAGCCATTTTTTTTTTTTAAGGAAAGATTTAATCCTGACGGCGAAGACAATCTAGTAACAGTTCAATGAGGCGATTTCAATAACATAAGTAAGGCAAGCAGAGATAATTTCACAAGAATGAGAAATGCACTTATGTCAACACAAGACTAATGGGTGAACATTCCACTGTGGCTACATGAAAACCAATTCTTGGGAATATTGCTAGTACTCGATCAAAAAACAACAACAACAATGACCAGAATGAATGAACAGAAATAATGATACAAACATAAAAGTTACAGTGTATATAGTTATATAATTTCCCAAGCATCCAAAAGGCAGAAGAATTGCATTACTGCATTTCAACGGTAAAAGAAATGTGAATTGTAAGCAAAGAAATGAGACAGCTGAGCAGAAGTACAGTTAACCTCGTCAACAATCCGTGTTAGGGTCACACCTTCCATTCATTAGCACCAAACGGCCATGGGCGGAGAAATGATGTATTACGCAGCTATTCTCGATCATTATCCTGAGCTTAAAATAGCTCGGGTAGAGTGGGACGAAGGGCACGGGGAGGATTTCTGTTTCGGTCCATCTCGAAATAGCCGGCGTTTTGTGTGTTACCCACTTCTTGATAGGCTGGAAACGTGCCCAGAAAATAAAACTGATCCTAAATGGTATCCAACTTCCTTCCTGATGAAATCACGTTCTACTCTGCGCGTGCAAGCATGTCATAAATGATTTTACATTTATTAACATAATTAAAGCGAGAAAGAAATTCCTTTAATATACATATCACACACATACATATTTTAATTTAAAAAAAATGTAATAATTGATATAATTGTACTTATGTAAGTCTGATTTTGTTAGTATCATTGTATTGATCTTGTGAAGAATGTTTATGGTCCCAACACAACATTTAACGCACCAATACTGCACACGTACAGCACACACTCACATTTTTGTTTTCCCTCTAAAGAGTAATATTGCAATAGAAAACAAATAAAACTACTTTTCGTGAGAGGCAAAGCCGAGTCATATTCCCAATGACGCTATAAGCTCGGTCAATCCATATGCTGACGGTCCCCTGCATCCATATTGAATCCTACATGTACTGCCTTTTTGTCTTATATGCAACTATAGATTTTTTACAAAGGTTTTAGTTATAAATGTAGACAGAAACTGCACTTTTGAATTGCTTCTTTGTTATTTGGTTATGTTTTGTTTGAAATTGTCATATACACATGTAATTCATTTTGATTTGATTTGATTTTGAGAAGCAAAATAAATACGAACGAACAAACGAATACGTGCGGTAAAACCTGTCTTAGCGACCAACTGTCTAAGCTGCCACCTGTTTATAGCGTCCACCTGCCGTATACGACCACTGAGAACAACCCCTTGAGAGAAAAGCCCTTGTCTATAGCGGCCGCTATTTTTGACTCCCTTTGCAGGCCGCTATAGACACTTTATGTTTTTTATCGAGCGTGTACCTTTGTGATATTAGAGTGACACCAACGCATTGTTTGTCGCTGTTTCAATAATTATGTCATTTCTAGCGCGACATAGGCAAAACAAAACCTAATGTCGAAAACACGAAGAATTATGTCAGTGCTCTCTTCTACCATCAATGACATGGTATGAGTACTGCCTTGTCGCCTCAGCTTAGCTTTCGTTTTCGATTTGTAGTCACGCGAGAATTTCTCACGTGATTTCTGCTTTTGATTCTGAGGAAGCCATTATACAATTATAAACAACAGAGATTTGACGAGAACCCTACGGCCACAGGCGCGGATCCAGGAATTCCGAGAAAGGGAGGCACTTTTCCAAAATTAATGGGGGAGGGGGCGCACGTGCCCCTTTTTTTATTTGTTTTGTTTTAACAAACAATAATAAAGAGGGTCCGCGCGCTCGGTGCGCCCCCTCCTTCTGGATCCGCCACTGCGGTCGTGAACGATGTTACATAATTATCATTTGACGCGTTGGAGCTGATATGGATTTGTCTTAAATGAATGAATGCATATCAATTCACCTCTCTTTCTATTCATTCCAAAAAAAAAAATAATAATGGATATGAAGGGGCTTAGCGTCGACATTTATGGACAACAGAGGCATTGATGGCATTGAAGATACGTTTTCAAGTGTCAAACGAGTGTCATTTACTACACGTAACGTGAAAAATACTGTTGAAGCACATTTGAATTTTTGGGTTGATGCATATGACATTGTACTAACACAATTTCGCTCTCCAAAGTATGAATTTTACCTTCTACCACCCCCCCCCCCCCAAAAAAAGGGCAAAATGAAAATGAATGTGATCTTTGTTTAACGCACTTCATTATTAAGTGAAACATATTCGTGAAAACACTGAATGAATTCTATTATTAAATGATGTGTTTCATGTATACCATATTCATTGATTAGGAGATATCATTGATAGTAACATTATTTTAAATATTTCTACAATAGAGAACAAGTGGTTGGTAGACTTGTTTTTCGATTTAAAGGAAACCAAAACCCAAAGAGAAGTAGAACACATCAGTGAAAGTTTGAGGAAAATCGGACAATTGATGCAAAACGTTATGAAATATTAAAGTTTTGGTTTTAGAACCGCTGGATTTAGGAGACTACAAGAGGTTGTGACGTCATATGTTGACAACGATAATCTTATTTTTATGAGAAAATATATAAGGATTTCCACAAAAATTCACTTTTCTAGGATAATGAAAGAGCACTTGACAAACCGCTTTCAGAAAGCAGGTGGAATAATCAAGTTGTTGGAATGTGTAATTTTCATGAAAATGATTTGTGTGTGTGTGTGTGGAATTCCCTACATAGTTTCTTCATATTGTTGTCCACACATGACATCATAATCTCTAGAAGTCTCATCATCCAGTACGTTACAAATTAATGACTTTCGCATTGATTGTCCAATTTTCCTCAAAAGTAACGTTCACTGATGTGTTCTACTAATGTTGGTGCTTTCACTCAGTCCACATTTCTCTTTGGTTTTACCTTTAAAATGAAAATCAAGTCTACCAATCACATTTTTTTTCTACCATATTGATATCTAAAACAATATTTTGGTTTCCTTTAGTGATATGAAACTACTCGACATATAAGGAAGAGGAAAAAAGCGCCTTGGCGCACCCAATATGGAAACATATTATTGTAATCATATCATATTCATGGCCATTAGAGCAACACACTTTTCTTGGAAGAGGCGTTTCCGGTTCCAGGTAAAGCATGCTTCAAAATGATCGGCTTGTAATATTTCCTGCAAAAGAAAAAATGCAGTCAAATGCACGCACATAGTACTCATTAGCACACCAGCACCCATCCACCAACACAGAGAAAATATAACACAGATACATCAATTAAACGACGATTACCAAGAACTGATGTATTCATTATCGATTTCATGACTTGTTTAGGTGAATATATATATTCACCTATCATATTGATATTATCAACATTTATTGCCGTCTTAAGGCCCGGTCACACTGCCCGAAAGTCACGTAATCGCATGAATCAAGTTAGAAATTCGAGCCTTACAAGGGCGATTTGCGCATTTCATGAGCTTGTCTGACGTGGAACCTTCGTGTTGTCCGCCGAAGTGCGCCGGATCGGCGATTTACGCGATTCCAGGTTTTGAGCAGCTCAAAACTCGTCTTCGCGTAAAAGTTTACGTAGTATTGCTCTGTTTAACGTATTTTTTTTTGCGTAGTTCGCGTAGTTCTTACGCGAAATATGCGCGAAATATGCATGGAATATCAGTGATCGTTCGCAAGGGGTTGCCGCTATCGCGTTCATGCAGTTCATTTGGTGATAATGTGCAAATTATGCGGGGTTTTCCGTGGACCTCAGTCGTCGTGCACGACCACGAATTCGCCCTATTTGAGGCCTTTGCGTGCCTATGCGCTGGAAGTGCGTGGTTTGTTAGTGATTTTTGCGTGATCTTTCCGTAGTTCTTGCGCAATTCATTGGTGATTCTCATCGCATAAATCAGCGAAAGCACGCACAACCAAATTTCTTGCGTGATTCATGCGTTAACGCGACTTTTGGGCAGTGTGACCGGGCCTTAATAAGCCACACATCAATCTCTCAAAGTTAAAATGTCAGATAAAAGTAAATCCCTATGATTAAATCATTCTTGTGGTGAAATCTATACATCAATAATTTATAGACAGGAAAGAACATAGTTACTCTGTTTGTTTGTTTGTTTAGATTACTATTGTACTTGACAAATATCACGTAGGCACTTGAATGCCCATGGGCAAACCACCACAGGGCCGAAGCCTGTGCCTCCCTCCCAGCAACAAATGTCTAATTGTCTGAGGCCACGACCAGTATTGTCGGCGGAATCGAACCAGGAACCTTACGGTTGAGACTCCCTGGGTATTTTCTTGTTTGTCTGTTGTTGTTTCTTTTCTATTTTTTGTTTTGTTTGTTTGTTTGTTTGTTTGTTTGTTTGTTGTATTTTGGTGAGTTGTAGCGCTCCTCAGTATCATCATTATTTTGTGACAGTGCTTCATACCAACAGCAAAAAGTAGCACCCCCTTCAATAAAGTCAATCTTTACATGACGCCAGTGTTGATGGCAGGTCTGCAGACGGGGGGGGGGGGGGGGGGGGGGGGTGATTTGCTGCAGGCCCAAAGAGGTGATCACAATATTTGATCAAATTACCACACACACACACACACACACACACACAGGGTTATACATAGGAAAAGTAGCAGTCCAGTTGCTGGGGGTGAGAGCAAAAATATAATTCTGTAATATTATTTTGTGGGAAACATTTAAGCTAGGGAGCGAAAAGACCGAGCGGGGGAGGGGGTAGTACCTCTTCCAGCACTATAAAGATTTTGCATTTTTTGTACTTAAATTCAACAATCTGGTGCACACTTTTCAATCAATTTCCAATGGAAAAGTAGGAAAAGTTGATATTCAACAATTTCAAGACGTGTGTACAAGGGATATGCATCCCTTATCTACGCTATGCTTTAAGTGTATCCACGTAGATTGATAGTTACGAAAAAACAAATCAGAAAGTAAAGTCTTCATCACTAAATTTAATGTTGGTAAATGCAGCAAATAAAGATTGAGTGTTTGATAATATCGTCACCTCATTAGACGCGTAACTACTGGCACATATTCTATTACTTTCAAGAAAAAAAAAAGTTTCTCTGTCGTAGGACTATTTCGCATTGATGTCGGACGTATAGTTAAATTCGGTTATATAAAAATCAACAGGAAATACGAGAAAGAAAACGAAAGAATTCGTCTCCAGGTATGTCGTCTCGAAAAGTTATTATCAATCGCGTGGCCAATGCCTCGTCTCTCGTAACCAGCCTCACGGACTTATCCTCCATCTGTTTCTTTCAAATACAATTTGCATTTCTAACCCTCAATCTTGCCCTCAGTATTGCTTATGTTTCCATAGTCCGCCACAGCATCATATAAGTGTGGCGCTGCTTCACTAATGGAGGCTGCTGGCATGGCGTACGCGCCGACTTCCCTCGCGGCTGGATTGGGCGTCGCGTACATTTGCCTCATGTATGTATGCTGCACTTCAGTAGACTCACATGGGTTAGCTTCGACGGCGGGATTGTGGAAGGTATGGGTTCCTTTCCGTTGTGGTGAGAGTATGTCGCCAAAGAAGTTCAAAGTTATTGTTTGTGGTGTATTAAATTCACCGATTCGTTCCTTGCGCGCTGATAACGCTGTCGAAGGAGAGTCAACCGCACTACTTTTGACTTCCGTCGTGTGGGGAGGGGAGGTCGCTGACTCGGAAGTAGTTTGGTAGGCGGCAGTAAC
Organism: Diadema antillarum; assembly: GCF_040938485.1. Lineage (NCBI taxonomy): Eukaryota > Metazoa > Echinodermata > Echinoidea > Diadematoida > Diadematidae > Diadema > Diadema antillarum. Next base: position 6,418,993 of record NW_027270890.1, on the reverse strand, counting down.
GTTTGTTGAATGACGTCTCCTCCATCTGATAGTAAAATATTTGGACATGATTAATTTCAATATATTATATTTTTCGTGTACACTTTGTTCGTGACGTAGATGTCGAAATACTTACCTGACACCGCGTTGCTTTCGAAAGGATTAATTTGTACGAGATCAAACTCCAGTGTGAAACATTTAAATTCTGTCTAAAAATCCATTGATGAATAATTCCTAAGCTTTGCAATTTCTATGAAATGATATATTGAAAATTTCAAATACGACTATGCTGGTATCATAGACAAATGGCAGTAACTCATGGTCTGAACAAACCAACCAACCAACAAACAAACAAACAAACAGACAAAGAGGCCAATTAATCATTTTCGAAATGTATCATATGAATCATTTAGGACAGCTTTCGATTATTGGATGTCGAATGTGATTATACTGTTGAAACATGCGGAGAACCTGAGGGAATCTTTCGTGTTTATTGGAAGGCAATTAATGAAGTACCTTCTAACACAGCACGTTGCCACCACGCTCATAACAAGAGTTAGGGCACTTCCTGTCGCTGCAGACAATGCCATATAATATACGTAGTCACAAGATTCTGTAGAGAATGAAAGTGAAAAAGATTAATCGAGGAAGAAGATGGAAAGAGAGGTAGAGAGAGATAGAGAAGCGAAAAAATAAAGATGGAAAAGGGGATTATTAAGTGTGTAGGCCTATACTCTGTAAATGTATGTAGATTATATACAGTATTGATAAAATTATCAATTTTGAGCAGATTTCTTACAAGTGAAGGATGGAGTGATGGTGATTGGGTGTTAACTTTTTATTCTTTGTCCTCTATAAATTTACATTAATTCCAGTTTCACCTCATTTACATAACAATAGAAATACTGAGATGTAACATATATATATATATATATATATATATATATATATATATATAGCGGCTATTATATATGATGGCACATCAATAGAGAAGGTTTTAGAGACATTTTGAATGATTCCGCTTATGATATTTGAGGACTTATGCACATTATTTCCACCTTTTAGCAATTATTCCAGGGGCCCGTTTCACAAAACTTGTCATCATTGACAAGTCGTCATAGATGTGACAAGCTACTGAAATCCATGCATCTGATTGGCTGAGAGAAAATTTGTCATAGAAATGTGGCAGTTCTCACTGATAACAAGTTTTATGAAATGGGCCCCAGATCTGGTGCATTTCGTTCCTTTATTTTCTTGATCTTCCTTCAATTTTGCCTTACCTGTGTTATCATTTTCCAATGTGCGCTCCTAAAGAAGCAATATTTGCTTATAAGCAAGCAACCGACGGCTGTATAACCCCTATAAAGGATTGTAAAGGAAATAAGGAGGTGCCTTGAATTGGCAAAACCACCACAGGGGCTGGGACCACGGAAGGACCAATTGAATGAGAGTCGGTGGTGCAAAGCTCCCGTGGAGTGCAACACCGATACAATAAATATTCAGAGGTCAGCAATCAATGTACAAGGCACGGACGAGACATGTACACGTGTAGCAACGATTCAATAGTAAAACTTTGCACAGCACATGGCGTGCATAAATTATGCAGATAAGCCACATAATTTATGCACGCCGTGTGGGTGGGCGTGTCTCCCAGACTACAGACTACCTTCTCAGGGACCCGTCCCTCTGTAAGAAACTTTCACCTTTCATACTAAAGACACTTACCATAGACAATCGTCTGATTATAAGCACCAGTCGCCGAAAGTTTAGATGAAGTAACTGTAGAATATTATCAACACAGATTATATCATGACATGTTAGTAATGTATACCAAAATCCAGACGAGCTTAAATGATTTCAAAAAAAAAATCCCTGTTACCAGTCCTTTTGTATAAATATCATTTGAGTTCGATTTGTTTAACAAATACATTCTGTTAGCTGGCAATTCTTCCTTTTACTGGACAAATTTCTGGACAGCAATGATCAAAATTACTTTAATAATCAAGGCGCTACAAAGATTTAGTCTTACTGGCTGATCAGTAAAATTCCTTGCATATCCATTTTAAATGTACACAAGAAAGGGAAAGGGAGGTAAGAATAAACTGCAACAAACTACGAAACTTTCTGGCATTTCAGAGCAACAGCGCTCCAATATGCTCCATTGCCAGTTCAACTTGACTGGAATGGCGTGAACGAGAATGATCGTGAAAGATTATCTGCTGTGACCACAATTCCACTATTTAGATGATAATTTGTTAGTATGCTCTCACATATAAATACACATAGAGAAATCATGTTCATCGAAGATTGTACGCATCTGCGCCCGTAAGTTCAAGGGCAAACAATCATACATCAACCAATTAAAGGGGCATAGTCACGGCAGTGTAGAAGGCGCTGTTGATGATACTGCCGATCACCGTTAGCATTGATACGAAGATTACCGAAGTTGAGCTGTCATCAAGAGTAAAGTGCGTAGCTGTTGCTAAGAAACGTTGCCTTCGTTGTCTTCTCTGCGCATCGCGCAGTCTGTAGTAATGCCAAGGTGCGTGCATATGTGCTTGTTATTATGACATCACAAAAGAAGTTTGCTAAAGCTGTCATCTCCCTCAGCCGAATCATGAGCCGAACTGTGATCCGACCATTGACTATCACAGTGAATCGGACTTCTTCGGACTCGGGGAAGTGGGCCAAAGCGTAAGCGCTAAAGAGAAGTCGATAGCGTAGGTCTCTATAGGAAACTTGCGCCGTGCGCCCGCGTACGCATTTGACTAAAACACCGGGACCATGTACCTTTAATTACAATCATCATAAAAACACTACATTTACTATACACTATATGTATGGGGCGCCAAGTGTTCGCTTGAAAATTCCGTCCAAATAGACACGAAATTACATGAAACCGTCGTAAGTCTAGCTTCTTGGACATCCCCTTGAAACGTGTATTGTAATGTAGAGTTTGTACATGCTTCAATGGGATGTCATGAACTTATATTTATGACGGTTTCATGAAACGCAGCCCTAACTTAGAAGGTTATCTTCAGATAACCTTGTTCATGTATTAAGTGGATTTGGATGGTAATGTATTGGAGAAAATTACCATCGCAGAAAGATACACGTGGGACTGAACTAACGTTAAGTTGGAAGCCAGTGGCAGTGACAGATGCAAGAATGTCCAGTGATTTGCTTCCAATAGCGTATCAGACCACTAATATCGTGCAGGCCTAACGTTAATCGACTCACTTTAGTTATAGGCATTTGTTATAAAGCAAAAAAAAAAAAGCAAAAAAAGAGTTTATAATAAACTTACAAGTCTTACCGGCTTTCGAAATTTCGTTGTCTGACCCTTCATTCAAGTACCGGTATATGCAAAATATAGGGCGGAGCTTGCTCGGATCAACAAGGCGGCCAATCGGCGTCCTTCTTATATCCCTTACTCTGCAGAGACTGACAGAATGCCATTCCGTACACGAAATCCTTTCTGTGTAACACGAAATCCGTTTCGCATGGTACGAAATCCATTTGATATGGAACGAAATGCATTCCGTGTGCAACGAAATCCATTTCGTGTGGTACCTTACAGGGAAATGACTTTTGTTGTTCAATTCCGTACACAAAAGGGAGTGTAGTTCAGTTCTGTTAGACCCTTTACACGAAATGCAGTTTGTAGAACCATTCCGTGCACGAAATTGTTTTGTAGTTCAATTCCGTACACGAAATGATTTTTTTTTTTTGGAACAAAATAAGATTCTGTTACGAAATTATATTTGCCATGTCATTCTGTCACAAAATGAAAAAGCACAAGTCTTTTTTGTAACAAAATGAGATTTTGTTTACAAAATAAAATTTGTTGTTTCATTTTGTAACAAAATGGATAACTGTCTTCCTAATTTTGTAATTAAACCAGATTTCGTTACAAAATGAAATTGTTTTGTCACGAAATTGTCTGTACAATTTCATTTTGTAACGAAATGGATTTCAGTGTATGATTTATGTAGTTTTAAAGTAATTTCGTGTCTATTTGGACGGAATTTTCAAGCGAGCACTTGGCGCCCCATATGTATGGCCCCTGTAAAGGATTGTGTGCGCAATGAGAAGGTGCCATGAATTTCGGCTAAACAACCACTGCGTGGCTGTGACAGCCAGTAGTGGCTGGAACCACTTACGATCATCGTGAATGAGGGTGGATGGTTTTACCATACACACAGACCCAAAACACTCCTCAAACTGTCAGAGACTTTCAACTTTCTCACTACAGGCACTTACCGTCGTCAGTCGTCTGATCACTAGCAAAGGTCGTCAAAGGTTTTGTGGAAGTAGCTGTAGATTATAATGAACATTATGTCATGTTAGCAATGTACGTATGCCAAAGTTTGAAAAGGTTTCAAAGAACTTCAAGTGCGACGTATATTTATGAACTAAATATTATCAACGTATGGCCCCTGTAAAGGATTGTGTGGGCAATTAAGAGGTGCCTTGAATTTAGTTCAAAACAACCACTGCGTGGCTGTGACAGCCAGTAGTGGCTGGCAGTGGCGTATCTAGGGAAAACGGCGCCCGGGGCAAGAGAGAAAATTGCGCCCCTAATTTCTGAAAAAGTGTTCAACCCCAACCCCATCCCGGTAGGGACTTTAAACAAAGTCCACATGATATGCTTTTTTAAGCACTTAAAATGGGTCTTTTTGAGGGTAATTTAAATGTAATGAATTTTGATAGATTTTGGCGAGCGAGCGCAGCGAGCGAGCCGAAAATTTTTGTATTTCAGCTTGCAAAAATGGAATTCTGGTCATTTTTTGCTTATTAAATCTTACAATACTAATCAAGATATAGTGACGGCCTTATAGATAACGATTTATACCAACAAGCTGAGGACTTTAAAAAATACTCTAAATTAGTACGCGCGAGTGAGCCGAAATTTGTATAGGCCTATTTCCGCGTTATCATCACGTTTTGTTCTTATCTCTTGTTTTTCTTTGATAAATTTTGGCGAGCGGGCGCAGCGAGCGAGCCGAAAATTTTCGTATTTCAGCTTACAAAACATGGAACTCTTGTCATTTTTTGCTTATTACATCTTACAATTTTAATCAAGATATAGTGAAGGCCTTATAGATAACGATTTATACCAACAAACTGAGGACTTGGAAAAAATACTCTAAATTAGTACGAGCGAGTGAGCCGAAATTTGTATATTTCCCCGTCATCATTACGTTTTGTTCTTATCTTGTTTGATTTGGGGTTTTTTTTGCGCCCCCCCCCCCGTATGTTCGAAACCGTTGGCGCCTTCTTTTAAACCAATTGGCGATCGCTTCAGAAGGAAAGAAATTGCAGCCGCTGCTCCGTGAAGCATTTTGCCTGCTAAATATAAAATGACTTGTGTGAACACAATAGACATTGTCATTTTGTCCGCGTCATCATCACGTTTTGTTCTTACCTTCTTTTTTTAGATACATTTTGGCGAGCGAGCGCAGCGAGCGAGCCGAAAATATTTGTATTTCAGTTTACAGAACATGGAATTCTTGTGTGAACGCAATGAAAATTGTCATTTTGTCCGCGTCATCATCATGTTTTGTTTTTATCTTCTTTGATTTGTTTTTCTGCCCACCCCCCCCCCCATTCCCCCCTTCCGGGCGAGTTTCTTCTTCTTCTTCTTCTTCTTCTTCTTCTTTTCTTTTTTCTTTTCGTTTTTGCACCCCCAAGGAGTGGCGCCCGGGGCACGTGCCCCCCTTGCCCCCCCCCCCCCCTAGATACGCCACTGGTGGCTAGACCCACTTACGAACATCGTGAATGAGGGTGGATGGTTTTACCGTACACACTGAACCAAAACACTCCTCAGACTGTCAGAGACCCGTCCCTCTGTTTTTTAAAGAGACTTTCAACTTTCTCGCTACTGGCACTTACCGTCGTCAGTCGTCTGATCACTAGCAAAGGTCGTCAAAGTTTTTGTGGAAGTAGCTGTAGATTATAATGAACATTATGTCATGTTAGCAATGTACATATGTCAAAGTTTGAAAAGGTTTCAAAGAACTTCAAGTGCGACGTATATTTATGAACTAAATATTATCAATGTATGGCCCCTGTAAAGTTTTGTGTGGGCAATTAAGAGGTGCCTTGAATTTCGTTTAAAACAACCACTGCGTGGCTGTGACAGCCAGTAGTGGCTGGAACCACTTACGAACATCGTGAATGAGGGTGGATGGTTTTACCATACACACTGAACCAAAACACTCCTCAAACTGTCAGAGACCCATCCCTCTGTTTTTTTAAAGAGACTTTCAACTTTCTCGCTACTGGCACTTACCGTCGTCAGTCGTCTGATCACTAGCAAAGGTCGTCAAAGTTTTTGTGGAAGTAGCTGTAGATTATAATGAACATTATGTCATGTTAGCAATGTACGTATGCCAAAGTTTGAAAAGGTTTCAAAGAACTTCAAGTGCGACGTATATTTATGAACTAAATATTATCAATGTATGGCCCTTGTAAAAGATTGTGTGGGCAATGAAGAGGTGCCTTGAATTTCGTCTAAAACAACCACTGCGTGGCTGTAACAGCCAGGGGTCGGGAACAACTACTCAGGAACATCGTGAATGAGAGTGGATGGTTTTACACACTGACCCAAAGCCATCTCCCAAGGACCCCGCTCCTCTAAAGAAACGTTCATCTTTCAAACCACAGACACTTACCACGATTGCCAGTCGTCTGGTCACTAGCACTAGTCGTCCAAGGCTTGGAGGAAGTAACTGTAGAATGTTATGAATATAGATTATTATGACATGTTAGCAATGTGTAGCGCATATCCCAAAATCAATCAAAAGCGAAAAACCAACCAACCAACCAACCAACAAACAAACAGACAAACAAACAAACAAACAGGGCCGTGTAAGACCACACCCACCCCTCCACTAAAAAGTTATAATTATTGTATCAAACGTATACATGGGAAACAATAGAGAATCTTTCTCGCATTGAAGTGGAAATGGTGAAATAATTATTGCAAATCATTTTAGGGGCTTTATGCTTTCATGCAATGCTAATTGCCAGTATTTTGAAATGTAGCTACTTTACCTTTCCAGATCTTCTTCGCTTTACGTCATTGATCTACTCCTATGGTTTGGATTATACGTTTCTACTGAAGAAGAAGAAGAAGAAGAAGAAGAAGAAGAAGAAGGAGGAGGAGATACTTACTACGTACAATAGCAGGGCAATTACCTCCGAAGAACACCCCCCCCCCCCCCCCCCCAGGGGAAGGGTCTGGGATAAGTGTCCAGGGGGCTAATGCCATAGAACCACTTATAATATAGCAACCGATGGCTGTATGACCCCATGTAAAGGTTCATGTGAGCAATATTTTGTTTCGTGCTCTTGTGGGGTTCGAACCCGCACATGTCCAAGATCACGTCTCAGAGACGTTGCCTTTAACCACTCGGCTATACGTCTCGACATGAGGAGGTGTCTTGAAGTTAGGCCACTCAGGAACATTGTGATTGAGAGTGAATGGTTTCACACACTGACCGATAACTGTCTCCTCAGGGACCCGTCCCTCTGAGACACTTTCACCTTTCATACTATAGACACGTTACTTACCATTGTCAGTCGAGTGATCACTAGCACCGGTAGTCGAAGGTTTCAAGGAAGTAACTGTAGAGTGTTAGGAGCATAGAATATCATGACATGGTTGGATGTATCATGCCAAAATTCATCCGGCTTTTAATGATTTCAAAGGTTTTGAAGAATTTCAAATATGACGTATTTTCGGGGATAAATGTTATCAATATGGACCCCTGTAAAGGATTGCGTGGGCGATGAGAAGGCAGTGTTTTGAATTTCGGCTAAAATAACCACAGCCAGGCGGCTGGGGCCACCCGGGGATCACGTAACTTAGAGTTGGTGGCCTAAACTACGATACAGGGGCCCGTCCGTCTGGAAGAGACTTTCACCTGTCATACTACAGACACTTACCATAATCAGTCGTCTGTTTATCAGCACCGGTGGTCAAGGGTTTTGAGGAAGTAACTGTAGAAGATTATGCACATGGATTATCATGACATGTTAACAATGTATGCCAAAATCCAGGTGACTTTTAATGATTTAAACAGATTTGAAGAATTTTAGCGTCATGCATAATTATTATTCAGAAATCAATCCAAATCGGAAATGAAACAGGGCCGTACGTGACCATCATTCCCCTCATCCTCAAAAACAAACAAAACTATTGCCAAATTTGCCATTATAACTGTGTTTCATTTAAAAGTGTGCAAAGGGGTATTGGCCCATACTTGTGTACCAAACCTTTACGTGGAAAATAGTAAAAAAAAATAATTTCATCATAACTTTTAACAGGGAAGTGGTTAATCATGCCAAAGGATTTCAGGGCTTGATTTATTTATACCCTTATGCAGTATTAATGACCTGTAATTTGAAACGTAGTAACTTTTATTCCAGATCTTCGTCCCTTCTTTAATCTACCCCTCAATTTTGCATTGCCGGTGCTATGGTTTTCTTACGTTTCTCAAAGGAAGAAATAAATACTTATTACAAGCATGCAACAAATTGTTGTATGACCCACAGCTGTAAAGGACTGTGTGGGCAATAAACACTCAGGAACATCCTTAATGCGAGTGGATGGTTTCACAAACTAACCCAAAACTGCCTCTCAGAGACCCGTCCATCGGTATTTAAAGAGACTTTGACCTTTCATACTACACACACTTACCACCGTCAGTCGTCTGATCACTAGCAACGGTCGTCAAAGGCTTTGAGGAAGTAACTGTATAGGATGTTATCAACACATGATATGTCAGCAATGTATTCCCAAATCCGGGCTACTTCCAATGAATTAAGCAGATTCGAACGATTCAAGCGTGACTAATGTTATAATTCAAAAATCAATCAAAATCGAAAATGAAACAGGGTCGTAAATGACCACCTCACGCCCTCCTCCTCCTCAAAAACAAACAAACAAACAATGTCGATGATAACATTATATTCGTAGTTTATTTGAAGATTTGGAAAGTGATTTTTGCTGATATTTGTGTATCAAAGGTATACGTGGAAAAAAGTAAAGAAGTTTGTTTATGCTGACTTGGAAACGGTGAATCATTGCAATTAATTTAAAGGCTTTAATTTATCCTTTCAAGCAATGTTAATGATCTGCAGTTTGAAATGTAGTAACTTTTATCGCAGATCTCAGTCCCTTTATTTTTCTAATCTACCCCTTAATTTTGCATTTCCTGCATGTGACATGGTTTTCTACAAGATTCTACTAAAGAAGAAATAGATTCTTATTATAAGCAAGTAAGTATGGGGCTGGAACCACTCGAGAACATCGTGATCGAGGGTGGATGGTTTCACGCAATGGCTCATAAGTACTCCTGAGGAACCCGTTCCTCTGTTAGTGACTGTAACTTTACTAAAAACAAAAACTTACCACAGGGTATTGGGCGATTACAAGGGCCTGTCATCGAAGGGTTTGAGGAGCTGACTGTAAAATGTTATTAAGATAGATTATATGACATGTTAGCAATGGTTGTGTAAAACCAAGGCAAATTTTAATGACTAAAAGTTTCGAAAGATTGTAAGTGTGGCGTATGTTACAACAAAAATCGAATATGAAGCAAGGCAGTAAATATCCCTTCCACAAAAAAAAAAAAAAAAAAATGGAGAAGTATAAACATCATGGGTGTGATTCATTTAGAGACCCGCAAAGTGATGTATGCCTATATTATTTAAGAATTATTAAAGGGAAGATAAACCCCAAGAGCAATGTGGATTGAGTGAAAGCAGCAACATTATATTCCCATCAGTGAAAGTTTGAAGAAAATCGGACAATCGATGCAAAAGTTATGAATTTTTAAGGTTTTGATGTTGGAACCGCTGGGTGAGGAGACTACTAGAGGTTATGACGTATGAGTGGACAACAATACCAAGAAAATATAAAGAAAATTCTGCAAAAATCCATTTTTCATGAAAATTACAAATTCCATCAACTTGATATTGACATATGTTAAGGATAGCAATTATTCCCCCTGCTTTCTGAAAGCGGTTGGTCCATTGCTCTTTCATGATTCTAGAAAAGTGATTTTTTTTGTTGAATTTCCTTTATATTTTCTTTGTATTGTTGTCCACTCATACGTCATATCCTCTAGTAGTCTCCTCACCCAGCGGTTCCAACACCAAAACTTTAAAAATTCATAACTTTTGCATCGATTGTCCGATTTTCCTCAAACTTTCACTGATGTGTTCTACTAATGTTGCTGCTTTCACTCAATCCACATTGTTCTTTGGGTTTACCTTCCCTTTAAACAGCATCTACATAATGCTCAAGACAAGAGTGCAATATTACATATCAGTTTTAGGGCTTCTCCTCTTTCTCATAATCCGATTTGAATGGCCTGCAATTTGCAGTCAAGTTCTTTTATACCTCGCCAGTTTCATATTTTGTGGTAATGACGCATTTATTTCCTGTGTTCAACTTTCAATAATAAACTACGTTTAATTTACGATTGGTTTTCAACAAATACTAGCTGTAGTCTTTCATCAAATAGGAGTAAAACAAGTGCGCATAATTTTTGTAATGGGACTGTATCGCAACAATCTGCACCAATGAAGTTTGTGGCGGTGGTACAAATTCACATTGCCACGGGTCTCGGTGCAACTGAGGTACAACACCAGCACAGAACGAGGAAAATTTGGACACTCTCTAAATTCCGTATCTTGAAAGTCAATCCAATAGATTGTAGTCAGGGACCAATTCAAAATTGGATTGAAGGTTTCAATCGAATAAGATTGAATTCTAACCCTATCAGATTAAAAACTTTAATCCAACTTTTTGGATTGGAATTTAGAGTCCAGTGAGTGTAGTATTATTGTCATTTACAAAGAATAGTATGAAGAACCGGGATTACCCCCCTATCTCTCCTCTTTTTTATCTGGGGAGGAAGGGGTGTCTTGGCACTTTGATGTGACGTCAGGATTTCATTGTTAAATCTATTGCAATATACTTTTGTACAGCCCCATTTTTCCTATGAACTATTTCTTATATTCTTTGAATGTTTAAAATCTTCACTGATAGGATGTTCACAAAATAGTAGTCCTATATGAAAATGATATGCCACGGCGATGGAAGTCGACATAGTTTGGTTCACAAGCCTGATCATTCAAATTGTCATTTTAGCTGGTGCATCTTTAATAATTAAAAGAAAAGTACCGGTAAAAAACAATGGTAATCATAAGTTCCTGTTTTTGTAGTCATAACCAACTCTCGTTCTGGTCAAGACTCACCTATGTATACCAAGGCCTTGCTCCATCCTCCACACCAACGTTCGTTATCCCCTGGGCAAGGTATTGCACAATCCGTTAAATTCAGCCTATGACTGTTGTCAACACATTTAAATTCACATCCGCACGTACAGTCCGTCCCGTTGGAGATTCCGGCAAAGCGATATCCGCTTTCTCCGCAAAACGCCGTGCAGTTATCGGAGGTTAGGCTTGCACGGATGAAATTAAACCGGTAATCGTTCCTCACACATTTCTCATGGTTGCAACCAATGTAGTAACCATCTGCCAGAATTGAAGGAGGTGGCATTATCATCTATTCATATCGTTATCACTTCATTTAATTAGAATACACATGCAAGTAATGTGCATGCAATTAAGATATAAGATGGCTTACTGAAGTATTCGTCTTCTAGGTACAATACCTCATGCCCCCGGACAACCTACTCAACATTAAGTTATAATTGTTAAAAGATACATATGGGAAGAAAAATCAAAGAAAATGATTAGAAACATAATTATGTGAAAATTCTGATATCTTCAAAAATATGATTTGTTGTGTAAAGAGCGCAGTGCCATTAAAAAGATTACATTTTCTCTCCTTGAGGATGGCTTCATTTTCAACTTGAAAATGACGTTCACCTGCTTTTGCGTCCAGAGTATGAATTTCCCCTGTTATTGTGTTTGCCGACATTTCAGACTCACAACGATCGTATCACATTGCATCACCAAGTCAGCATCATCAATTCACCGAGGTGACAATCGAAGTGCGTGCAAAGGAGTTTTTATTACCGTATGATACTCGACAATCCGGCAACACGGCCGTTAGGACAGTTCGCCTGACAAACCACGATGCGCAGTTGTTATCGCCGCACGAAATATTCATTCATTAATTTCTGTGTTTTTTTTTTCTCTCTTTTTTTTTAGTTTTATCTTTGAAAAAAAAAATTCGTCAATATTCATCGAAACATTTGATATACTGTATCTAGGAAACTCTTGCAGGATCGCAAATGCTTAAGTCATTTCAGCAGTATCTTACTGTTGCTTTGTTCCCATGTCACGTTGTGTATCTGATGAGACTTGGCACTGTATTGCAATTTTGCCATGTTAACATAATCTCAGCCACTTTTCTCTTCTGCTTTGGTTGCCAATGAAATAATTCATTATGCCAATATAATGCCGACGCGATTTTAAAGGGACCATATAGTTTTGGTTGAGACCTAATATCAGGTTTCTAACATTTTTTTTTTTGTTGTTGTTGAGATAATGAGAAACCTCTTCTGAAATATGAAAGAGCATGTAATTCTATGAAGAATTCAACGTTTATGCGATGAAAACTGGTTTTGAAATGGCTGAGATATCTAAAAAGAGTGATTCAAATAAAGTGTGGGACCCACACTTAATTACGATCGCTTTGTTTTACTTTGTTTTTGGATGTTTCAGTCATTAAAAACCCGATTTTCATTACATAAACTCTGAATTCCTCTTAAAATGGTAAGTTATGTACTATATCAGAAGTGCTTGCTTGGTATCTCGCAAAAATTTTAAAGCCAAATTCTCATCTCCACCAATACTGTACCATCCCTTTAAACTTGCCGATTCAAATTCCAAAGTTCTGGATCGAAAAGTGGCAGTCCAGCCCAATGTTTACTACTGAGAGAAATGCTAGAATCTTATTGGAATTCGAATAGGCACAATGATAAAAGGAAGGTTGGTATATAGGTGGGTAGGTATTTATTCATTTCCGTCAAAGTAAAAACTATCATAGAAATAAAACAACATAATACTTTTGCAATGATTAATGCGGCTGGATATCCACACTCAGCGAATAGTCATCATGACACCGCTGTTTCACAGGAGGGTCCAGTTTACATTGTAAGTGAATTAAACTGATGCATAATAAGTGGTATAACGAAAATGCATTACTATCATAAATGAGTAAATCGTTGGTCGAAGATGGTGGTATTATACTTTTTTTCAATTGTTTTGCAGCGGAAAGACTGTCAATGCATAGCCTGTAATGGCAGAAGATAATGTTTAAATCTGTTACAGCAAAATTTACTGTAACAGATTTAATCACTGTCTCCCTCGCAACTGCTGATCTATAAACAGACAAACACGTGGCGAGGAAAAAAACAAGCGGAATTTGAACCTGTCATCTACTGCTACCGGGCAGCGACACTACCAAAATGCCATCCCTGGTCGCCGACAGTGACACAATGAACTTGAAACAAACACCTAAGCTCCGAACTTCCGACATCGTTATGTTATGTTATGTTATGTTATGTTATGTTATGTTATGTTATGTTATGTTATGTTACAAGTATGTTATGTAGGCAAAGTAGTCAAAGAGTGATAAAATCTTTCATTGCACATACCTTCAACCTTCTGCTTTAATAATCTCTTATATTTGTAAAATAATTATATAATATTGGATACTGACTGGCGATATTGACAGCAGTACAATATTGGAAACAATATTGTACTCTTTTTCTCCATTGATACGGGTAATGTAAAATCCATAGGACAGGTATTATGCTAACAATATTGTATGTCATTAAGCAAACCCCTTGCAGGAATATTGATACATGGTTTTATTGTATCGAAAAAGTGGCTTGTATGTATAATAATTGTTGTTATTGAACGGGTATACAGTACTTACACGCAGAACAAGTGCGAGAGTCTCCGCAGTTTGACAATGTAGTTACTCTTCCCAAGCTGAATATGTGCATGACCATGACTATACTCGTGGCAAGGAGATATATTTTCGCCATTATATATTCAAATGTAAACGTCAAAGGCGTTGTCACAAAATCTGAGGAGGTTATAACGCTTACTCTTCGTACGCCACGTACAAGCACCTGCTATGAACTAGTTCGCAGCAGAAATTTTTTAGTCGAGCCCTATGACTAGGTGTATGAAGAAGAGTCAAGAGATGATTAGGGTTATAAAATGAAAAGATTACAATTAAATGTATCACTAAATTAATTGCCTGGTAAGTGAAGATACGCACACAGCTATTACTCATTCATTTATCTCTCAAGATCGATGTAGTTTCGAAAGGTCGCCTCTTCAGAAAGCACGTTGATCTGTATGTGAGTATGTGTGTGGGGGTGGGGGAACTTATAGTTAGATTGTTTTATCACAATTGCTAGGAATTTGCTTAAAGACACTCAGTCGTGGCGAGTGGTTTGTGCGGCACGGAGACGAACGCAACACGCTGCCTCCCTTTATTCTGTATCAAATGTAGTGACCCCGAATGAGAATAGCGCTGGCTCAATGGGTCAGCGAACAACACGCTAACCTACAAGAGTAAGAGTTCTGTGGGCTACAAGAGAGCTCTCTGTGCTAATCTCCTAACCCAAAAATGGCTGTCCGAGCGAGCCACGGGAGCTACCGAGTGGACGCACACTCTCAGTGCGCATGCGCATGAAGAGAGGCCAAAAGAGCCACGAGGCTTCTGACCTCTCTCCTCCAATCACCGCAGCTCGCGGTGACAATATTTGTGTATGATGCGTACACACACGCACACACACACACACACACACACACACGTCTTCTGGCCTCTCTCCTCCAATCACCGCAGCTCGCGGTGACAATGTTTGTGTATGATGCGTACACACACACGCACACACACACACGTGTCTCAGTGGCAGCATTGTTCCACACGTTTATGGATATAGCACCGAGTCTGGCATTGCGCAATTGCATGCACAAACTTCGGTCGTTCGGAGTTTACGTACCATTAGGGATGGCGATCGGCTGCCTTTAAAAGGGAGTGGGAGAGACATGATCAAATTTGATCGATTCACCTGTTCATAAACATACGAATATACTTTTTAAGTCGAAACCTGACATTTTACGTAGTCTACTTATTCACACATACACAAGTACAACGGACATATATAATCATGTCACCATGTTCTGGTCTGAAGATGTTACTCATTTGTGATGAGTATTCATTCATTTTTTTAAACTTTTTAATGGAAGGGGGGGAGATTGGTGATAAAATAACTTCCTCACTGCATATTTATTAACTTTTGAATATTTGTCTTTGTATTTCACCTGTGGCAAGATCAAATGTTACTTTACAAGAATTGTTGTCAAATGTCAGTAAATTCGTCAGTTGTGGCAATTCACAAACGCATAGTTATTACGTACTTGACTAATGGAAAATATAGCAAAACACATGTATGGCGCCTTTGCATTAGAAATCTTGTTAGTGTTGTTGAATATTGTGGGGAAGTTTTGCGGTAGTACGTCTCCAATAACCTCGAATCCTGGCTATCTTCCCCTTCCCGTCAAAGGATTGCCATCTTTAGTCATAGTCTTCTCCTCGTACCTTGTGCGAAGGTAAAAAAAAAAACCCACCCTTGTATGAACATTACACGGCGCATGCTCTAATCAGATACTCCCCGTCAGTGACTTATAATATGCGCTGATATTATGGTGATAAATTTGAAGGCAAGCACGAAGAAGAATCAAATATTTCTACCTAATTTCATCTTTCAATATTTTCTTTTAGGTGTAACAATTTTATGCATGGAAAACCGGACATGCAATAGGCCTCATTTCATATTTCCACATAGGCCTATTGGAATTTTGAGTTGATGATAGTAGTGATAAACAAATGTTAACTCATTCAGAACTTGTGTAGAATATTCAAAATTACGCAAAATGAAATGATAATAGTCTTTAGAAGAAAAATATATTTTCTATTATTTCTATCATATCCATTGTTAGATGACTATGTCACATGAAAAATAAAGGAAATAACAAGAAGACTATTTCAGGGTCATTCACAAGCATCATTATTTAATATTTTGATGCCTAGTAGATTACAGTAAAGTACAGTAAATCACTGTCAAAAAGTATCCTATCTCTACGTAAATCATCCCTCCCTCCTATTCTCTCTCCGATGTGTATTATGTACGGGGCTGCACGGAAATCAATGCTGTAGCTCCACTGTATTATTCATTGTTGTATTGCTTCTAGGCTATGCATTTTGCTGTACATTTGTGTCATAAAGGCAATGAAGAAAAAAGTATTCTGTTAACAACTTATGTTTATGTATGCATATGATCATGTACAATGTAGTGCATGTACAATGATGTTACAGAAACCAATAGATCAAGATCAAATCAAATCAAAACCCCATTCCACTCGCTGCTATTTCATTGTTATCTGAAATTGGAAAAGAAAACATAAAAAATCTGACTGATGTGATTGTCAGTGAATAGTTGCCCTTGCAACCAACAAGATCGGACAAAGTTAAGTTATAATCATACCACAATGTTTGCAATAAAATTTAAGGAAAAGTCAGCAAATTAGTTGAAATTGGGTTTAGGAGTGGCAAATAAAAATAATATGGTTGGGGCACAAGGTGCCCCCCCCCCCCCCTTGGACTTTAGGATTAAAGTGACAAGGAAAAAAAAATCCGCTATCCAAAGTAAAAATCCATGAAGTGGATGCATGAAAAGTATCATGTTATGTTATTATGAAAAAATAGCTCGACGAAAGTGGACCAGCCAGTACAGTATATCATTTTACCTTTATGTCATTAATGAAACACCCCGTACAATCACACACTCAAAAAGGTTGGTTTATAGATGGCGCTGTTCAATCTGTCGAACTATAAATGGGCTGTTACGACTAACCACTGCGGGCTATAATAAGTCGTGAGCTGTATAACTCAAAACGTATTTTCAATGTCTAAACATTTTGATTTGATTTGATTTGATTTATTGATTCTGTATTATCATTATACATGAACATACATGCACATGGATTATACATACATTGCTGGAGCAACACATATAGATAAACATCAGTTGTTAACAAATTATTTTTTCTTTATTGCCCTCACACAATGTACAGCAGAAACGTATCAGCAATACAGCCGTACAATGAACAATAATTTACTTATCTCGTCTTGAAATTCTCAAGTAGTGGCAGGTGAATACATTACGACAACGTTACGACAGGGTTAACTTAATTATATTCAACTAGGGCACTCGCACGGGGGACCCGCTCGAGCACAATTATAATGTATCCCCCGAGCCCGTCTCCCATATCCCATCTGGATGACTTTTTAGGCCAAAATATTGCATAATATGGCAACTGTCACAGGATACAATGAAGTCCAACGAGAAATGAGGTTGGTATAGCACATACAAGGAATAATGACATGTCATCCTATAAAAGTTTGAACAATGAGGGCGCTCTCAATGAAAACTTTTTTTTTTAAAACCCAGAATAACCCTTCATAAACCTCCATAGCAAGTTTGACTCAAATCCGACAAGAAATGTGGCTGATAGAGCACACACAAGAAATGTGACACGGTGTCCAAATTGGAACACTGGGGGCACCATCACCAGAGACTGTTGTGTCCTACATGTGGTATGTAGAATGACCATCCAAGGCACCAGTCGTACACCAGGTCCTTCCTTAGGAAGTCTGAGCAAAACCCGACGACAAATGAGGCTGGTATCGCGCATAGGAGAAATAATGACATGGCATCTTTTAAAAGTCGGAACAATGAGGGAGCTGTCAATGAAAACTTTTGTTACCTGGAATAACCCCCCACAAATCACATAGCATTTTTGGGAGAAAAAATCCGACAAGAAATAAATGTCACATGGCATCCAAGTCGGAACGCTGAGGGCACTGTCATTACAAACGGTTATGTTCTACATGTAGAAGTGATCACCATACCTCCAAGTCTGAATAAACTCTGTTGAATAACAAGCAAGTTACTGAATAATATTGAGCACATTTGCAAACTTTGACTTGATTGCGACCTTTGACCCTGTAAAAGACGGAACAGTGAGGGCATTTCCAATAGGTATAGGTGTCTTAGCCTGACTATGATTCACTTACATATCAAATTAAAACAAACAAACAAACAAACAAACAAACAAACAAACAAACAAACAAACAAACAAAAAGCATCGGTCAAGAAACACGGCCAGAATCGCAGCCAGAAGCAGACCCTGAAAAATGTACCTTGTTATGTGTAAAAACGGAACAATCAAGGGCGCCATCACCAAAAACAATAAGATTCTTCGCTTTGGATGTCATAATACACCTTTGTGCCAACTGCAGCCTGTGGAGCGCTAACAAGAAAATCAGTCTCCGCGCCGGGGTGGCGGCTGACACAGCGTGACGAGGCCAAATCCGTTACGGTAGTATCCTCCGAACTTGTATAATAGGGAGCTTCAGAGGAAAAAAAAAAAGAACATCTTCTGAGCATGCTCAGTAGCGCGCGTCAAGTCATCTATTTTTAGCTTGCGTCGTCTGAGTTTTCACTACGCGTTCTGAGCTATTTTTACGTTAGCACAATTTGCGACGTAGGGAGCTACTTGATGCACCGATCAAAAGGGGGCGCCATTTTATTTTTTTATTGGTTGCGTCTCAGGGTAATCTAAAGCTACTTTTCCCGACGCAGGGAAGAGGAGATTCCACGTCCAGCGCACTCGTCGTCTCAAACGTCCGCGCGTCAAGATCTAAATTTAAAGCTCCCTAATTAAAAGGGAAGGGTAAGGGCATCTCATTGATCACTGCCTGGTCTTTATTCTTTAGTCAATTCTTAGTGATCATCATACTATAAAGACTACAACACAATACATTTTCGTTCCTTAAGCGGGGTTCCCACTATCGTGCGATCCATTGCGAACGCCACGATTGACATTCGTAACTGATCGTGAAAAATTTGTTGAACTCGTCTGAAATTTCACGTTTGGATACGAGGTTATGCGAGTCAATACGTGTTGGTACGCTTGGATGCGATATGGTCACGATTGGTCTATTTCAAGCGATACGATCTGTCACGATCTGGTCTGCCGTTCAAATACGATCCGACAGGATTGTCCAGATTGAGTTCACGATTGGTACCGATCTAACATGACCATTACGATCAGGATCCCCGATCTGGTACGTGCAGCAACGTACTGATACGTTCCAATACGAATACCGCGAACCAATACGGGCTGCTGAGATAAGATACGACATCTTTTACGATCGGGATCAGAAGCGACCCCCAGTTAAGGCGCGATTGGACCCGAATGGGAATATTATAGTCCGGCTGACGATAGATTTCATTGTTTCCCTTAAATTATGCAGAGTGATTAGGCCTATTAATCTTATCCACAACCATTGATGATGGCAAGGCCAAGGCTTGACAGGTTGACGATGATGACAACGTAACCTTTGCAGCTTTGCTAATGACGATTATGTTATCAGAGAGAAAGCAGCACCCAGGCCAGCCATAACCTCAGATATTCCCTCGTCTAATATTAAACGTAAAGAAATTAATAGATTATTAAATCGACAAGCTCACCCTCCCCCCTCACAAATAAAAATGAAATAACGAACCCAAATACATAAGATCAGATGATTGCCCCTCTTCCCCAGAAAAAAAACAACCAGCAAGACAAAAATGACCTTTCTCTCCAATACATGAAGAAAATAATTTTATGATGAAATGGAAGCTAAGAAAGAGGATGGGATGATTTTGAATGTTATGTCACATAGTTTTATGTGTTATATACGCTCGATATAAGAAAGTTGGCCGAATGTATAGTATTGCATATGTGTTCGATTTCATATTCGCAAAGTGTATGTATCATATGCCTAATCAAAATGATGTCACTTTTTAACAAAAAAGGAGGTTTTACGCAAAATTATTTCGCAGGGGTATATTGCTACATTTATTGAATAACTAACTGTGAAAAATAATAAGAGTGATCTTCATTGTCATAATCATACGAGTGATCTCACATCCACGACAATGGTCACTTTTACATTTGCAGTAATAATGAGATTTGAAAATAACTATTTTCCTCTAAAATTATGCTCTACCAAACATACAAAAAAAGACATTGAAAAATGTCAAAATAGATGTAAAGGGGTCAAACGATGGCTGATGAAACAACAATACACAAACAGCAGGATACTGCACCCCCCCAAAAAAAATACTGTGTAATATACTTTTAAAAATTAACCATTTACCTTTGATATGTACCCATTCAAGCACGATTCATTAAATTATTCTAATCTTTGTACTGACGCTAGTCAATACGTGCAGACACACAACTGCAATTTTATTTTTGCGTTTTCGTTACAAAAGTTATCCCATATCCTGTTTTGTGTGTCTGTATAATGGTAATAGCAACTCATTAATGAAAACATCATTAACATAATGTATGAACACATCTAATAATCTGTAATACAACTTTCATTTTATGAAATCATTAAAAAAATGATTTTGATAATGTACCTTAAAAATTACGACAACTAAACCTCACACCGTCATACATTTTACCGTTTGGAAATAATAATCTAAAGATGCAGGTTACCACCTATCAGAATACAAAATAAATCAATTTATGAGTAAAATAAGGGCAAATGGGCAAATAATAATAATGATAAGCGGAAGTGAAGTGAAAAAGTCGATCCCGATCAACACGATTAAGAAGCACGATTAGAAGAGATTTGCTGCGTTTGGATACGATCCTAGACGATCTGATGCGATGATCACGATCAAAAACTAATCGTGTTAATCGTAGAAAATTTTTGAACCGTCCAAAATTTTCCTACGATTAACGCGATTGCCACGATTGACCTTAAGATCTGATACAATCTGATAAGACCATCACGCTTGCTGCACGATTAAGACCACGATTTCAATCGTGGCGCCAATCGTGATAGTGGGAACCCCGCTTTACAGAACGCACATTTGAAAAAATGCAGGCTTAATAACAGGGCTTTCCCTTTGTGTACCTCTTTATGTACCAAAGAAAAAAAGAGAGTATACTTTGTTTTCTTTTTTGTGCACTGGAATTCTTCCTCTCAAGCCCTACCAGACGCCAGAATCAAATATTTTCAAATGACCTTATCTCAATGCCAATTTCTGATTGGCGGTCCAAATCCAATGAGAATTAATTTCTTTTCATGTTACAATGATGTCACGACTTCAGAAGATTGATGCGTTACGCTAGCACATCTGAATACTAACTTCCCTCCCCGCCTCCCCCCCATCCAACACACACACACACACACACACACACACACACACACACACACACAACAAAACAAGACTTATGGTGCGTTAGTGCCTGAAGGGGACCCCCGGTCGGAACTTATTTGTAATGAGAATTTTGACATTGAGCTATGATACCGCCTTTTGAAAAAAAAAAATCGAATGAATAATAATCGTCACTTACTTTCTTCTTCTCTGACAATGTGTGGTTGCCAAAATCATTGAATTTGAATTATGTGGCCGAAAAAAGAAGTGTGGTAGTAATAGATAAGAAAGAAACATATCACTGTATTTGTATCTTTATTGTCCAATCGGGCCACCTGAATTTAAGCAATGCTTATATAGATTTGGTGACCTGACATCAATTATTTAGCGACCCGGGCAATCATTCGACCCAACGCCAATGTTGAACCCTGCATATGATATCAGAATATTACTAAAATAACTGAAAAATCAATTAAAAACATTTCAAACAAAAATGAATGTGCGCTCCATGTACAATGTATAACGTAATAGAAACAAACCGTATCTGTATCACCAAACCAGCGTGTTCTATTACTCTAAATCAGAGTTATTCTTTGTCGTGTTACGAGGTTGTTGGACCTTATAACATTTTTTGAACTATAATATCAGGAGAAAGACACAAACTAAATCTTTCTTTTAATAGGACTTCATTTATTAAAGAAAAGAAAAAACCCATACAGTCCAGGGGCATGTCGGTCTGTGCCTCAATATACAAGAGAGTATATTTTGATCATGCTGCATGAATAACTATTTGAGCTCAGCTGATCTTCAGGGTTGGAACAACGCTTACCTAAATAAGCAGGCCAAAGATTTCCTCTACCCTTTTTAAAATAAATTATATTCTTTTCACCGTAAATATGGCATAAATCTCATCATTACTGCACACTAACTTTGAAGAGGATAACCTTTCAAAACAACGCGGATCTTCAAAACTTGAAAGGACCCACCGCTCTGTAATCAAAACTGCTACCGGGTTCCTGTAATCAGTGATTGATTGCTATCTTTTCTTTTTCTTACCGTTTGAGAGCTCTTTCAAAAAAACCCCGGGGGCCTAGAGGGCACCATGACTATCGATCGCAGATAAAGACATTTGCTCTGTAGATGATCCTTCCATCCTACCTGAGTCCCTGGTATCCCTCTATGCATCGTTAGATTCTTTTCGGCATCAACCCAACGATATAGGGACACAGATTAAAGATTTCCACTTTCCTTTTCCTATTAGTTTAATCCTTTCAATCCTCAAACTTTGACGCCACCTTTTACGTTCATAGTTGAATATACAATGGCCAAATTTGGTCTCAGTGCCGCGATTGTATTGTTGTTCATGAACATTTTCAGCTTGGGAAGAGTATCTTCGTTGCCAGGATGCCGAGACGAACGCACATGTTCCGCATGTGAGTATCTCCCCGTACAATATCAGAATGATAATTTGTTGCAAAATATGTCGAAATATGTTTTTCCTCGTGCAGCTTTTTTTTTTTTTTTTTTTTTTTTTTTTGGTCATAACCTCAAGTTAATTCAAATTTATTTTCAAACACGATGTTATGGTCAGGCCTGCTCTTAGAAGTCTATGAAATTTGTGTTAAAATAAAAAGTATTTTTCACGTGCGTTGTGCGTCTTGTACACATACAGTGTATAATCTATTGTCATCATCATTATTTTTATCTACATGTCATCTGTTTTTTCGCAAACAATATGTCTTTAGAGCCTTTCCTCAGCGCAATAAAAGTTTTATGTGATCTAACCTCTCGACTGATTCCTTTTAGCATTACATAAACTGCAAGATGACATAAATTTAGGAACAGAGATTTCGTACAGTAGCAGTAAAGATGTGCGCTAATAATTACCTTGAAGTGTCGCTTTTCCACAGAGGTGTTCTCGAATATATTATATTTGGTCTTTAAGAATTATCCAGCATTCGTTACCATGAAATTTGTTGAAAATGTATCTATAGGAAAAAATTGTAATTATAAGGCTACTTTCTTTTCGACGTTCATTCATTTCTGACAAATTTGAATTGGAAAGATATAAATGACACCAGCTTAGCGTAAACATTGTTAAGATATTTCATAAGTAACAAATGCAGTTAAATGTATGGGGAAAATAGAAATGATTATATAAACATGACAAATTTTCACGTATAGATGCAAATGACAAGAGAAACATTATCGCAACACTATCAATTACGACTGATTTGGGACTAAAGGCACTAGAACAATCTAAGAATGTTACGAGTCTTTGGGACGTCATGAGATGCTATAAAAGAGAATGAGGTAAAATGAATATTTTGGGTCACTTAGAATTAAGCTTGAAAACAATTATACATATAAATCTTAAATAAATCATCAGTAGATAAGTTAGCGCACAGAAATAATGAAATAAAAGATAAACATGAAATTAATAATACCTTTGAATATATACTTGCAATATGTAAATATAATACAAACCAATCGTTATTGGTATTAGTGGCACTTTCCGGAAATCCAGAGAAAGATTAAGTGGAGACTATTGAAAAAATATCGAGTGTATCGCACAGACAGATCAAGTTATTGCCTCAATAAGAGAAATATTTCAGTGGAAATTTCGTTATCTGAAGTAGCGAAACTCAGTTAGCAGAAACAATGTTGACAAAGGATAGAATTGAACCAAACAAAAAAATAACATTATCATTTAGTTTTAAAAAGTCGCACATAAAATGATATTTCTTAAAATCAATCTTATGATCTTATTCTTCTTTAGACGGGAAAGGAAGCAGATTCATATGTATGTATTTATCTACTTACTTACTTATTTATGTATGTATTTATTCATTTATTTATTTATTTATTTATTTATTCATTTATTCAGATAGTGATCAGCATGATTGTATCAAATTTTCATCTTTAACTACTCCAATGCATTCCATAATGTTGCATCTCTTAACTATTTTCCCATCGTACTGAAGTTGCAAACATGTGTCATAATTTAAACGTGTTCTACTCTTAATTCTAAATGATTTACTTCAATTACTCTACTACATGCATTAAAAAAAAAATCTCTGGTATCTTTGTACCCTCTTATGACCATCATTTCTTGCACTGCATTCCCATGAACAATTTTTTTTTTTCTGGTGTACACTGCATTGTTCCATGCTTCACTTTTCGTTGTCATTGAGGCGTAATATAAATGAAACGAAAACTCCTGCTTTGGCACTTGAGGCACTTAAGTTAGAGTTGACTTCGAAGCAGATTTATTTTTTTTTCTCACCATGACATGGTACTACATCAAGGAATTACTTGAACTATTGTAACGATTCCAAGCCTATCTGAACTAGATACATTCAGGTCCAAAGTGAAGTGTAATCCTTTTAATCCTTTGAAGATGATCTGTAAATGCAATATACTGAGGATGGCTTTTGATAACGTGCAAGAAACTGGATTAAAATAAAAGAGTGTTCAAATTCCCTTCTTCCCGTATTAAAACATAGATAATTAGATCCAAAATTGAAGGAAAAAAAAAACACCATCCGAATGGCTTCTCTCTCCATCAAAATTCGCAGACGGATACTACATCGGTTGTTTCCAAGAGGAATGCTTGCGAAACGAGAACCAGTTAAATTTCAGCAGGGCAAGCCTAAGCGTCGACGGCTGCACAGCGTTTTGTCGGGAGAGCGGTTATCCCTTTGCCGGAGTCTCCAACGGGACAGTCTGCACGTGTCGGTGTGACTTCAACTGTTTTGGTCAAAGGCTTGATTTCACGGACTGCGGGATACCTTGCCCAGGGGACACTGACCGTCTGTGCGGAGGGTGGAAGAAAGACTTGGTCTTCATAGGTGAGTCTTGACTAGAAATAGTGTAAGATTTGGTGTCATTTAACCATAGTTTTGACAGACACACTGACAAAACGATGAGGTTGTTTTGTAATTCGAGGTAGGATGTAAAATCGGTTATCTTGTTTTATTACTTATTCATTTATAATTTATGTGTTTGTTTGTTTGTTTGTTTGTTTGTTTTTGTGTGTGTGTTTTTTTTTTTTTTTTTTTTGGGGGGGGGTTTGAAGCCTGGGCAATACGAGGTGGTATGTGCAGCTCATTCAGCAGGATTAGTCAGTGCTCAGCAACACTACAAGTAACACTGACTATTATCATTATCGCACGTGTGGAAACAAATAATCATGGGCCTGGTATCTGAATTACAATGAGGCCTTCTTAACTGCTGTCAAAAACTACTTTGGGGAAAAATATTTGGGAAAGCTGCTCAATTAGAAGGCACGTCACTTATATACAAGGATTTGGAAATTGTTCTTTGGTGAAAAACTGTTGCCACATATATTGCTTTCCACCTACGCATGATCCAGATAATCCGAAACAATATAAACACCCTCTGAATACAACACTCTATGAATATAAAATGATTGAAAACAACGTAATTGAACCTAATATAGACAAGGCCTCCTAACAGATCCAATTTGCATCATTCATTTATTCTTGTGATAACATCTTAATCCGTTAATAAACATAGCCAAGTGAGCATATATTTTCAACTGAGGAGTATTATTATAAATTACGTAACCAAGTCCTATTTCAATGCCATATGTTTACGGTGTATTTTGTATTCAAGTGATCCCTAGTTTTCATTCTACTCATTCCCGTATAAAATAAATCATTATCAAAGTGTATTTTGGATACAAACTCATTTCGGGTATGTGATGATTAGACTAAGCTTGTGTTTAACCAATCGGCATTGATTCAA
Organism: Diadema antillarum; assembly: GCF_040938485.1. NCBI lineage: Eukaryota > Metazoa > Echinodermata > Echinoidea > Diadematoida > Diadematidae > Diadema > Diadema antillarum. The sequence goes on along the minus strand of NW_027270890.1, from coordinate 6,392,951 downwards.
ATCGCACAGTTAATTTGATGCAGTTTCAATGGAATTTTGTGCTATATAATTCCATACTTATACGTAAGAATAGATATAAAGATTATATGTATAATATACAGGGCCTATGAATTATTCTGGCAGTGACGGTATCAGAGATTTATGACAGGTAGTTATGATTGCATATGTAGGCATATATGTGGATTTACAATGTATCAACCCTTTAACTCTACTTTTTACATCATACACTAAAAAGTACAATGAGTATTGCTATTTGGGAGACTCTTCAATATTCTACATTTCGGCAAAAAAAAAAAAAAATTGGTGTGAAGAGTAAAAACTTATTGCACTTTTGCCATGATCGTAAAAAGGTCCTTGTTAATTTTTTCCTCGTAACTTTGATCTGAATGTTTATCGGAAAGTATAATTTTGCGGATTTCTCATGCCCATATTATTGTACTATTGAATATTTCATCCATTTGTTTAAAGTTTATTTTGACACGACCCTACTTCATTCCATCTTTAATGAATTTCAAAATAGTATGTACCACACCTAAAATCCTCCGAATCTTCCTTTTACATTGAAAGTTTACGGTAACATTACTAACAATTTTATCCATCCTATCTCCATGGCTTCCCGCAGTCACTTCCCCTAGAACCTCGACGACCGGTGCTTGCGAGCAGCAACTTCAAGTTGGTGAGTTTCATCTCCATTAAATATGGTACTTTCCCATGGTAACAAATGTGTGTGTGTGTGTGTGTGTGTGTGTGTGTGTATGTGTGAATAGTGTGTTTGTTAATTTTATAATGTTGTGCACTTTACATGCCGTTTATGTCATGTCACATCATATCTGTTATACTCTAGGCGTATGAGAACCTGCACAAAGCAATAACACGATATGCATACATATGATTAACAAAAAACCCTAAAGGTGAATGACTGTTAACTGAGAATTACCTAAATCGCATTCAAGAAAATTTGATTCAATAAAAGGTTTAATTTGGTTCATAAATTTGAATTAGACGGACCTCCAATAACACATCCTACGAAATGAGTAATTTCAGAGCCGGCATACTTACACATCCAAATATTATGCATACCAGTTAAAGAAGAAGGAGAAGAAGAAGAAGAAGAAGAAGAAGAAGAAGAAGAAGAAGAAGAAGAAGAAGAAGAAGTTGTCCTCGCCCTATGAATACCCTACACGCAATAACAAATGCATGTGAACGTATTTCAAGTATCAAGGTGTACGCAGCAGGAAAATTGAACTTGGAAGTGTGCCTTACCAGGTGCCCGGGGGAAAAAAAAATATCATATAGCAAAGCATGCACTATCAAACTGGTCAGCTTATTCTGGCCAACAGGGTCCTGGACAAAATGTAAGCAAGTGAACAAAGGACTCTGACATTTCTTAGAAAATGAACACCTTTTGCTATCGATTGCAAAGACATCAATGCAGTAGTGTGTTATCTCAACCTAAAATATACTTCTATCGTGCCAGAGGATTACTGTTTTTACTCAGAGTTGTGCCATTCAAAACTTTAATGACTCACATTTGTCAATCCCATCCCGACCCCTTTATGGCAATGAAGTTAATCATCACACATTATACTCAATAGGTTATATTAACAAGACATTAGGTCATGTCGATTATCATCAGTTTGAGATTTATGCTAAAATGAAACAGAATAACTCCAGAGAATGATATAGGTTTTCCCGGTCAATTTCATAATTTTGTCATTCAAATTCCTGTTCTGAGCATTCAGTTTCACGCATTTCACGCTCACAGCACTAAAGAAGCAGTCAAATTCAAAATCTGGTAATTCACGTAGTGGTAGAGTAATTAAACGTCCTTTACGCCTTGTTTTGTTAACATGTTTATCTATATCTGTTGATATTTTCACATGAACATGTACATTATCACTTATATTTTTGTATTCATATGTTGTAAATATGTTTGTACTCTCATACCCCGAGAGGGGGTCGATAGAGTCAATAAAATCTTACAATCTTACATAATTCACTATTGGAACAATCAATTGTTCATTTTCGTCATTCAAATCTGAGATAGAAGCAATCATTTCAGCAATGAGCATTCAAATTCATTTCAAGCTGAAAGCATGACCTCGGATTTGGATCCATTGAGTTTCAGGTGGTGGAGATTCTCATCGCTTTGGTGAACATGCATTGAAAAGTTGGATGCCATCGGCTAAGAAGCTAGTGGTTATCTGCATTGTTGGAGGGATCAGTTTACGCTAGGAGTTCACATAGTGGCTGGATGGCCACACAAAACATGAGTCCACCATATACAGAATCTTTGGGAACACATATTTAAAGGGATGGTACATCATTGGTGGAGATGAGAATTGGGCTTTTAACTTTTTGCGAGATACCAAGAAAACACAATAATTATGTGACCCTGCACCACAAAACAAACAAAGAGTCGCCAGACATGGGTTTTTTAGTTAAGGGTAGATTCTGAAGGAGCAGATTCTCAGCTTTAAAATGATGTATAAGTCAATTCAAATGAATTCTTCTAACCTATATAAATATTGGAAAGAAAGCCCACACTCTGGAAAATTTGGAAATCTTTGCTAAGACGTGCTACCTGTGCCATGATTGGGACAAAAAAAAAAAAAACCATGATGTAACTGGAGCAACAACAATGAAGAGATTATTGGAATAAACTGAAATTGAGCATGTTCTTTTAACACGTTTTGTCTATGATTAATGCCAACTGTCAAAGCAATAGAAATAACCTTTCAAATGTTATTAGAGTTGAAAGCGGAGAGTGTGCGGAGGATTTCCAAGCAAAGAAAAGTGGCCTCTAAGAAAAACCTGATCACACTTCTCTACCAAAAAAAAAAGGGTTGTAGAAAAACTGCTGAAAACCCATTTTCCCATTCAATTCATGATCCCCATCTCAAGAATAGTGTAGAAGAAGAATAGCTCTTTCAGAAAATATGGGAAACTCAAAATTGACTTGGTTGACTCATTTCACCTTTCTTGAGTCCTCATGTAAAATCAAGGGTTGCGATTTTCTGTTTGTTTTGTGATGCACAGTCACATAATAATGATATAGTACAAAGCATACCATTTTAGGAGGAGCTCAAAGTTTATTTGATTATTTAAAAATAGGGGTTGGAATGACTGAAACATCCAAAAACAAAGTAAAACAAAGCGATCGTAATAAAGTGTGGGTCCCACACTTTATTAGGATCGCTCTTTTTGGATATCAAAGCCATTTCAAAACCAATTTTCATCAAATAAACGTTATTCCTCATAGTATTACATGCTCTTTCGTAGTAGTCCATAACTGCAAATGCAACCAAGTGCTACCAAGAGAGAAAAGGTTGAGTGGAAGCTGGTCTAAAAGAATGCATATATATATAAAGAGTTTGTTTGCAAAAACCGATAAGTCCATTTTTGAAGATTTTGAAGTACGGTCTCTGTCATAAAGTACAAAATAATACCTTTCAAATGATATATTGGTCACTACATATAAAGGTATATTCATGAAGTTATGGTCCAAAGAAGCAAAATTTTTCTTATTATTCTCTTTATTTCTCTTGACCTTTAATCGCAAATATCTCCATTTGACAAATATGGACTTATCGGTTTTTGCAAACAAACTCTTCATATGCACTCAGCAAAAAAAGTAAGTTCCCCCCTAACATTTTTGAATATATCTCAAAAAGTATTTTACGGATGTTCAAAATTCGAACGGAAATGGATAGGGAATTTCGTTACTCATAACATGAATGGCATATCATTGCCACCAGATATCATTATTGGTGTAAAAAAAAATCGCATTTTATGTCAAAATGCACGGGGAAAAAAGTTGCACTTTAGGCCATAGGAAGCATATTGTATACATTTCCTATGTAGGTTATCAAATGATCTTTTTAAATTGTGTAATTCTCAGGAATTTCTTCAGGTACAATGTGCTTCCCTATTAAACAGATGTTATGCATACTTTTTGAACAATAGGCCTTCTCAATATGAAAATATTGGTACAAGCCATGTGATTTGTACTTCCAATTTAGGTTGATCACATTAATGTGCCTGTAGGCATTTTGCATCATGCCCTCAAGTTGTAGATAAGTTTGCTGAGGGAAATGGCATCGAACGTATGGAGTGGCCTGCAAGATCCCCTGACTGTAATCCAGTAGAGAATCTTTGGATATCATTAAGTGGAAAGCGAGCAAGAAGTTGAAAGATGACATTTCACTGCAAGAATTTCGGCGCATCTTGCAGAGAGCATGGACCAACATTGAGCAGCGCCAAGTACAAACTTTAGTTAACAGTAATAATGAGGAGGAGATGCGGCTGGTCATTGCGGATGGTGGACATATCAATTATCAAATACTTCACTATATGCTCATGACAAGAAAGAGATAGAGAAATATGCAATAACCCTTGCTTACATGTTCAGAATCATGAGTGATTGTTTGATTATTTGTGTAAAAGTCACTGCAAATCACTAAAGTGCAACTTTTGTTGCCATGCATTTTGACATAAAATGCATTTTTTTCACACCAATAATGATAACTGGTGGCAATGATTTGCCACTCATGTTGTGAGTAATAAAATTCTTTATCCATTTCCGTTTGAATTATGAAAATCGGTTGAATACTTTTTGAGATATATCCAAAAATGCTAGGGGGGAACTTACTTTTTTTGCTGAGTGTATATATATATATATATATATATATATTTTATTTTTTTTTTTTTTTAACACAGGAACGGCAGTACTTGAAAGTCGGGAATGAAACTTTTCTTAAAGATGGAAATGGCGATGTCAACAAAGACGGGAACTCAAACTGACATACATTTCTTTATAAGAGACGCCTGGGAATAGAGTCCAACTCACATGACATATGGCTGACTTTGTAAGAAGAGATCAAACTTTATCAGGGGTGACTGGAAAAAGGGATCCAAAAGTAATTGTAATCTGATCTGGAGATGGACGTGCAGTTTAAATGAGCCCCGATTCACTGGGTATAGAAAGTAAACATTTGACTCAATATTCTGCTAATAAAACTGACTGAAATTACTAACAAGGTTCTAGGTATCTTTGTAATGAGAAATTGTTTGAGTTTGCATTCCTATCTATTGCGCAGCACACGTTTTATAACAACCACTTTGTTTTGCTTTGTACAAGAATATCTCAGCCATTTCAAAACCGTTTTTTTTTTCCAATGAGACAAGCTCTTAATTCTTCGTAGAATTGTATGTTTGTTAACAGCTTAGGCAAGTGTGGTCTCTAATTATCTTGTAAAAGAAAAGTTAAAACGTGAATCCCCATAATGAAAACTATGCTATCCCTTTAAGTTAAGCTTCAAGAAACAACTATCTTGACACAAGTAACCAACGTTTGGAAAACTAAGACATCTGCTTCTATTTTGATGCATTCCATTATTCATATTGTTAGATAAGAATCAAACGATACAGTCAGTCACTTTTTCAAAAGATAGCATATATCTTTTATATATTAAGGATAACACGTTCTTTACAAAACTTAGAGGGAATGGGCTTCTGACGTGCTTCAGAGAGATCCTAAACTCTGTAACAACTGGCGCAATGCAAATGCGGTTTTCTGGAACATCATGTACGGATGATTTGTAGCAACATATACTGTGATATTGCATTCTTATTCATTCATTATTTCAAAAGTTATTATTGCAGAAAGACCAAATGTATTGTTTGTTTTGTCTTTGTTGTTTTGAGGCGTGGTGGAGGAATACGGTAGATTGATAATGATATTCTTGTTCTGCCCATCAACGTTGATGCCAGGCGTTGTTGTTGTTTTTTTTTTTTTCAGGATGATTCCCGTTTGGATGACTTGATTGGTTTTTTTTTTTTTCTGGTGAATTCAATGTCTGCACGAGAGCACGACCGCGTGTCTTTTTATACTAAATTGTTCTTCCGCAGGAATTTGCTTACAACTCTATCGTGTGTACTGATGTCAGAATGTGTTATTCATCGGTTCGTACAGGCTTGTTGTAGATTTGCCAATAAGTGTTTTTTTTCTCCATCATCCAAATGTGATCAGCGATGAAAGTTAAGTAGCGCCAGTGAAGTTGGTGGGAATTTTTTTTTTGGGTTTCCATCAGTGGACAGATGCAGCTTACTTGTATTGCCTTTACGTGATCTGCTTTGTTCGTCCTCCTTAATTTCAACCACACTGCTGGACCACCCGGTATTTTAGAGATCCGTTGCGGAGAAAGGATACAGTCGGGGCTTTATGAAATATAATGTTTCGTGTCCTACTGATTGATGCAGTATTGGGAGATGCTTGGGCATAACGTAGGAAAGTTGTTGCTATTTACTTTTTTTCTTTCTTTCTTTTCGGATTAATATGGAGTGACTCAACAATTAAAGGAATCGTATAGTTTTGGTTGAGCCTAAACTTCAGGTTTTTATCTCTTTTGGTGAGATAGTGAAAAACCTCTTATGAAATATGACAGAGCATGTAATTCCAAGAGGGATTCAATGTTTATTTGATGAAAATTGGTTTTGAAATGGCCGAGATATCCAAAACAGGGTGATCCTAATAAAGTGTGGGACCCACACTTTATTACGATTGTTTTGTTTTACTTTGTTTTTGGATGTTTCAGCTATTCCAAACCCGATTTTTATCAAATAAACTTTGAATTCCTCTTAAAATGGTATGCTCTGTACTATTTTATAAGTGTTTTCTTGGTATCTCGCGAAAAAGTTAAAGCCCAATTTTCATCTCCACCAATACTGTACTTTCCCTTTAAAGAGGTTCCGCTTGAGAAGATTTTCAGTTTTGTATTTTAAAAGTTCTCGGGTATGACATACGCTTTGTCTAAAACTTTCGGTACATTTTTCCCATTATAATGGCGATGTGATAAATGTTCTTTCAGTTCTGGTATGTTCTCTGTCGTGTTTGCCTGTTCTGAATAGATTCTGCTTGTGCATAACGTTTGACTTATTGGGATACTCTTGAAGTTGCGGGAAGGGGTGGCAAGATTTTGGCGTATGCGTGACTCTCTTTTGACTTTATAGATAAGTGTTCGATTCCTGATATAAATCAAAGTGTCAACATGTCTAAAAAGAATACCCAGGTAATGAACGTCTCGAGACATCATCTTAATAAATTTGGCAGATGGAATTAGTTGACAAATGAACTGAAGTTTTCATGGCATGATTGATTATGACACCAGATAAAGTAAATGCAGTTTAATGTATCGACGATAAAACTCTTCGTAATGATGCATGGGAGACTCTTTCTTCTATTGGTCCGCCATGAAAGTGTTAAGTAGCAGGGGATCATTGCGCGGTGTATCCATCACAGTTCCTTCTACCTGAAATTATATAACATAAGAAATAATTTGAGCTTGAGAGTTAGTGATCTGTTTTGATCGATTGATTTTTTTCCGTATAAAAACAACGGCTGGATGGCCCATATTCATATATATGTATATCATATATATAATTTTTGTCCAAAACGAGAGGTGTAGAAAGGAGTTACAATTTCAATTTCATCTTTGAAATAAAAAGGGGTTACATTATTCATTAACTTGTACATAAAGGTAAGGGAGTTTGTTTGTTTGTTTGTTTATTTATTTGTTTGTTCATTTCCATCTGAGAAGATGGCTGGATAGCCCATATTCAGCTACGTTTAGCTGGTCTTCCATGGGGTCTGGGACCACTTCACTGGGTTAACACCCTGCTCTTTGCGATGAATGAATGAAGCGGGATCCTTTACGTGCATGAGTTGTTACTTTCTCACACACGGGACCTCCATTTTATGTCCTATCCGAGGGACAGAGTGTTTTGCCTCTTGCTAGAGGGGACGGTATGCTTACACACAACATTGCTCAGTCCAAACTCGGGTTCGAACCCGGGCCGCGTGATCGTGAGGCAGACGCGCTACCGACTGAGCCAACTCATGATGATACCTTCTTTGGTCAAGTAGTTGCCAGTTTAAAGCGTTATGAATTTCGAGAACAGAAACATGAGAAAAGGGTTGTAATCTTAATATAATTCGGCCGGCCCTATTCTGTAATTTTTGTATTTATCTAGGTGTTTCTTAAACGATGACCCATATAAAGTCTCCATAATCAAAGTGAGGAAGAATCAATGACTTACAAATTAATTTCAAAATCGATTCACTTACAGAGTGTCTTAGTCTACCGAGAAAACTGCCATCTTTCCAATACTCATCAACATACTTTCAATATGATATTTCCAATTTAAATTTTCGTCACACCACAGACCTATTATAAGTATTTAAAACCACGTACTTGATTCAGAGGGGTGTTGTGTGTGGTGCTGTGGTGCTGTGAGCGGGGTAATGTCTCTCGTTTGTCCAACGCTTTCTTACTTGCAGATAAACCTTCCTGTTAGAACTTAAAAGTCCACTGATACAAAATAAGATGTGATTTTGAGAGCTTAGGATCGGCCCCTTCCTTTTGATAATTCAATGTGGCACACTAAATCTATGGAATCTTAGAATCCAATCCCTTTAGAAGGGAGGTATATTGATTATACTACTTCTACTACTAGTACTGCTACTTCCAGTAATAGTTAAATAGTAATGATAATATGAATGATATTAATAGTCATAGTAATAATAAAAATGATGATATTAATATAATAAGTATTCATAGTGTAGTATTACTATTATTACTGTTTTAAAATATTTTATAATTAAATCTCTGATAAAACTGATGTCAATAAAAATGTATCTAAAAAAACCTAAAGGAAACAAACAACTCAGCATCAAATTTAGAACCAATGTTACATTAGGCGTTTTCATAACATTTATTGATAATTACGTCATGCCTTGATTTTAAATGTCAACGCTAGATAGTAAAAGTCCTATTAAAATGTGATATCGACCCTAACTTAGAGAGGACTTGTAATATTCTTGATACACTTCTTTTTTTTTTTAATATTAAACTCGTGGGCGTTATGACCCGATGTTGTCGGTCTCGTGGGATGACCCAATACTATGGCTACACAATAAAACAATGAAAAAATGAAAAGATAATTAAATTAATAAATGAAAGAATAAATGAATAAATAAATAATGAAAACAAAGTTTTACAAAATAACCAGCTCAAAGACCAGGATCGTAGACGTCTAATAGCGCTAAGACAATCCAATACCACAGGATCGTTGTAGACGTCCATCATTCCGTGCAGTAGAGTCTGCCCAACCAGCACTAATGTGCCTGAAGAACGACAAGAGGGAGAAATCATTGGTATCGATATGAATATATATATATATATATATATATATATATATATATATATATACATATATACATATATATTCTATATAAAATCTTATGTTATACAGGATTTTACGCCAGCAATTGTCCATAATGAAATATTAGTTGTCGGGCAAGTATAAGATTTCATGTCGGGCATGAAAAAAACAACAACATTAAGATAGTGACATTTTTTGTTGCCCTATAAGGCACATACTCTTTTTAGAGAGTTTCTAGTACATAGCAGGCGGCAAAACAAAAATAAAACAAAAAACACGCATACACACAAACAAACAAGCGAAAAAAAACCCCCCAAAACAACAACAACAAATAATTGCTTGGCTTTATGTGTATATCTGTTGCAATGAAAGCATTCTAATATATATCATTCACTTTCGTGCATAAATAATGTTGCCTGCTTTGCAATCACATTTAGTAGCATGTTCAGGTACTCCTCCAATATCATAAGTTACATTAAATAGAATTGTATTTTTCATCTTTCATTTCAAGGCAAATATATACATTCATTATAAAAAGTGAGAAATTTGCCTCCCCGACAGACGATGAAAAAGTTAGTGTGACAAACATATCAATCGATTTGTCCTTCAGCCTCTACAGAACCCTTTGGCTCTACAGAATCCCGTGACTATCCTCATATTGTGGTATTCTCTGCAGTCGGAGGTGCCCTAACTATTGGTAACGGCGTGCTTGTAACGTGTTGTATTGTCAAAAGGTAAAAATCGTTATTCTTTCTGTACGTCTGCCTGACATTTCCCAACCGTCTTTTCATACGATTATTCCCTTCCTTTTGGAAGGCCAATTATTGGAAAGAAAAGATTTTTAAAACCAAGATAAGCCTGTTATAAATATTCCTTCTAAACAGAAATCAACCGAATCGTGGAACTATCCACACGGCCGTGATAAGGCAAAGGAACGTAACTCAAAATTTGGGCATTTTGAGTTATGAGCATATGGCTCCTAAATAAAATGTGCTCTTTTTAATGGTGAATGTCTCAATTCCCAAATGTTTACCATTTCAGAGATAAAAAGCGTATCTCACACACCTTTTTCACAACGTTGCCGTTTCCAGCTAGGCAAAACAACGTAAGCTGAGATACGTATAGAAATGACAAAGAAAGCATTTTCGCTGTTACGGCAAATGAACGTATCTTTACATACACTGTTTTTTCATGGTGGTTTCTCAAGAAAAAAGAAGGAAATTGCGACGCCAAAAGAACGTATGTCATCATACAGCGCTTTGCTGTATAAAATCAGGGCCATGCGCGCTACAGTCAGCACGGCAAAAGAACGTATGTCATCATACTGCGCTTTGCTGTATAAAATCAGGGCCATGCGCGCTACAGTCAGCACGGCAAAACAACGTATCAACATCGTGGCCATCACAACACACGCTACACTGCATATTAACTCTATGTGCAAGACATACGGCTACGTGCTGCAGATCCATTTCAGCCGCGGCAGTGAGTGTAGTGCCGCCGCTGATGCCGGGCCGCTTGCCACAACAGCCTGCAGCAGTGCTGTAGCAGAGTACTGGTTGACTGGCAGGCAAGCTTTGCTGCAGTGTGAACTATGAAGTCATGCCAGTTGTTCTGTTTTGCAGTCATGGAATGGATATTCTCCTGACCAGTTAATGCTACCACAAAGAGAAAATCAGCGGTAACACCGGTAAGTTTTATTTTGTTTTTGTCAGGTCTAAGTTTGATCCAGCCCGACCAGACGCCGTGCGAAGTACGGCGATTGGGCTGTACATAGTGGACGACAGTACGCTATGCTAGTAGTAGGGTCCAGTACTTTCAATTATAGTTTTCACTTAGATTTAAGAAAACAATGAGTAAAAAACAAATAAACAAAAAACACAGCAAGCTACGAAAATAAAGAGCAAACATAGATCTATGAGTATGACAGCCTTTCCTGTCGGTGGGCTTGGCAAAACGTGGCTCATTGGTGTGGTTGTGGTTCTACTATTAAAGGCCTATGTAAATGTAGGATACTTGTACTACTACTAGTGGTCTAGTAGATCAAGTAGTGACTGTCAAAAGAAATTTACCTATGCGCAAAGGAAGTGGACCCCAATATACTGTTATGATCATCGACATTCGACTTGAGGTCTTCTACCTCAAATTCAGTTTTGTAAAGTAACAGCTTTATAGTAAACAGTAGACTCGACTTCAAGCAAATGACAATAAAGCTTGATACTGATGAATTCCATTTAGTCTTTAGTGGCTACATGAACTGATGGCACACAATATGTTCTAATAATGACATTAACAGCATTACTTTGGCAAGAAAAGTAGGGATAAAATGGAATGTTTGGTCTACATCTTTGGCTAAACATAAGTAGTCTTAGATCTTGTTTGTTATTTCTTGAAAGGATGAAGAATGTGATTGTGGTGTTTTCATACATACAGGAATTTACTCACTTAAAATTAACCTAAAAAATAAGGTAATATTTAATGGTACTCTTTACCTGCTATAACTATGGAGGCCTGATTTATTTTCTTTTTAATTCTTTGTGCAATTTTAGTCAGCTGTACATATTCTTTAAAACATTTTTTTTTTCATTTCGATACGATATAATGCATTGTTGCCATGGTAGATCCTATACATGCTAATACGTTCCACCCCTCCCCATAAAAATGTTGAGGGCAAAAGCTTATGGAATTCGAATATTTATCATCAAGTTAGATGGTTTTAAATACTATGTAAAGTTCAAATATTCAGACCCAATCGTCTACTTTAGGTGATATTAACATTCGTGTTGAACTTTTTGCTTGTCTCTCTTTTCAGTGTCCACACCAACCGCCAGCCTAGACCAGCACAGAAAAGGAATGCAGTGTATCAAGTACAATGAAAGGTACACGTTGAATAATCACCTATTAGTTCATACAAAAAAGTATTAGGAGAAGGGGGCAGAAATTAATCCCACCTTTGTCATTATCACTAGCGACACAAGCCGGCATTTGGAAAAAAATATAAAAAAAAAAAGAAAAGAAGGCAGAATCCATGATGATGACTTTCTGATAATTTGAGAATACCACATTTCACAGTTCATTCCTTAGCGATAAAAAATTATAATATTAAATGAAAACTGATGAAATGGTAACCATATTCTGTCTCAAAACAAACACACAGCCGTGTGCATCCTCAAGGGGTATTTGTATGATGTTGAATAATAGATACTGTGAGTGTATTTCATTATTTGAAGAGTTTGTTTGCAAAATACGATAAGTCCATATTTGCTAAATGGAGATATTTGCGATTAAGGGTCAAGAAAAATAAAGAGAATAATACGAAATTGTTTGCTTCTTTTGACCACAACTTCAAAAATGTTCGATTTTATGGACTGACCAGTATATAATTTAAAAGATATCATATTGTACTTTATGAGAGAGACTGTACTTCAAAATCTTCAAAAACGGACTTATCGGTTTTGCGAACAAACTCTTCATAAATACTCATTCTCATATTCTTTGCTTTTTTTAGGAGGGGGGGGGGGGGTCTGTGAGAGAGGATTTGTTACAAACAACCATGTCTAATGAAGAATCTAATCACATAACTAAAGCAGAATTGAAATTCACTAGCTTTCTTTTATGGAAAATACAGAGTGCCTCATTTTATTTTGTGTTAATTATTCTCTTGCGTTTCTTTTTTTTATTTTCCTGCAGTGGTCTACCGAGCAGTTCGAAAGCAGAGAAAGGAGCAACTAT